>NC_138311.1:51335000-51660000 GCF_965601325.2 Salmo salar | reverse complement strand
AATGGACATGGAGGATACTGTGGTAAATTATACATTCATTTCTACTATAGGTCTACCAAGGAATGGACATGGAGGATACTGTGGTAAATTATACATTCATTTCTACTATAGGTCTACCAAGGAATAGACATGGAGGATACTGTGGTAAATTATACATTCATTTCTACTATAGGTCTACCAAGGAATGGACATGGAGGATACTGTGGTAAATTATACATTCATTTCTACTATAGGTCTACCAAGGAATGGACATGGAGGATACTGTGGTAAATTATACATTCATTTCTACTATAGGTCTACCAAGGAATGGACATGGAGGATACTGTGGTAAATTATACATTCATTTCTACTATAGGCCTACCAAGGAATGGACATGGAGGATACTGTGGTAAATTATACATTCATTTCTACTATAGGCCTACCAAGGAATGGACATGGAGGATACTGTGGTAAATTATACATTCATTTCTACTATAGGCTACCAAGGAATGGACATGGAGGATACTGTGGTAAATTATACATTCATTTCTACTATAGGCCTATCAAGGAATGGACATGGAGGATACTGTGGTAAATTATACATTCATCTCTACTATAGGCCTACCAAGGAATGGACATGGAGGATACTGTGCTAAATCGCACCTTATAACAGCCCAACCTGTTGCCAACTACTCTAGAATTCGATTTGATAGGAGCTATATTCAGTCCAGTTGGGATGTTGGTAACTCAGTAGTAAGCCTAGGTGAGGTAAGACATTTTACTATACCTAGACTGTGCTATCACATCTTACTTGTTGTGGGAATTCACTGATTACTCTTTCCATTGTGGTATTTGAAACATACAGTATGTAAATTAAAAAAATGACTGGCGTGATTTGAGCTGGGGTGCATATTCATACTGTAAATAATGAGAACATAGCTACCATTTTGGCATTGCAGCATGATACACTTGTCAGAACTGCAAATAATGAAGACAAATATTTACCAGGCCAAAGCCTAGAGCTAGATATTTATTCCTATACTGCAAACATCCTTCTTTCCTATGTCAGTTTTGGACCAGGTTTACAAATGGAATTTATTGAAATTTTTTACATAATCACTGTCAGAATACTGTAGCCAATGTCCACTGAGCTTTTACTATTAATCAAAAATAATACATCAATTACATTTCTGATGAACAAATCTCTTAATTGATAGTTCTAATATGATAAGCTATTGCTATAATTAACACATAACCCAACCAGGGCAAGTCTAAAGTACCTGAACAAAAAAGGTTCATCCCTTCCACGGTTACCAGGAGAATAACTTGATGATAATGCAGGAAGGGGGTCACGTATAACCCTTGCCTTATCTATAATGCTTCCAACCGAAATATATTACGAGCACCTTTCCCCTTAGCTGAGGGACATATGCATCTCCTTTATGGCATTTTCTGTATGAAATTATGACTGAATAAATTGCATCTTCATTTGTCTTAGAAACTCTTCTGTGCTGACTGCAATACCTGGCTCTCAGCGCTTTACAGAATTCTATTAGTCCTTTACTACACCAAGAAATGGATTGCTCTGGAAAATGAACCTGGCTTTGCTATAAATTACACCTATGGATTCTGAGAAATGTGTTATTTTGTTTAAAATAGTCCCTAATATAATTAGAGTTCCAATTCATGGAGAGTTACAAGTGTGCCTATTACAGTAACAGGGTCTGGAATTGAATCTGTCTGCAGGATAAAGAATGATCCGGTGTGCTTTTCATTTGTAATCTTAGACACATTATTTCAGTAATATAGTCTGTGACCATTAGATATGAAAAATGGATTATTGTACAGACAGGTTTATTCATGACTTTATATATATATATATATATTTTAAGTTAGTGGTCCATCCACGAAAACAAGTTAAATAATGGGTAATCAAACACCTTATCATAAACTGGTGGCGACACTTTAAAGGTACAATCAGCAGTAGAAACAATATCAAAGTGGCCTCCCCAATCCCTGGTCCGATAAAAAAGCTGAAGGATGGGGCTGGAGAAATGAAACCACTCTCAAATTCTTTGACAGAGCTATGGATGCAAGGACTAACCATGCATGATATCAAAAGTATAGTTTTAAACATGTTTTGAGGCTATATAGTGTTTGTTTTCATTTTCTTTGTTTACAAACATTGGAGTGAAGCAAGCTTCTATTTTGGGTTCTGATTGGGTGTGACTGTTGAACTAAGCTCATGAGGCATTTAAAAGTTATATTCTTCAAGAATCAATGGGTACATATAGTTAATTTATAAGTCCAAAAATGGATCCAGTAACTGCTGA
Source organism: Salmo salar (assembly GCF_965601325.2). NCBI lineage: Eukaryota > Metazoa > Chordata > Actinopteri > Salmoniformes > Salmonidae > Salmo > Salmo salar. The sequence continues at coordinate 51,657,688 of NC_138311.1, read as the reverse complement.
TTGCTCCTTTAAGCATGTCATTATTAGCTGAGCTCTCTGGTTAGAGATCCTACCTGTGCTGGTTAGAGATCCTACCTGTGCTGGTTAGAGATCCTACCTGTGCTGGTTAGAGATCCTATCTGTGCTGGTAGAGAGCCTACCTGTGCTGGTTAGAGATCCTACCTGTGCTGGTTAGAGAACCTACCTGTGCTGGTTAGAGAGCCTACCTGTGCTGGTTAGAGATCCTACCTGTGCTGGTTAGAGATCCTATCTGTGCTGGTTAGAGATCCTACCTGTGCTGGTTAGAGAGCCTACCTGTGCTGGTAGAGAGCCTACCTGTGCTGGTTAGAGATCCTACCTGTGCTGGTAGAGAGCCTACCTGTGCTGGTTAGAGATCCTACCTGTGCTGGTTAGAGAGCCTACCTGTGCTGGTAGAGAGCCTACCTGTGCTGGTAGAGAGCCTACCTGTGCTGGTTAGAGAGCCTACCTGTGCTGGTTAGAGAACCTACCTGTGCTGGTTAGAGAGCCTACCTGTGCTGGTTAGAGAGCCTACCTGTGCTGGTTAGAGAGCCTACCTGTGCTGGTTAGAGAGCCTACCTGTGCTGGTTAGAGAGCCTACCTGTGCTGGTTAGAGAGCCTACCTGTGCTGGTTAGAGAGCCTACCTGTGCTGGTTAGAGAGCCTACCTGTGCTGGTTAGAGAGCCTACCTGTGCTGGTTAGAGAGCCTACCTGTGCTGGTTAGAGAGCCTACCTGTGCTGGTTAGAGAGCCTACCTGTGCTGGTTAGAGAGCCTACCTGTGCTGGTTAGAGAACCTACCTGTGCTGGTTAGAGAGCCTACCTGTGCTGGTTAGAGAGCCTACCTGTGCTGGTTAGAGAGCCTACCTGTGCTGGTTAGAGAGCCTACCTGTGCTGGTTAGAGAGCCTACCTGTGCTGGTTAGAGAGCCTACCTGTGCCGGCCAGGCCAGTAGATCTATATCTTCCTGATGTACCTAGCTAGGTGGCCATGCTGGTCAAACCTCTTCCTCATAAATAATGATCCTACTACGACCTTAAAAGGTTGTGGAAACCTGCATATCATCAGTTTGGTGGCTCATTTCAACAGTCCAGTGCCAAAGCAAAACAGATACAGTATATCGACCTTTAGTATCAGCAGAATTAGTGAAGACTCTTTTCTAAAATTTGAGAGTTTTCCGGGCTTGATGCCACCCTACAGTGGCTTAAAAATTTGGAGGTTATCGTTTCGGGATTGGTGTCCCTTCCACGGGACGGTTGAGCTAACATAGGCTAATGCGATTAGCATGAGGTTGTAAGTAACAAGAACATTTCCCAGGACATAGACATATCTGATATTGTCAGAAAGCTTAAATTCTTGTTGATCTAACTGCACTGTCTAATTTACAGTAGCTATTACAGTGAAAGAATACCATGCTATTGTTTGAGGAGAGTGCACAGTTATGAACATGAAAAGTTATTAATAAACAAATTAGGCATATTTGGGCAGTCTTGATACAAAGTTTTGAACAGAAATACAATGGTTCATTTGATCAGTCTCAAACTTTGCACATACACTGCTGCCATCTAGTGGCCAGAATCTAAATTGCACCTGGGCTGGAATAATACATTATGGCCTTTCTCTTGCATTTCAAAGATGATGGTACAAAAAAATACAAAATAACAGTTTTTCTTTTCTTTGTATTATCTTTTACCAGATCTATTGTGTTATATTCTCCTACATTCCTTTCACATTTTCACAAACTTCAAAGTGTTTCCTTTCAAATGGTACCAAGAATATGCATATCCTTGCTTCAGGGCCTGAGTTACAGGCAGTTAGATTTGGGTGAAAATTGAAAAAAGAGGCGGATCCTTAAGAGGTTTTAAGACTGAAGACCACGGATGAATTCAGTATTATTTCCCCATCTCTTGCTAGTGTGGTTACGGATGTGGTGGGAGCCTGTCATCCTCTAAGTCTGAGAGATCTAATGACTGGTGGTGTGATGGTTCCAAGTCCAAAACATTATTACACGGTTGTAATAACCCACCATTGATTGAAAGAGACCCCAGAAGTTGATGTGATTGCATTCAGTAAGACCATGTACCTAAAGCCCCTTCAATGACTGTGAATTTTGAATGTGTCATGACGGTTCTGTTCAATTGTATGCCGAACATTGGAGAATGAATGGGCTCTAATTCAATCATTTAAGATTTTATTTGTTGTAAATATGAATAATAACAATGCTATTGTATTCTTACAGTAGGCTTGACAGACAATGATACAATGCTCGCTTCCCTTTTCCCCTAACCTATGCTGCGGTCCAATCTAAAAGCACAGGAGAAGCAGGGTTAAATCATTCTGCACCATTCAAAAATACATTTGATTTCATTTGTAGTGTCTGGCGGTGGGTGGAGGTGAGCCCACCTTTGGCTAAGGGAGGAGTGTAACAGCACACATATCTAGCGTTTAGACACACAATATTGTCAGTGCGTTTATCTTTGAATAATGGAAATGTCCTGAGAATACGGTGGCAGTGGTCCAGGCGAGTCCACAGAGGGCGCGAGCCTGTCAGGCAGCGAGGCTCTCTGGCCCTGTTAGAGTATAATGTGGCCTCTGCTCTGACTCCCCTGGAGCATACCGCTGCCCTAATGCTCTGTTGATCTGCTCTGCTACTCTGTTCTGCTCTGCTACTCTGTTCTACTCTGTTACTCTGTTCTACTCTGCTACTCTGTTCTACTCTGTTACTCTGTTCTGCGCTTCTACTCTACTACTCTGTTCTACTCTTTTACTCTGCTACTCTGTTCTGCTACTCTGTTCTACTCTGTTACTCTGTTTTACTCTGCTACTCTAATCTACTGCTCTGTTCTACTCTTCTACTCTGCTACTCTACTCTACTACTCTGTTCTACTCTTCTACTCTGCTACTCTGTTCTGCTACTCTGTTCTACTCTGTTACTCTGTTCTACTCTGCCACTCTACTCTACTACTCTGTTCTACTCTTCTACTCTGCTACTCTCCTCTACTACTCTGTTCTACCCTGCTACGCTGCTACTCTGCTACGCTGTTTTACTCTAATACTATACTACTCTGTTCTACTCTTCTACTCTAATACTATACTACTCTGTTCTACTCTAATACTATACTACTCTGTTCTACTCTTCTACTCTACTATTACGCTGCTACTCTACTCTGCTAATCTGTTCTACTCTGATATTCTACTCTGATTCTCTGTTCTACTTTGCTACTCTACTCTGCTTCTGTGTTCTACTCAGCAACTCTACTCTGCTACTCTGTTCTACTCTGCTGCTCTGTTCTACTCTGCAACTCTACTACTCTGTTTCTCTGTTCTACTCTGCTACTCTACTCTGGTACTCTACTCTTCTATGCATCTACTCTACCCTGCTACTCTACTATGCTGCTACTCTACTACTCTGCTACTCTACTCTTCTCTGCTACTCTGATACTCCACCTCTGCTACTGTGCTACTCTACTCTGCTTCTCTGTTCTACTCTGCTCCACTACTCTGATGCCCTACTCTATTCTGCTACTCTACTCTACTACTTTGCTTATCTACTACTCTTCTACCCTGTTACTCTACTCTACTCTTCTCTGCTACTGTACTACTCTACTCTGTTACTCTACCCTACTCTGCTACTCTTCTACTTTTCTACTCTTCTACTCTGCTACTCTACTCTGCAAATCTTCTACATTTCTACTCCACTCTGCTACTCTTCTACTCTTCTACTCTACTCTGCTACTCTACTCTGCTACTCTACTCTGCTACTCTGCTACTCTTCTACTCTACTCTGCTACTCTTTGACTTTACTCTGCTACTCTTCTACTCTACTCTGCTACTCTACTCTGCTACTCTTCTACTCTACTCTGCTACTGTTCAACTCTACTCTGCCTCTCTGCTACTCTCCTACTCTACTCTGCTACTCTACTACTCTACTCTGCTACTGTACTCTGCTACTGTACTCTGCTGCTCTGCAACTCTACTCTTCTACTCTACTACTCTACTCTGCTACTCTACTCTACTACTCTACTCTGCTACTCTTCTACTCTACTACTCTACTCTACTACTCTACTCTGCTACTCTACTACTCTACTCTGCTACTCTACCACACTACTCTAATACTCTTCTACTCTACTCTGCTACTCTCCTACTTTACTCTGCCACTCTGCTACTTTACTCTGCTACTCTGCTACTCTGCTACTCTTCTACTCTCCTACTCTACTCTGCTACTCTTCGACTCTACACTGCTACTCGGCTACTTTACTCTGCTACTCTGCTACTCTACTCTTCTACTCTGTTGTACTCTGATTCTCTTCTACTCTACTATACTCTGCTACTCTACTACTCTACTCTGCTACTGTTCTACTTTACTCTGCTACTCTTCCACTTTTCTCTGCTACTCTGCTACTCTGCTACTCTACAACTCTACTCTGCTACTCTGATGCTCTACTCTGCTACTCTTCTACTCTACTACTCTACTCTACTCTACAACTCTACTCTACTCTACTACTGTACTCTGCTACTCTACGACTCTACTCTAATACTCATCTACTCTACTCTGCTACTCTTCCACTTTACTCTGCTACTCTGCTACTCTGCTACTCTTCTACTCTACTCTGCTACTCTACTCTGCTACTCTGATGCCCTACTCTGATACTCTACTCTGGTACTCTTCTACTCTACTACTCTACTCTACTCTACTCTACTCTACTACTGTACTCTGCTACTCTACCACTCTACTCTAATACTCTTCTACTCTACTCTGCAACTCTTCTACTTTACTCTGCTACTCTGCTACTTTACTCTGCTACTCTTCTACTTTACTCTGCTACTCTGCTACTCTGCTACTCTTCTACTCTGCTACTCTGCTACTCTGCTACTCTGCTATTCTACTCTGCTACTCTACTCTGCTACTCTTCTACTTTACTCTGCTACTATACTACTCAACTCCGCTACTCTACTCTGCTACTATTCTCTGCTACTGTTCTACTCTGCTACTGTTCTACTCTGCTACTGTTCTACTCTACTCTGCTACTGTTCTACTCTACTCTGCTACTGTTCTACTATGCTACTGTTCTACTCTACTCTGCTACTGTTCTACTCTACTCTGCTACTGTTCTACTCTGCTACTGTTCTACTCTACTCTGCTGCTGTTCTATTTTACTCTGCTACTGTTCTACTCTACTCTGCTACTGTTCTACTCTGCTACTGTTCTACTCTGCTCTGCTACTGTTCTACTCTGCTACTGTTCTACTCTACTCTGCTACTGTTCTACTATGGTACTGTTCTACTCTGCTACTGTTCTACTCTGCTACTGTTCTACTCTACTCTGCTACTGTTCTACTCTACTCTGCTACTGTTCTACTCTACTCTGCTACTGTTCTACTATGCTACTGTTCTACTCTGCTCTGCTACTCTACTTTGCTACTGTTCTACTCTGCTCTGCTACTCTACTCTGCTACTGTTCTACTCTGCTCTGCTACTCTACTCTGCTACTGTTCTACTCTTCTCTGCTACTGTTCTACTCTGCTACTGTTCTACTCTACTCTGCTACTGTTCTACTCTGCTACTGTTCTACTCTACTCAGCTACTGTTCTACTCTACTCTGCTACTGTTCTACTCTGCTACTGTTCTACTCTACTCTGCTACTGTTCTACTCTGCTACTGTTCTACTCTGCTACTGTTCTACTCTACTCTGCTACTGTTCTACTCTACTCAGCTACTGTTCTACTCTGCTACTGTTCTACTCTACTCTGCTACTGTTCTACTCTGCTACTGTTCTACTCTGCTACTGTTCTACTCTACTCTGCTACTGTTCAACTCTACTCTGCTACTGTTCTACTCTGCTACTTTTCTACTCTGCTCTGCTACTGTTCTACTCTGCTACTGTTCTACTATGCTACTGTTCTACTCTGCTACTGTTCTACTCTACTCTGCTACTGTTCTACTCTACCCAGCTACTGTTCTACTATGGTACTGTTCTACGCTTCTCTGCTACTGTTCTACTCTACTCAGCTACTGTTCTACTATGCTACTGTTCTACTCTACTCTGCTGCTGTTCTATTCTACTCTGCTACTGTTCTACTCTACTCTGCTACTGCTCTACTCTGCTACTGTTCTACTCTTCTCTGCTACTGTTCTACTCTGCTACTGTTCTACTCTACTCTGCTACTGTTCTACTCTACTCTGCTACTGTTCTACTCTACTCTGCTACTGTTCTACTCTACTCTGCTACTGTTCTACTCTGCTACTGTTCTACTCTGCTCTGCTACTGTTCTACTCTACTCTGCTACTGTTCTACTCTACTCTGCTACTGTTCTACTCTGCTACTGTTCTACTCTACTCTGCTACTGTTCTACTCTGCTACTGTTCTACTCTGCTACTGTTCTACTCTACTCTGCTACTGTTCTACTCTACTCTGCTACTGTTCTACTCTACTCTGCTACTGTTCTACTCTGCTACTGTTCTACTCTACTCTGCTACTGTTCTACTCTACTCTGCTACTGTTCTACTCTACTCTGCTACTGTTCTACTCTACTCTGCTACTGTTCTACTCTACTCTGCTACTGTTCTACTCTGCTACTGTTCTACTCTACTCTGCTACTGTTCTACTCTACTCTGCTACTGTTCTACTCTACTCTGCTACTGTTCTACTCTGCTACTGTTCTACTCTACTCTGCTTCTGTTCTACTCTGCTCCGCTACTGTTCTACTCTACTCTGCTACTCCTCTACTCTACTCTGCTACTGTTCTACTCTACTACTGTTCTACTCTACTCTGCTACTGTTCTACTCTACTACTGTTCTACTCTGCTACTGTTCTAATCTACTCTGCTACTGTTCTACTCTACTCTGCTACTGTTCTACTCTACTCTGCTACTGTTCTACTCTGCTACTGTTCTACTCTACTCTGCTACTGTTCTACTCTACTCTGCTACTGTTCTACTATGCTACTGTTCTACTCTGCTCTGCTACTCTACTCTGCTACTGTTCTACTCTACTCTGCTACTGTTCTACTCTGCTACTGTTCTACTCTACTCTGCTACTGTTCTACTCTACTACTGTTCTACTCTGCTACTGTTCTACTCTACTCTGCTACTGTTCTACTTTACTCTGCTACCTTTCTACTCTGCTACTGTTCTACTCTACTCTGCTACTGTGCTACTCTACTCTGCTATTGTTCTACTCTGTTACTGTTCTACTCTACTACTGTTCTACTCTACTCTGCTACTGTTCTACTCTGCTACTGTTCTACTCTGCTACTGTTCTACTCTACTCTGCTACTGTTCTACTCTACTCTGCTACTGTTCTACTCTACTCTGCTACTGTTCTACTCTGCTACTGTTCTACTCTACTCTGCTACTGTTCTACTCTACTCTGCTACTGTTCTACTCTGCTACTGTTCTACTCTGCTACTGTACTACTCTACTCTGCTACTGTTCTACTCTACTCTGCTACTGTTCTACTCTGCTACTGTTCTACTCTGCTACTGTTCTACTCTACTCTGCTACTGTTCTACTCTGCTACTGTTCTACTCTACTACTGTTCTACTCTGCTCTGCTACTGTTCTACTCTGCTACTGTTCTACTCTACTCTGCTACTGTTCTACTCTACTCTGCTACTGTTCTACTCTGCTACTGTTCTACTCTGCTACTGTTCTACTCTGCTACTGTTCTACTCTACTCAGCTACTGTTCTACTCTGCTACTGTTCTACTCTACTCTGCTACTGTTCTACTCTACTCTGCTACTGTTCTACTCTGCTACTGTTCTACTCTACTCTGCTACTGTTCTAGTCTGCTACTGTTCTACTCTACTCTGCTACTGTTCTACTCTACTCTGCTACTGTTCTACTCTGCTACTGTTCTACTGTACTCTGCTACTGTTCTAGTCTACTCTGCTACTGTTCTACTCTGCTACTGTTCTACTATAGTCTGCTAATGTTTTACTCTGCTACTGTTCTACTCTACTCTGCTACTGTTCTACTCTGCTACTGTTCTACTCTACTCTGCTACTGTTCGACTCTGCTACTGTTCTACTCTACTCTGCAACTGTTCTACTCTACTCTCCTACTGTTCTACTCTGCTACTGTTCTACTCTACTCTGCTACTGTTCTACTCTGCTACTGTTCTACTCTACTCTGCTACTGTTCTACTCTGCTACTGTTCTACTCTGCTCTGCTACTGTTCTACTCTACTCAGCAACTGTTCTACTCTACTCTGCTACTGTTCTACTCTGCTACTGTTCTACTCTACTCTGCTACTGTTCTACTCTACTCTGCTACTGTTCTACTCTGCTACTGTTCTACTCTGCTACTGTACTACTCTACTCTGCTACTGTTCTACTCTACTCTGCTACTGTTCTACTCTGCTACTGTTCTACTCTGCTACTGTTCTACTCTACTCTGCTACTGTTCTACTCTGCTACTGTTCTACTCTACTACTGTTCTACTCTGCTCTGCTACTGTTCTACTCTGCTACTGTTCTACTCTACTCTGCTACTGTTCTACTCTACTCTCCTACTGTTCTACTCTGCTACTGTTCTACTCTGCTACTGTTCTACTCTGCTACTGTTCTACTCTACTCAGCTACTGTTCTACTCTGCTACTGTTCTACTCTACTCTGCTACTGTTCTACTCTACTCTGCTACTGTTCTACTCTACTCTGCTACTGTTCTACTCTGCTACTGTTCTACTCTACTCTGCTACTGTTCTAGTCTGCTACTGTTCTACTCTACTCTGCTACTGTTCTACTCTACTCTGCTACTGTTCTACTCTGCTACTGTTCTACTGTACTCTGCTACTGTTCTAGTCTACTCTGCTACTGTTCTACTCTGCTACTGTTCTACTATAGTCTGCTAATGTTTTACTCTGCTACTGTTCTACTCTACTCTGCTACTGTTCTACTCTGCTACTGTTCTACTCTACTCTGCTACTGTTCGACTCTGCTACTGTTCTACTCTACTCTGCTATTGTTCTACTCTGCTACTATTCTACTCTGCTCTGCTACTGTTCTAATCTGCTACTATTCTACTCTACTCTGCTACTGTTCTACTCTGCTTCTGTTCTACTCTGCTCTGCTACTGTTCTACTCTACTCTGCTACTGTTCTACTCTGCTACTGTTCTACTCTACTACTGTTCTACTCTGCTACTGTTCTACTCTGCTACTGTTCTACTCTACTACTGTTCTACTCTGCTACTGTTCTACTCTACTCTGCTACTGTTCTACTCTGCTACTGTTCTACTCTGCTACTGTTCTACTCTACTACTGTTCTACTCTGCTACTGTTCTACTCTGCTACTGTTCTACTCTACTACTGTTCTACTCTACTACTGTTCTACTCTGCTACTGTTCTACTCTACTCTGCTACTGTTCTACTCTGCTACTGTTCTACTCTGCTACTGTTCTACTCTACTACTGTTCTACTCTGCTACTGTTCTACTCTGCTACTGTTCTACTCTACTACTGTTCTACTCTGCTACTGTTCTACTCTACTCTGCTACTGTTCTACTCTGCTACTGTTCTACTCTGCTACTGTTCTACTCTGCTACTGTTCTACTCTACTACTGTTCTACTCTGCTACTGTTCTACTCTGCTACTGTTCTACTCTACTACTGTTCTACTCTACTACTGTTCTACTCTGCTACTGTTCTACTCTACTCTGCTACTGTTCTACTCTGCTACTGTTCTACTCTGCTACTGTTCTACTCTACTACTGTTCTACTCTGCTACTGTTCTACTCTGCTACTGTTCTACTCTACTACTGTTCTACTCTACTCTGCTACTGTTCTACTCTGCTACTGTTCTACTCTGCTACTGTTCTACTTTACTAAAGTTCTACTCTGCTACTGTTCTACTCTGCTACTGTTCTACTCTACTACTGTTCTACTCCACTCTGCTACTGTTCTACTCTGCTACTGTTCTACTCTACTCTGGTACTGTTCTACTCTGCTACTGTTCTACTCTGCTACTGTTCTACTCTACTACTGTTCTACTCTGCAACTGTTCTACTCTGCTACTGTTCTACTCTACTACTGTTCTACTCTACTACTGTTCTACTCTGCTACTGTTCTACTCTACTCTGCTACTGTTCTACTCTACTACTGTTCTACTCTGCTACTGTTCTACTCTACTCTGCTTCTGTTCTACTCTGCTCTGCTACTGTTCTACTCTACTCTGCTACTGTTCTACTCTGCTACTGTTCTACTCTACTACTGTTCTACTCTGCTACTGTTCTACTCTGCTACTGTTCTACTCTACTACTGTTCTACTCTACTACTGTTCTACTCTGCTACTGTTCTACTCTGCTGCTGTTCTACTCTACTACTGTTCTACTCTGCTACTGTTCTACTCTGCTACTGTTCTACTCTACTCTGCTACTGTTCTACTCTGCTACTGTTCTACTCTACTCTGCTACTGTTCTACTCTGCTACTGTTCAACTCTGCTACTGTTCTACTCTACTCTGCTACTGTTCTACTCTGCTACTGTTCTACTCTACTCTGCTACTGTTCTACTCTACTCTGCTACTGTTCTACTCTACTCTGCTACTGTTCTACTCTGCTACTGTTCTACTCTACTACTGTTCTACTCTACTACTGTTCTACTCTGCTACCGTTCTACTCTGCTACTGTTCTACTCTACTACTGTCCTACTCTGCTACTGTTCTACTCTGCTACTGTTCTACTCTACTACTGTTCTACTCTACTACTGTTCTACTCTGCTACTGTTCTACTCTACTCTGCTACTGTTCTACTCTACTACTGTTCTACTCTGCTACTGTTCTACTCTACTCTGCTTCTGTTCTACTCTGCTCTGCTACTGTTCTACTCTACTCTGCTACTGTTCTACTCTGCTACTGTTCTACTCTACTACTGTTCTACTCTGCTACTGTTCTACTCTGCTACTGTTCTACTCTACTACTGTTCTACTCTACTACTGTTCTACTCTGCTACTGTTCTACTCTGCTGCTGTTCTACTCTACTACTGTTCTACTCTGCTACTGTTCTACTCTGCTACTGTTCTACTCTGCTTCTGTTCTACTCTGCTACTGTTCTACTCTACTCTGCTACTGTTCTACTCTGCTACTGTTCTACTCTACTCTGCTACTGTTCTACTCTGCTACTGTTCAACTCTGCTACTGTTCTACTCTACTCTGCTACTGTTCTACTCTGCTACTGTTCTACTCTACTCTGCTACTGTTCTACTCTACTCTGCTACTGTTCTACTCTACTCTGCTACTGTTCTACTCTGCTACTGTTCTACTCTACTCTGCTACTGTTCTACTCTACTCTGCTACTGTTCTACTCTACTCTGCTACTGTTCTACTCTGCTACTGTTCTACTCTACTACTGTTCTACTCTACTACTGTTCTACTCTGCTACCGTTCTACTCTGCTACTGTTCTACTCTACTACTGTTCTACTCTGCTACTGTTCAACTCTGCTACTGTTCTACTCTACTCTGCTTCTGTTCTACTCTGCTACTGTTCTACTCTACTCTGCTACTGTTCTACTCTGCTACTGTTCTACTCTACTACTGTTCTACTCTGCTACTGTTCTACTCTGCTACTGTTCTACTCTACTACTGTTCTACTCTGCTACTGTTCTACTCTGCTACTGTTCTACTCTGCTACTGTTCTACTCTGCTACTGTTCTACTCTGCTACTGTTCTACTCTACTACTGTTCTACTCTGCTACTGTTCTACTCTGCTACTGTTCTACTCTACTACTGTTCTACTCTACTACTGTTCTACTCTGCTACTGTTCTACTCTACTCTGCTACTGTTCTACTCTGCTACTGTTCTACTCTGCTACTGTTCTACTCTACTACTGTTCTACTCTGCTACTGTTCTACTCTGCTACTGTTCTACTCTACTACTGTTCTACTCTACTCTGCTACTGTTCTACTCTGCTACTGTTCTACTCTGCTACTGTTCTACTCTACTAAAGTTCTACTCTGCTACTGTTCTACTCTGCTACTGTTCTACTCTACTACTGTTCTACTCCACTCTGCTACTGTTCTACTCTGCTACTGTTCTACTCTACTCTGCTACTGTTCTACTCTGCTACTGTTCTACTCTGCTACTGTTCTACTCTACTACTGTTCTACTCTGCTACTGTTCTACTCTGCTACTGTTCTACTCTACTACTGTTCTACTCTACTACTGTTCTACTCTGCTACTGTTCTACTCTACTCTGCTACTGTTCTACTCTACTACTGTTCTACTCTGCTACTGTTCTACTCTACTCTGCTTCTGTTCTACTCTGCTCTGCTACTGTTCTACTCTACTCTGCTACTGTTCTACTCTGCTACTGTTCTACTCTACTACTGTTCTACTCTGCTACTGTTCTACTCTGCTACTGTTCTACTCTACTACTGTTCTACTCTACTACTGTTCTACTCTGCTACTGTTCTACTCTGCTACTGTTCTACTCTACTACTGTTCTACTCTGCTACTGTTCTACTCTGCTACTGTTCTACTCTGCTTCTGTTCTACTCTGCTACTGTTCTACTCTACTCTGCTACTGTTCTACTCTGCTACTGTTCTACTCTACTCTGCTACTGTTCTACTCTGCTACTGTTCAACTCTGCTACTGTTCTACTCTACTCTGCTACTGTTCTACTCTGCTACTGTTCTACTCTACTCTGCTACTGTTCTACTCTACTCTGCTACTGTTCTACTCTACTCTGCTACTGTTCTACTCTGCTACTGTTCTACTCTACTACTGTTCTACTCTGCTACCGTTCTACTCTGCTACTGTTCTACTCTACTACTGTTCTACTCTGCTACTGTTCAACTCTGCTACTGTTCTACTCTACTCTGCTTCTGTTCTACTCTGCTACTGTTCTACTCTACTCTGCTACTGTTCTACTCTGCTACTGTTCTACTCTACTCTGCTACTGTTCTACTCTGCTACTGTTCTACTCTACTCTGCAACTGTTCTACTCTACTCTGCTACTGTTCTACTCTGCTACTGTTCTACTCTACTCTGCAACTGTTCTACTCTACTCTGCTACTGTTCTACTCTGCTACTGTTCTACTCTACTCTGCTACTGTTCTACTCTGCTACTGTTCTACTCTACTCTGCTACTGTTCTACTCTGCTACTGTTCTACTCTGCTCTGCTACTGTTCTACTCTACTCTGCTACTGTTCTACTCTGCTACTGTTCTAATCTGCTACTGTTCTACTCTACTCTGCTACTGTTCTACTCTACTCTGCTACTGTTCTACTCTGCTACTGTTCTACTCTGCTACTGTTCTACTCTACTCTGCTACTGTTCTACTCTGCTACTGTTCTACTCTACTACTGTTCTACTCTGCTCTGCTACTGTTCTACTCTGCTACTGTTCTACTCTACTCTGCTACTGTTCTACTCTACTCTGCTACTGTTCTACTCTGCTACTGTTCTACTCTGCTACTGTTCTACTCTGCTACTGTTCTACTCTACTCAGCTACTGTTCTACTCTGCTACTGTTCTACTCTACTCTGCTACTGTTCTACTCTACTCTGCTACTGTTCTACTCTACTCTGCTACTGTTCTACTCTACTCTGCTACTGTTCTACTCTACTCTGCTACTGTTCTACTCTGCTACTGTTCTACTCTACTCTGCTACTGTTCTAGTCTGCTACTGTTCTACTCTACTCTGCTACTGTTCTACTCTACTCTGCTACTGTTCTACTCTGCTACTGTTCTACTGTACTCTGCTACTGTTCTAGTCTACTCTGCTACTGTTCTACTCTGCTACTGTTCTACTATAGTCTGCTAATGTTTTACTCTGCTACTGTTCTACTCTACTCTGCTACTGTTCTACTCTGCTACTGTTCTACTCTACTCTGCTACTGTTCGACTCTGCTACTGTTCTACTCTACTCTGCTACTGTTCTACTCTGCTACTATTCTACTCTGCTCTGCTACTGTTCTACTCTACTACTGTTCTACTATGCTACTGTTCTACTCTACTCTGCTGCTGTTCTATTCTACTCTGCTACTGTTCTACTCTGCTCTGCTACTGTTCTACTCTACTCTGCTACTGTTCTACTCTACTCTGCTACTGTTCTACTCTGCTACTGTTCTACTCTGCTACTGTTCTACTCTACTCTGCTACTGTTCTACTCTGCTACTGTTCTACTCTGCTCTGCTACTGTTCTACTCTACTCAGCAACTGTTCTACTCTACTCTGCTACTGTTCTACTCTGCTACTGTTCTACTCTACTCTGCTACTGTTCTACTCTACTCTGCTACTGTTCTACTCTGCTACTGTTCTACTCTGCTACTGTACTACTCTACTCTGCTACTGTTCTACTCTACTCTGCTACTGTTCTACTCTGCTACTGTTCTACTCTGCTACTGTTCTACTCTACTCTGCTACTGTTCTACTCTGCTACTGTTCTACTCTACTACTGTTCTACTCTGCTCTGCTACTGTTCTACTCTGCTACTGTTCTACTCTACTCTGCTACTGTTCTACTCTACTCTGCTACTGTTCTACTCTGCTACTGTTCTACTCTGCTACTGTTCTACTCTGCTACTGTTCTACTCTACTCAGCTACTGTTCTACTCTGCTACTGTTCTACTCTACTCTGCTACTGTTCTACTCTACTCTGCTACTGTTCTACTCTACTCTGCTACTGTTCTACTCTGCTACTGTTCTACTCTACTCTGCTACTGTTCTAGTCTGCTACTGTTCTACTCTACTCTGCTACTGTTCTACTCTACTCTGCTACTGTTCTACTCTGCTACTGTTCTACTGTACTCTGCTACTGTTCTAGTCTACTCTGCTACTGTTCTACTCTGCTACTGTTCTACTATAGTCTGCTAATGTTTTACTCTGCTACTGTTCTACTCTACTCTGCTACTGTTCTACTCTGCTACTGTTCTACTCTACTCTGCTACTGTTCGACTCTGCTACTGTTCTACTCTACTCTGCAACTGTTCTACTCTACTCTGCTACTGTTCTACTCTGCTACTGTTCTACTCTACTCTGCTACTGTTCTACTCTGCTACTGTTCTACTCTACTCTGCTACTGTTCTACTCTGCTACTGTTCTACTCTGCTCTGCTACTGTTCTACTCTACTCAGCAACTGTTCTACTCTACTCTGCTACTGTTCTACTCTGCTACTGTTCTACTCTACTCTGCTACTGTTCTACTCTACTCTGCTACTGTTCTACTCTGCTACTGTTCTACTCTGCTACTGTACTACTCTACTCTGCTACTGTTCTACTCTACTCTGCTACTGTTCTACTCTGCTACTGTTCTACTCTGCTACTGTTCTACTCTACTCTGCTACTGTTCTACTCTGCTACTGTTCTACTCTACTACTGTTCTACTCTGCTCTGCTACTGTTCTACTCTGCTACTGTTCTACTCTACTCTGCTACTGTTCTACTCTACTCTGCTACTGTTCTACTCTGCTACTGTTCTACTCTGCTACTGTTCTACTCTACTCAGCTACTGTTCTACTCTGCTACTGTTCTACTCTACTCTGCTACTGTTCTACTCTACTCTGCTACTGTTCTACTCTTCTCTGCTACTGTTCTACTCTGCTACTGTTCTACTCTACTCTGCAACTGTTCTACTCTACTCTGCTACTGTTCTACTCTGCTACTGTTCTACTCTACTCTGCTACTGTTCTACTCTGCTACTGTTCTACTCTACTCTGCTACTGTTCTACTCTGCTACTGTTCTACTCTGCTCTGCTACTGTTCTACTCTACTCAGCAACTGTTCTACTCTACTCTGCTACTGTTCTACTCTGCTACTGTTCTACTCTACTCTGCTACTGTTCTACTCTACTCTGCTACTGTTCTACTCTGCTACTGTTCTACTCTGCTACTGTACTACTCTACTCTGCTACTGTTCTACTCTACTCTGCTACTGTTCTACTCTGCTACTGTTCTACTCTGCTACTGTTCTACTCTACTCTGCTACTGTTCTACTCTGCTACTGTTCTACTCTACTACTGTTCTACTCTGCTCTGCTACTGTTCTACTCTGCTACTGTTCTACTCTACTCTGCTACTGTTCTACTCTACTCTGCTACTGTTCTACTCTGCTACTGTTCTACTCTGCTACTGTTCTACTCTACTCAGCTACTGTTCTACTCTGCTACTGTTCTACTCTACTCTGCTACTGTTCTACTCTACTCTGCTACTGTTCTACTCTACTCTGCTACTGTTCTACTCTGCTACTGTTCTACTCTACTCTGCTACTGTTCTAGTCTGCTACTGTTCTACTCTACTCTGCTACTGTTCTACTCTACTCTGCTACTGTTCTACTCTGCTACTGTTCTACTGTACTCTGCTACTGTTCTAGTCTACTCTGCTACTGTTCTACTCTGCTACTGTTCTACTATAGTCTGCTAATGTTTTACTCTGCTACTGTTCTACTCTACTCTGCTACTGTTCTACTCTGCTACTGTTCTACTCTACTCTGCTACTGTTCGACTCTGCTACTGTTCTACTCTACTCTGCTATTGTTCTACTCTGCTACTATTCTACTCTGCTCTGCTACTGTTCTAATCTGCTACTATTCTACTCTACTCTGCTACTGTTCTACTCTGCTTCTGTTCTACTCTGCTCTGCTACTGTTCTACTCTACTCTGCTACTGTTCTACTCTGCTACTGTTCTACTCTACTACTGTTCTACTCTGCTACTGTTCTACTCTGCTACTGTTCTACTCTACTACTGTTCTACTCTGCTACTGTTCTACTCTACTCTGCTACTGTTCTACTCTGCTACTGTTCTACTCTGCTACTGTTCTACTCTACTACTGTTCTACTCTGCTACTGTTCTACTCTGCTACTGTTCTACTCTACTACTGTTCTACTCTACTACTGTTCTACTCTGCTACTGTTCTACTCTACTCTGCTACTGTTCTACTCTGCTACTGTTCTACTCTGCTACTGTTCTACTCTACTACTGTTCTACTCTGCTACTGTTCTACTCTGCTACTGTTCTACTCTACTACTGTTCTACTCTGCTACTGTTCTACTCTACTCTGCTACTGTTCTACTCTGCTACTGTTCTACTCTGCTACTGTTCTACTCTGCTACTGTTCTACTCTACTACTGTTCTACTCTGCTACTGTTCTACTCTGCTACTGTTCTACTCTACTACTGTTCTACTCTACTACTGTTCTACTCTGCTACTGTTCTACTCTACTCTGCTACTGTTCTACTCTGCTACTGTTCTACTCTGCTACTGTTCTACTCTACTACTGTTCTACTCTGCTACTGTTCTACTCTGCTACTGTTCTACTCTACTACTGTTCTACTCTACTCTGCTACTGTTCTACTCTGCTACTGTTCTACTCTGCTACTGTTCTACTTTACTAAAGTTCTACTCTGCTACTGTTCTACTCTGCTACTGTTCTACTCTACTACTGTTCTACTCCACTCTGCTACTGTTCTACTCTGCTACTGTTCTACTCTACTCTGCTACTGTTCTACTCTGCTACTGTTCTACTCTGCTACTGTTCTACTCTACTACTGTTCTACTCTGCAACTGTTCTACTCTGCTACTGTTCTACTCTACTACTGTTCTACTCTACTACTGTTCTACTCTGCTACTGTTCTACTCTACTCTGCTACTGTTCTACTCTACTACTGTTCTACTCTGCTACTGTTCTACTCTACTCTGCTTCTGTTCTACTCTGCTCTGCTACTGTTCTACTCTACTCTGCTACTGTTCTACTCTGCTACTGTTCTACTCTACTACTGTTCTACTCTGCTACTGTTCTACTCTGCTACTGTTCTACTCTACTACTGTTCTACTCTACTACTGTTCTACTCTGCTACTGTTCTACTCTGCTGCTGTTCTACTCTACTACTGTTCTACTCTGCTACTGTTCTACTCTGCTACTGTTCTACTCTACTCTGCTACTGTTCTACTCTGCTACTGTTCTACTCTACTCTGCTACTGTTCTACTCTGCTACTGTTCAACTCTGCTACTGTTCTACTCTACTCTGCTACTGTTCTACTCTGCTACTGTTCTACTCTACTCTGCTACTGTTCTACTCTACTCTGCTACTGTTCTACTCTACTCTGCTACTGTTCTACTCTGCTACTGTTCTACTCTACTACTGTTCTACTCTACTACTGTTCTACTCTGCTACCGTTCTACTCTGCTACTGTTCTACTCTACTACTGTCCTACTCTGCTACTGTTCTACTCTGCTACTGTTCTACTCTACTACTGTTCTACACTACTACTGTTCTACTCTGCTACTGTTCTACTCTACTCTGCTACTGTTCTACTCTACTCTGCTACTGTTCTACTCTACTCTGCTACTGTTCTACTCTACTCTGCTTCTGTTCTACTCTGCTCTGCTACTGTTCTACTCTACTCTGCTACTGTTCTACTCTGCTACTGTTCTACTCTACTACTGTTCTACTCTGCTACTGTTCTACTCTGCTACTGTTCTACTCTACTACTGTTCTACTCTACTACTGTTCTACTCTGCTACTGTTCTACTCTGCTGCTGTTCTACTCTACTACTGTTCTACTCTGCTACTGTTCTACTCTGCTACTGTTCTACTCTACTCTGCTACTGTTCTACTCTGCTACTGTTCTACTCTACTCTGCTACTGTTCTACTCTGCTACTGTTCAACTCTGCTACTGTTCTACTCTACTCTGCTACTGTTCTACTCTGCTACTGTTCTACTCTACTCTGCTACTGTTCTACTCTACTCTGCTACTGTTCTACTCTACTCTGCTACTGTTCTACTCTGCTACTGTTCTACTCTACTACTGTTCTACTCTACTACTGTTCTACTCTGCTACCGTTCTACTCTGCTACTGTTCTACTCTACTACTGTCCTACTCTGCTACTGTTCTACTCTGCTACTGTTCTACTCTACTACTGTTCTACACTACTACTGTTCTACTCTGCTACTGTTCTACTCTACTCTGCTACTGTTCTACTCTACTACTGTTCTACTCTGCTACTGTTCTACTCTACTCTGCTTCTGTTCTACTCTGCTCTGCTACTGTTCTACTCTACTCTGCTACTGTTCTACTCTGCTACTGTTCTACTCTACTACTGTTCTACTCTGCTACTGTTCTACTCTGCTACTGTTCTACTCTACTACTGTTCTACTCTACTACTGTTCTACTCTGCTACTGTTCTACTCTGCTGCTGTTCTACTCTACTACTGTTCTACTCTGCTACTGTTCTACTCTGCTACTGTTCTACTCTGCTTCTGTTCTACTCTGCTACTCTTCTACTCTACTCTGCTACTGTTCTACTCTGCTACTGTTCTACTCTACTCTGCTACTGTTCTACTCTGCTACTGTTCAACTCTGCTACTGTTCTACTCTACTCTGCTACTGTTCTACTCTGCTACTGTTCTACTCTACTCTGCTACTGTTCTACTCTACTCTGCTACTGTTCTACTCTACTCTGCTACTGTTCTACTCTGCTACTGTTCTACTCTACTCTGCTACTGTTCTACTCTACTCTGCTACTGTTCTACTCTACTCTGCTACTGTTCTACTCTGCTACTGTTCTACTCTGCTACTGTTCTACTCTACTACTGCTACTCTGCTACCGTTCTACTCTGCTACTGTTCTACTCTACTACTGTTCTACTCTGCTACTGTTCTACTCTGCTACTGTTCTACTCTACTCTGCTACTGTTCTACTCTGCTACTGTTCTACTCTACTCTGCTACTGTTCTACTCTGCTACTGTTCTACTCTACTACTGTTCTACTCTGCTACTGTTCTACTCTGCTACTGTTCTACTCTACTACTGTTCTACTCTGCTACTGTTCTACTCTACTCTGCTACTGTTCTACTCTGCTACTGTTCTACTCTGCTACTGTTCTACTCTGCTACTGTTCTACTCTGCTACTGTTCTACTCTGCTACTGTTCTACTCTGCTACTGTTCTACTCTACTCGCTACTGTTCTACTCTGCTACTGTTCTACTCTACTCTGCTACTGTTCTACTCTGCTACTGTTCTACTCTGCTACTGTTCTACTCTACTACTGTTCTACTCTGCTACTGTTCTACTCTGCTACTGTTCTACTCTACTACTGTTCTACTCTACTCTGCTACTGTTCTACTCTGCTACTGTTCTACTCTGCTACTGTTCTACTCTACTAAAGTTCTACTCTGCTACTGTTCTACTCTGCTACTGTTCTACTCTACTACTGTTCTACTCCACTCTGCTACTGTTCTACTCTGCTACTGTTCTACTCTACTCTGCTACTGTTCTACTCTGCTACTGTTCTACTCTGCTACTGTTCTACTCTACTACTGTTCTACTCTGCTACTGTTCTACTCTGCTACTGTTCTACTCTACTACTGTTCTACTCTGCTACTGTTCTACTCTGCTACTGTTCTACTCTACTCTGCTACTGTTCTACTCTACTACTGTTCTACTCTGCTACTGCTACTCTACTCTGCTACTGTTCTACTCTACTCTGCTACTGTTCTACTCTACTCTGCTACTGTTCTACTCTGCTACTGTTCTACTCTACTACTGTTCTACTCTGCTACTGTTCTACTCTGCTACTGTTCTACTCTACTACTGTTCTACTCTACTCTGCTACTGCTACTCTACTCTGCTACTGTTCAACTCTGCTACTGTTCTACTCTACTCTGCTACTGTTCTACTCTGCTACTGTTCTACTCTACTCTGCTACTGTTCTACTCTACTCTGCTACTGTTCTACTCTACTCTGCTACTGTTCTACTCTGCTACTGTTCTACTCTACTACTGTTCTACTCTACTACTGTTCTACTCTGCTACTGTTCTACTCTGCTACTGTTCTACTCTACTACTGTTCTACTCTGCTACTGTTCTACTCTGCTACTGTTCTACTCTACTACTGTTCTACTCTACTACTGTTCTACTCTGCTACTGTTCTACTCTACTCTGCTACTGTTCTACTCTACTACTGTTCTACTCTGCTACTGTTCTACTCTACTCTGCTTCTGTTCTACTCTGCTCTGCTACTGTTCTACTCTACTCTGCTACTGTTCTACTCTGCTACTGTTCTACTCTACTACTGTTCTACTCTGCTACTGTTCTACTCTGCTACTGTTCTACTCTACTACTGTTCTACTCTACTACTGTTCTACTCTGCTACTGTTCTACTCTGCTGCTGTTCTACTCTACTACTGTTCTACTCTGCTACTGTTCTACTCTGCTACTGTTCTACTCTGCTTCTGTTCTACTCTGCTACTGTTCTACTCTACTCTGCTACTGTTCTACTCTGCTACTGTTCTACTCTACTCTGCTACTGTTCTACTCTGCTACTGTTCAACTCTGCTACTGTTCTACTCTACTCTGCTACTGTTCTACTCTGCTACTGTTCTACTCTACTCTGCTACTGTTCTACTCTACTCTGCTACTGTTCTACTCTACTCTGCTACTGTTCTACTCTGCTACTGTTCTACTCTACTCTGCTACTGTTCTACTCTACTCTGCTACTGTTCTACTCTACTCTGCTACTGTTCTACTCTGCTACTGTTCTACTCTACTACTGTTCTACTCTACTACTGTTCTACTCTGCTACCGTTCTACTCTGCTACTGTTCTACTCTACTACTGTTCTACTCTGCTACTGTTCAACTCTGCTACTGTTCTACTCTACTCTGCTTCTGTTCTACTCTGCTACTGTTCTACTCTACTCTGCTACTGTTCTACTCTGCTACTGTTCTACTCTACTACTGTTCTACTCTGCTACTGTTCTACTCTGCTACTGTTCTACTCTACTACTGTTCTACTCTGCTACTGTTCTACTCTACTCTGCTACTGTTCTACTCTGCTACTGTTCTACTCTGCTACTGTTCTACTCTGCTACTGTTCTACTCTACTACTGTTCTACTCTGCTACTGTTCTACTCTGCTACTGTTCTACTCTACTACTGTTCTACTCTACTACTGTTCTACTCTACTCTGCTACTGTTCTACTCTGCTACTGTTCTACTCTGCTACTGTTCTACTCTACTACTGTTCTACTCTGCTACTGTTCTACTCTGCTACTGTTCTACTCTACTACTGTTCTACTCTACTCTGCTACTGTTCTACTCTGCTACTGTTCTACTCTGCTACTGTTCTACTCTACTAAAGTTCTACTCTGCTACTGTTCTACTCTGCTACTGTTCTACTCTACTACTGTTCTACTCCACTCTGCTACTGTTCTACTCTGCTACTGTTCTACTCTACTCTGCTACTGTTCTACTCTGCTACTGTTCTACTCTGCTACTGTTCTACTCTACTACTGTTCTACTCTGCTACTGTTCTACTCTGCTACTGTTCTACTCTACTACTGTTCTACTCTACTACTGTTCTACTCTGCTACTGTTCTACTCTACTCTGCTACTGTTCTACTCTACTACTGTTCTACTCTGCTACTGTTCTACTCTACTCTGCTTCTGTTCTACTCTGCTCTGCTACTGTTCTACTCTACTCTGCTACTGTTCTACTCTGCTACTGTTCTACTCTACTACTGTTCTACTCTGCTACTGTTCTACTCTGCTACTGTTCTACTCTACTACTGTTCTACTCTACTACTGTTCTACTCTGCTACTGTTCTACTCTGCTGCTGTTCTACTCTACTACTGTTCTACTCTGCTACTGTTCTACTCTGCTACTGTTCTACTCTGCTTCTGTTCTACTCTGCTACTGTTCTACTCTACTCTGCTACTGTTCTACTCTGCTACTGTTCTACTCTACTCTGCTACTGTTCTACTCTGCTACTGTTCAACTCTGCTACTGTTCTACTCTACTCTGCTACTGTTCTACTCTGCTACTGTTCTACTCTACTCTGCTACTGTTCTACTCTACTCTGCTACTGTTCTACTCTACTCTGCTACTGTTCTACTCTGCTACTGTTCTACTCTGCTACTGTTCTACTCTACTACTGTTCTACTCTGCTACCGTTCTACTCTGCTACTGTTCTACTCTACTACTGTTCTACTCTGCTACTGTTCAACTCTGCTACTGTTCTACTCTACTCTGCTTCTGTTCTACTCTGCTACTGTTCTACTCTACTCTGCTACTGTTCTACTCTGCTACTGTTCTACTCTACTCTGCTACTGTTCTACTCTGCTACTGTTCTACTCTACTCTGCAACTGTTCTACTCTACTCTGCTACTGTTCTACTCTGCTACTGTTCTACTCTACTCTGCAACTGTTCTACTCTACTCTGCTACTGTTCTACTCTGCTACTGTTCTACTCTACTCTGCTACTGTTCTACTCTGCTACTGTTCTACTCTACTCTGCTACTGTTCTACTCTGCTACTGTTCTACTCTGCTCTGCTACTGTTCTACTCTACTCTGCTACTGTTCTACTCTGCTACTGTTCTACTCTGCTACTGTTCTACTCTACTCTGCTACTGTTCTACTCTACTCTGCTACTGTTCTACTCTGCTACTGTTCTACTCTGCTACTGTTCTACTCTACTCTGCTACTGTTCTACTCTGCTACTGTTCTACTCTACTACTGTTCTACTCTGCTCTGCTACTGTTCTACTCTGCTACTGTTCTACTCTACTCTGCTACTGTTCTACTCTACTCTGCTACTGTTCTACTCTGCTACTGTTCTACTCTGCTACTGTTCTACTCTGCTACTGTTCTACTCTACTCAGCTACTGTTCTACTCTGCTACTGTTCTACTCTACTCTGCTACTGTTCTACTCTACTCTGCTACTGTTCTACTCTACTCTGCTACTGTTCTACTCTACTCTGCTACTGTTCTACTCTACTCTGCTACTGTTCTACTCTGCTACTGTTCTACTCTACTCTGCTACTGTTCTAGTCTGCTACTGTTCTACTCTACTCTGCTACTGTTCTACTCTACTCTGCTACTGTTCTACTCTGCTACTGTTCTACTGTACTCTGCTACTGTTCTAGTCTACTCTGCTACTGTTCTACTCTGCTACTGTTCTACTATAGTCTGCTAATGTTTTACTCTGCTACTGTTCTACTCTACTCTGCTACTGTTCTACTCTGCTACTGTTCTACTCTACTCTGCTACTGTTCGACTCTGCTACTGTTCTACTCTACTCTGCTACTGTTCTACTCTGCTACTATTCTACTCTGCTCTGCTACTGTTCTACTCTGCTACTATTCTACTCTACTCTGCTACTGTTCTACTCTGCTTCTGTTCTACTCTGCTCTGCTACTGTTCTACTCTACTCTGCTACTGTTCTACTCTGCTACTGTTCTACTCTACTACTGTTCTACTCTGCTACTGTTCTACTCTGCTACTGTTCTACTCTACTACTGTTCTACTCTGCTACTGTTCTACTCTACTCTGCTACTGTTCTACTCTGCTACTGTTCTACTCTGCTACTGTTCTACTCTGCTACTGTTCTACTCTACTACTGTTCTACTCTGCTACTGTTCTACTCTGCTACTGTTCTACTCTACTACTGTTCTACTCTACTACTGTTCTACTCTGCTACTGTTCTACTCTACTCTGCTACTGTTCTACTCTGCTACTGTTCTACTCTGCTACTGTTCTACTCTACTACTGTTCTACTCTGCTACTGTTCTACTCTGCTACTGTTCTACTCTACTACTGTTCTACTCTACTCTGCTACTGTTCTACTCTGCTACTGTTCTACTCTGCTACTGTTCTACTCTACTACTGTTCTACTCTGCTACTGTTCTACTCTGCTACTGTTCTACTCTGCTACTGTTCTACTCCACTCTGCTACTGTTCTACTCTGCTACTGTTCTACTCTACTCTGCTACTGTTCTACTCTGCTACTGTTCTACTCTGCTACTGTTCTACTCTACTACTGTTCTACTCTGCTACTGTTCTACTCTGCTACTGTTCTACTCTACTACTGTTCTACTCTACTACTGTTCTACTCTGCTACTGTTCTACTCTACTCTGCTACTGTTCTACTCTACTACTGTTCTACTCTGCTACTGTTCTACTCTACTCTGCTTCTGTTCTACTCTGCTCTGCTACTGTTCTACTCTACTCTGCTACTGTTCTACTCTGCTACTGTTCTACTCTACTACTGTTCTACTCTGCTACTGTTCTACTCTGCTACTGTTCTACTCTACTACTGTTCTACTCTACTACTGTTCTACTCTGCTACTGTTCTACTCTGCTACTGTTCTACACTACTGTTCTACTCTGCTACTGTTCTACTCTGCTACTGTTCTACTCTACTCTGCTACTGTTCTACTCTGCTACTGTTCTACTCTACTCTGCTACTGTTCTACTCTGCTACTGTTCAACTCTGCTACTGTTCTACTCTACTCTGCTACTGTTCTACTCTGCTACTGTTCTACTCTACTCTGCTACTGTTCTACTCTACTCTGCTACTGTTCTACTCTACTCTGCTACTGTTCTACTCTGCTACTGTTCTACTCTACTACTGTTCTACTCTACTACTGTTCTACTCTGCTACCGTTCTACTCTGCTACTGTTCTACTCTACTACTGTTCTACTCTGCTACTGTTCAACTCTGCTACTGTTCTACTCTACTCTGCTTCTGTTCTACTCTGCTACTGTTCTACTCTACTCTGCTACTGTTCTACTCTGCTACTGTTCTACTCTACTCTGCTACTGTTCTACTCTGCTACTGTTCTACTCTGCTACTGTTCTACTCTACTCTGCTACTGTTCTACTCTACTCTGCTACTGTTCTACTCTGCTTCTGTTCTACTCTGCTACTGTTCTACTCTACTCTGCTACTGTTCTACTCTGCTACTGTTCTACTCTGCTACTGTTCTACTCTGCTACTGTTCTACTCTACTCTGCTACTGTTCTACTCTGCTACTGTTCTACTCTGCTACTGTTCTACTCTACTCTGCTACTGTTCTACTCTGCTACTGTTCTACTCTACTCTGCTACTGTTCTACTCTGCTACTGTTCTACTCTACTCTGCTACTGTTCTACTCTACTCTGCTACTGTTCTACTCTACTCTGCTACTGTTCTACTCTACTCTGCTACTGTTCTACTCTGCTACTGTTCTACTCTGCTACTGTTCTACTCTGCTACTGTTCTACTCTGCTACTGTTCTACTCTGCTACTGTTCTACTCTGCTCTGCTACTGTTCTACTCTGCTACTGTTCTACTCTACTCTGCTACTGTTCTACTCTGCTACTGTTCTACTCTGCTACTGTTCTACTCTACTCTGCTACTGTTCTACTCTGCTACTGTTCTACTCTACTCTGCTACTGTTCTACTCTACTCTGCTACTGTTCTACTCTACTCTGCTACTGTTCTACTCTGCTTCTGTTCTACTCTGCTACTGTTCTACTCTACTCTGCTACTGTTCTACTCTGCTACTGTTCTACTCTGCTACTGTTCTACTCTGCTACTGTTCTACTCTACTCTGCTACTGTTCTACTCTACTCTGCTACTGTTCTACTCTACTCTGCTACTGTTCTACTCTGCTACTGTTCTACTCTACTCTGCTACTGTTCTACTCTGCTACTGTTCTACTCTACTCTGCTACTGTTCTACTCTGCTACTGTTCTACTCTACTCTGCTACTGTTCTACTCTACTCTGCTACTGTTCTAGTCTACTCTGCTACTGTTCTACTCTGCTACTGTTCTACTCTACTCTGCTACTGTTCTACTCTGCTACTGTTCTACTCTACTCTGCTACTGTTCTACTCTGCTCTGCTACTGTTCTACTCTACTCTGCTACTGTTCTACTCTGCTACTGTTCTACTCTGCTACTGTTCTACTCTACTCTGCTACTGTTCTACTCTGCTACTGTTCTACTCTGCTACTGTTCTACTCTACTCTGCTACTGTTCTACTCTACTCTGCTACTGTTCTACTCTGCTACTGTTCTACTCTACTCTGCTACTGTTCTACTCTGCTTCTGTTCTACTCTGCTACTGTTCTACTCTACTCTGCTACTGTTCTACTCTACTCTGCTACTGTTCTACTCTGCTACTGTTCTACTCTGCTACTGTTCTACTCTGCTACTGTTCTACTCTACTACTGTTCTACTCTGCTACTGTTCTACTCTGCTACTGTTCTACTCTACTACTGTTCTACTCTGCTACTGTTCTACTCTGCTACTGTTCTACTCTGCTTCTGTTCTACTCTGCTACTGTTCTACTCTACTCTGCTACTGTTCTACTCTGCTACTGTTCTACTCTACTCTGCTACTGTTCTACTCTGCTACTGTTCAACTCTGCTACTGTTCTACTCTACTCTGCTACTGTTCTACTCTGCTACTGTTCTACTCTACTCTGCTACTGTTCTACTCTACTCTGCTACTGTTCTACTCTACTCTGCTACTGTTCTACTCTGCTACTGTTCTACTCTACTACTGTTCTACTCTGCTACTGTTCTACTCTGCTACTGTTCTACTCTACTACTGTTCTACTCTACTACTGTTCTACTCTGCTACTGTTCTACTCTGCTACTGTTCTACTCTGCTACTGTTCTACTCTGCTACTGTTCTACTCTGCTACTGTTCTACTCTACTCTGCTACTGTTCTACTCTGCTACTGTTCTACTCTACTCTGCTACTGTTCTACTCTGCTACTGTTCAACTCTGCTACTGTTCTACTCTACTCTGCTACTGTTCTACTCTGCTACTGTTCTACTCTACTCTGCTACTGTTCTACTCTACTCTGCTACTGTTCTACTCTGCTACTGTTCTACTCTACTACTGTTCTACTCTACTACTGTTCTACTCTGCTACCGTTCTACTCTGCTACTGTTCTACTCTACTACTGTTCTACTCTGCTACTGTTCAACTCTGCTACTGTTCTACTCTACTCTGCTTCTGTTCTACTCTGCTACTGTTCTACTCTACTCTGCTACTGTTCTACTCTGCTACTGTTCTACTCTACTCTGCTACTGTTCTACTCTGCTACTGTTCAACTCTGCTACTGTTCTACTCTACTCTGCTACTGTTCTACTCTACTCTGCTACTGTTCTACTCTACTCTGCTACTGTTCTACTCTGCTTCTGTTCTACTCTGCTACTGTTCTACTCTACTCTGCTACTGTTCTACTCTGCTACTGTTCTACTCTGCTACTGTTCTACTCTGCTACTGTTCTACTCTACTCTGCTACTGTTCTAGACTGCTACTGTTCTACTCTGCTACTGTTCTACTCTACTCTGCTACTGTTCAACTCACTGTTCTACTCTACTCTGCTACTGTTCTACTCTGCTACTATTCTACTCTACTCTGCTACTGTTCTACTCTACTCTGCTACTGTTCTACTCTACTCTGCTACTGTTCTACTCTACTCTGCTACTGTTCTACTCTGCTACTGTTCTACTCTGCTACTGTTCTACTCTAGCTACTGTTCTACTCTGCTACTGTTCTACTCTGCTACTGTTCTACTCTGCTCTGCTACTGTTCTACTCTGCTACTGTTCTACTCTACTCTGCTACTGTTCTACTCTGCTACTGTTCTACTCTGCTACTGTTCTACTCTACTCAGCTACTGTTCTACCCTGCTACTGTTCTACTCTACTCTGCTACTGTTCTACTCTACTCTGCTACTGTTCTACTCTACTCTGCTACTGTTCTACTCTGCTTCTGTTCTACTCTGCTACTGTTCTACTCTACTCTGCTACTGTTCTACTCTGCTACTGTTCTACTCTGCTACTGTTCTACTCTGCTACTGTTCTACTCTGCTCTGCTACTGTTCTACTCTACTCTGCTACTGTTCTACTCTACTCTGCTACTGTTCTACTCTGCTACTGTTCTACTCTACTCAGCTACTGTTCTACTATGCTACTGTTCTACTCTACTCTGCTACTGTTCTAGTCTGCTACTGTTCTACTCTACTCTGCTACTGTTCTACTCTACTCTGCTACTGTTCTACTCTGCTACTGTTCTACTCTGCTACTGTTCTACTCTACTCTGCTACTGTTCTACTCTGCTACTGTTCTACTCTACTCTGCTACTGTTCTACTCTGCTCTGCTACTGTTCTACTCTACTCTGCTACTGTTCTACTCTGCTACTGTTCTACTCTGCTACTGTTCTACTCTACTCTGCTACTGTTCTACTCTGCTACTGTTCTACTCTGCTACTGTTCTACTCTACTCTGCTACTGTTCTACTCTACTCTGCTACTGTTCTACTCTGCTACTGTTCTACTCTACTCTGCTACTGTTCTACTCTACTCTGCTACTGTTCTACTCTGCTTCTGTTCTACTCTGCTACTGTTCTACTCTGCTACTGTTCTACTCTACTACTGTTCTACTCTGCTACTGTTCTACTCTGCTACTGTTCTACTCTACTACTGTTCTACTCTGCTACTGTTCTACTCTGCTACTGTTCTACTCTGCTTCTGTTCTACTCTGCTACTGTTCTACTCTACTCTGCTACTGTTCTACTCTGCTACTGTTCTACTCTACTCTGCTACTGTTCTACTCTGCTACTGTTCTACTCTGCTACTGTTCTACTCTACTCTGCTACTGTTCTACTCTGCTACTGTTCTACTCTACTCTGCTACTGTTCTACTCTACTCTGCTACTGTTCTACTCTACTCTGCTACTGTTCTACTCTGCTACTGTTCTACTCTGCTACTGTTCTACTCTACTACTGTTCTACTCTGCTACCGTTCTACTCTGCTACTGTTCTACTCTACTACTGTTCTACTCTGCTACTGTTCAACTCTGCTACTGTTCTACTCTACTCTGCTTCTGTTCTACTCTGCTACTGTTCTACTCTACTCTGCTACTGTTCTACTCTGCTACTGTTCTACTCTACTCTGCTACTGTTCTACTCTGCTACTGTTCTACTCTGCTACTGTTCTACTCTACTCTGCTACTGTTCTACTCTACTCTGCTACTGTTCTACTCTACTCTGCTACTGTTCTACTCTGCTTCTGTTCTACTCTGCTACTGTTCTACTCTACTCTGCTACTGTTCAACTCACTGTTCTACTCTACTCTGCTACTGTTCTACTCTGCTACTATTCTACTCTACTCTGCTACTGTTCTACTCTACTCTGCTACTGTTCTACTCTACTCTGCTACTGTTCTACTCTACTCTGCTACTGTTCTACTCTGCTACTGTTCTACTCTGCTACTGTTCTACTCTACTCTGCTACTGTTCTACTCTGCTACTGTTCTACTCTGCTACTGTTCTACTCTGCTCTGCTACTGTTCTACTCTGCTACTGTTCTACTCTACTCTGCTACTGTTCTACTCTGCTACTGTTCTACTCTGCTACTGTTCTACTCTACTCAGCTACTGTTCTACCCTGCTACTGTTCTACTCTACTCTGCTACTGTTCTACTCTACTCTGCTACTGTTCTACTCTACTCTGCTACTGTTCTACTCTGCTACTGTTCTACTCTACTCAGCTACTGTTCTACTATGCTACTGTTCTACTCTACTCTGCTACTGTTCTAGTCTGCTACTGTTCTACTCTACTCTGCTACTGTTCTACTCTACTCTGCTACTGTTCTACTCTGCTACTGTTCTACTGTACTCTGCTACTGTTCTAGTCTACTCTGCTACTGTTCTACTCTGCTACTGTTCTACTATAGTCTGCTAATGTTTTACTCTGCTACTGTTCTACTCTACTCTGCTACTGTTCTACTCTGCTCTGCTACTGTTCTACTCTACTCTGCTACTGTTCTACTCTGCTACTGTTCTACTCTGCTACTGTTCTACTCTACTCTGCTACTGTTCGACTCTGCTACTGTTCTACTCTGCTACTGTTCTACTCTACTCTGCTACTGTTCTACTCTACTCTGCTACTGTTCTACTCTGCTACTGTTCTACTCTACTCTGCTACTGTTCTACTCTGCTTCTGTTCTACTCTGCTACTGTTCTACTCTACTCTGCTACTGTTCTACTCTACTCTGCTACTGTTCTACTCTGCTTCTGTTCTACTCTGCTACTGTTCTACTCTACTCTGCTACTGTTCTACTCTGCTACTGTTCTACTCTGCTACTGTTCTACTCTGCTCTGCTACTGTTCTACTCTACTCTGCTACTGTTCTACTCTACTCTGCTACTGTTCTACTCTGCTACTGTTCTACTCTGCTACTGTTCTACTCTACTCTGCTACTGTTCTACTCTGCTACTGTTCTACTCTGCTACTGTTCTACTCTACTCTGCTACTGTTCAACTCACTGTTCTACTCTACTCTGCTACTGTTCTACTCTGCTACTATTCTACTCTACTCTGCTACTGTTCTACTCTACTCTGCTACTGTTCTACTCTACTCTGCTACTGTTCTACTCTACTCTGCTACTGTTCTACTCTACTCTGCTACTGTTCTACTCTACTCTGCTACTGTTCTACTCTACTCTGCTACTGTTCTACTCTGCTACTGTTCTACTCTACTCTGCTACTTTTCTAGTCTACTATGCTACTGTTCTACTCTGCTAATGTTTTACTCTGCTACTGTTCTCCTCTGCTCTGCTACTGTTCTACTCTACTCTGCTACTGTTCTACTCTGCTCTACTACTGTTCTACTCTACTCTGCTACTGTTCTACTCTACTCTGCTACTGTTCTACTCTGCTCTGCTACTGTTCTACTCTGCTCTACTACTGTTCTACTCTACTCTGCTACTGTTCTACTCTGCTACTGTTCTACTCTGCTACTGTTCTACTCTACTCTGCTACTGTTCAACTCACTGTTCTACTCTACTCTGCTACTGTTCTACTCTGCTACTATTCTACTCTACTCTGCTACTGTTGTACCCTACTCTGCTACTGTTCTACTCTACTCTGCTACTGTTCTACTCTACTCTGCTACTGTTCTACTCTGCTACTGTTCTACTCTTCTCTGCTACTGTTCTACTCTACTCTGCTACTGTTCTACTCTGCTACTGTTCTACTCCACTCTGCTACTGTTCTACTATGCTACTGTTCTACTCTACTCTGCTGCTGTTCTATTCTACTCTGCGACTGTTCTACTCTGCTCTGCTACTGTTCTACTCTACTCTGCTACTGTTCTACTCTACTCTGCTACTGTTCTACTCTGCTACTGTTCTACTCTGCTACTGTTCTACTCTACTCTGCTACTGTTCTACTCTACTCTGCTTCTGTTCTACTCTGCTCCGCTACTGTTCTACTCTACTCTGCTACTCCTCTACTCTACTCTGCTACTGTTCTACTCTACTACTGTTCTACTCTACTCTGCTACTGTTCTACTCTACTACTGTTCTACTCTACTCTGCTACTGTTCTACTCTGCTACTGTTCTACTCTGCTACTGTTCTACTCTGCTCTGCTACTGTTCTACTCTACTCTGCTACTGTTCTACTCTGCTACTGTTCTACTCTACTCTGCTACTGTTCTACTCTGCTACTGTTCTACTCTACTCTGCTACTGTTCTACTCTACTCTGCTACTGTTCTACTCTACTCTGCTACTGTTCTACTCTACTCTGCTACTGTTCTACTCTACTCTGCTACTGTTCTTCTCTGCTACTGTTCTACTCTACTCTGCTACTGTTGTACTCTGCTACTGTTCTACTGTACTCTGCTACTGTTCTACTCTGCTCCGCTACTGTTCTACTCTGCTACTGTTCTACTCTGCTACTGTTCTACTCTACTATGCTACTGTTCTACTCTACTCTGCTACTGTTCTACTATGCTACTGTTCTACTCTACTCTGCAACTGTTCTACTCTACTCTGCTACTGTTCTACTCTGCTACTGTTCTACTCTACTCTGCAACTGTTCTACTCTACTCTGCTACTGTTCTACTCTGCTACTGTTCTACTCTACTCTGCTACTGTTCTACTCTGCTACTGTTCTACTCTACTCTGCTACTGTTCTACTCTGCTACTGTTCTACTCTGCTCTGCTACTGTTCTACTCTACTCTGCAACTGTTCTACTCTACTCTGCTACTGTTCTACTCTGCTACTGTTCTACTCTACTCTGCTACTGTTCTACTCTACTCTGCTACTGTTCTACTCTGCTACTGTTCTACTCTACTCTGCTACTGTTCTACTCTGCTACTGTTCTACTCTGCTCTGCTACTGTTCTACTCTGCTCTGCTACTGTTCTACTCTGCTACTGTTCTACTCTACTCTGCTACTGTTCTACTCTGCTACTGTTCTACTCTGCTACTGTTCTACTCTGCTACTGTTCTACTCTACTCTGCTACTGTTCTACTCTGCTACTGTTCTACTCTGCTACTGTTCTACTCTGCTCTGCTACTGTTCTACTCTACTCTGCTACTGTTCTACTCTACTCTGCTACTGTTCTACTCTGCTACTGTTCTACTCTGCTACTGTTCTACTCTACTCTGCTACTGTTCTACTCTGCTACTGTTCTACTCTGCTACTGTTCTACTCTACTCTGCTACTGTTCAACTCACTGTTCTACTCTACTCTGCTACTGTTCTACTCTGCTACTATTCTACTCTACTCTGCTACTGTTCTACTCTACTCTGCTACTGTTCTACTCTACTCTGCTACTGTTCTACTCTACTCTGCTACTGTTCTACTCTGCTAATGTTTTACTCTGCTACTGTTCTACTCTGCTCTGCTACTGTTCTACTCTACTCTGCTACTGTTCTACTCTACTCTGCTACTGTTCTACTCTGCTACTATTCTACTCTACTCTGCTACTGTTCTACTCTACTCTGCTACTGTTCTACTCTGCTACTGTTCTACTCTGCTAATGTTTTACTCTGCTACTGTTCTACTCTACTCTGCTACTGTTCTACTCTACTCTGCTACTGTTCTACTCTGCTACTATTCTACTCTACTCTGCTACTGTTCTACTCTACTCTGCTACTGTTCTACTCTGCTACTATTCTACTCTACTCTGCTACTGTTCTACTCTACTCTACTACTGTTCTACTCTGCTTCTGTTCTACTCTGCTACTGTTCTACTCTGCTAATGTTTTACTCTGCTACTGTTCTACTCTGCTCTGCTACTGTTCTACTCCGCTCTGCTACTGTTCTACTCTGCTTCTGTTCTACTCTGCTACTGTTCTACTCTACTCTGCTACTGTTCTACTCTGCTCTACTACTGTTCTACTCTGCTACTGTTCTAATCTGCTACTGTTCTACTCTACTCTGCTACTGTTCAACTCACTGTTCTACTCTACTCTGCTACTGTTCTACTCTGCTACTATTCTACTCTACTCTGCTACTGTTGTACCCTACTCTGCTACTGTTCTACTCTACTCTGCTACTGTTCTACTCTGCTACTGTTCTACTCTGCTACTGTTCTACTCTTCTCTGCTACTGTTGTACTCTACTCTGCTACTGTTCTACTCTGCTAATGTTTTACTCTGCTACTGTTCTACTCTACTCTGCTACTGTTCTACTCTACTCTGCTACTGTTGTACTCTACTCTGCTACTGTTCTACTCTGCTACTGTTCTACTCTGCTCTGCTACTGTTCTACTCTACTCTGCTACTGTTCTACTCTGCTACTGTTCTACTCTGCTACTGTTCTACTCTACTCTGCTACTGTTCTACTGCTACTCTGCTACTGTTCTACTCTACTCTGCTACTGTTCTACTCTGCTACTGTTCTACTCTACTCTGCTACTGTTCTACTCTGCTACTGTTCTACTCTGCTACTGTTCTACTCTACTCTGCTACTGTTCTACTCTGCTACTGTTCTACTCTACTCTGCTACTGTTCTACTCTACTCTGCTACTGTTCTACTCTACTCTGCTACTGTTCTACTCTGCTACTGTTCTACTCTGCTACTGTTCTACTCTACTCTGCTACTGTTCTACTCTGCTACTGTTCTACTCTGCTACTGTTCTACTCTGCTACTGTTCTACTCTGCTCTGCTACTGTTCTACTCTACTCTGCTACTGTTCTACTCTACTCTGCTACTGTTCTACTCTGCTACTGTTCTACTCTACTCTGCTACTGTTCTACTCTACTCTGCTACTGTTCTACTCTACTCTGCTACTGTTCTACTCTGCTACTGTTCTACTCTACTCTGCTACTGTTCTACTCTACTCTGCTACTGTTCTACTCTACTCTGCTACTGTTCTACTCTGCTACTGTTCTACTCTACTCTGCTACTGTTCTACTCTGCTACTGTTCTACTCTACTCTGCTACTGTTCTACTCTACTCTGCTACTGTTCTACTCTACTCTGCTACTGTTCTACTCTGCTACTGTTCTACTCTGCTACTGTTCTACTCTACTCTGCTACTGTTCTACTCTGCTACTGTTCTACTCTGCTACTGTTCTACTCTACTCTGCTACTGTTCTACTCTACTCTGCTACTGTTCTACTCTGCTACTGTTCTACTCTACTCTGCTACTGTTCTACTCTGCTACTGTTCTACTCTGCTACTGTTCTACTCTACTCTGCTACTGTTCTACTCTACTCTGCTACTGTTCTACTCTGCTACTGTTCTACTCTGCTACTGTTCTACTCTGCTACTGTTCTACTCTACTACTGTTCTACTCTGCTACTGTTCTACTCTGCTACTGTTCTACTCTACTACTGTTCTACTCTGCTACTGTTCTACTCTGCTACTGTTCTACTCTGCTTCTGTTCTACTCTGCTACTGTTCTACTCTACTCTGCTACTGTTCTACTCTGCTACTGTTCTACTCTACTCTGCTACTGTTCTACTCTGCTACTGTTCTACTCTACTCTGCTACTGTTCTACTCTACTCTGCTACTGTTCTACTCTGCTACTGTTCTACTCTACTCTGCTACTGTTCTACTCTACTCTGCTACTGTTCTACTCTGCTACTGTTCTACTCTGCTACTGTTCTACTCTACTACTGTTCTACTCTACTCTGCTACTGCTCTCTACTCTGCTACTGTTCTACTCTGCTACTGTTCTACTCTGCTACTGTTCTACTCTGCTACTGTTCTACTCTGCTACTGTTCTACTCTGCTACTGTTCTACTCTGCTACTGTTCTACTCTACTCTGCTACTGTTCTACTCTGCTACTGTTCTACTCTACTCTGCTACTGTTCTACTCTGCTACTGTTCTACTCTGCTACTGTTCTACTCTACTCTGCTACTGTTCTACTCTGCTACTGTTCTACTCTACTCTGCTACTGTTCTACTCTACTCTGCTACTGTTCTACTCTGCTACTGTTCTACTCTGCTACTGTTCTACTCTGCTACTGTTCTACTCTGCTACTGTTCTACTCTGCTACTGTTCTACTCTGCTACTGTTCTACTCTGCTACTGTTCTACTCTGCTACTGTTCTACTCTACTCTGCTACTGTTCTACTCTGCTACTGTTCTACTCTACTCTGCTACTGTTCTACTCTGCTACTGTTCTACTCTACTCTGCTACTGTTCTACTCTGCTACTGTTCTACTCTGCTACTGTTCTACTCTACTCTGCTACTGTTCTACTCTACTCTGCTACTGTTCTACTCTACTCTGCTACTGTTCTACTCTGCTTCTGTTCTACTCTGCTACTGTTCTACTCTACTCTGCTACTGTTCTACTCTGCTACTGTTCTACTCTGCTACTGTTCTACTCTACTCTGCTACTGTTCTACTCTGCTACTGTTCTACTCTGCTACTGTTCTACTCTACTCTGCTACTGTTCAACTCACTGTTCTACTCTACTCTGCTACTGTTCTACTCTGCTACTATTCTACTCTACTCTGCTACTGTTCTACTCTACTCTGCTACTGTTCTACTCTACTCTGCTACTGTTCTACTCTACTCTGCTACTGTTCTACTCTGCTACTGTTCTACTCTGCTCTGCTACTGTTCTACTCTGCTACTGTTCTACTCTGC
Organism: Salmo salar; assembly: GCF_965601325.2. Taxonomy (NCBI): domain Eukaryota; kingdom Metazoa; phylum Chordata; class Actinopteri; order Salmoniformes; family Salmonidae; genus Salmo; species Salmo salar. Next base: position 51,621,097 of record NC_138311.1, on the reverse strand, counting down.
TACTGTTCTACTCTCTCTGCTACTGTTCTACTCTGCTACTGTTCTACTCTACTCTGCTACTGTTCTACTCTGCTACTGTTCTACTCTGCTACTGTTCTACTCTACTCTGCTACTGTTCTACTCTGCTACTGTTCTACTCTACTCTGCTACTGTTCTACTCTACTCTGCTACTGTTCTACTCTACTCTGCTACTGTTCTACTCTGCTACTGTTCTACTCTGCTACTGTTCTACTCTACTCTGCTACTGTTCTACTCTGCTACTGTTCTACTCTGCTACTGTTCTACTCTGCTACTGTTCTACTCTACTCTGCTACTGTTCTACTCTACTCTGCTACTGTTCTACTCTACTCTGCTACTGTTCTACTCTGCTACTGTTCTACTCTACTCTGCTACTGTTCTACTCTGCTACTGTTCTACTCTACTCTGCTACTGTTCTACTCTGCTACTGTTCTACTCTACTCTGCTACTGTTCTACTCTACTCTGCTACTGTTCTACTCTACTCTGCTACTGTTCTACTCTGCTACTGTTCTACTCTACTCTGCTACTGTTCTACTCTGCTACTGTTCTACTCTACTCTGCTACTGTTCTACTCTACTCTGCTACTGTTCTACTCTACTCTGCTACTGTTCTACTCTGCTACTGTTCTACTCTGCTACTGTTCTACTCTACTCTGCTACTGTTCTACTCTGCTACTGTTCTACTCTGCTACTGTTCTACTCTACTCTGCTACTGTTCTACTCTACTCTGCTACTGTTCTACTCTGCTACTGTTCTACTCTACTCTGCTACTGTTCTACTCTACTCTGCTACTGTTCTACTCTGCTACTGTTCTACTCTGCTACTGTTCTACTCTGCTACTGTTCTACTCTACTACTGTTCTACTCTGCTACTGTTCTACTCTGCTACTGTTCTACTCTAGCTACTGTTCTACTCTGCTACTGTTCTACTCTGCTACTGTTCTACTCTGCTACTTTTCTACTCTGCTACTGTTCTACTCTACTCTGCTACTGTTCTACTCTGCTACTGTTCTACTCTACTCTGCTACTGTTCTACTCTACTCTGCTACTGTTCTACTCTGCTACTGTTCTACTCTACTCTGCTACTGTTCTACTCTGCTACTGTTCTACTCTACTCTGCTACTGTTCTACTCTACTCTGCTACTGTTCTACTCTACTCTGCTACTGTTCTACTCTGCTACTGTTCTACTCTACTACTGTTCTACTCTGCTACTGTTCTACTCTGCTACTGTTCTACTCTACTCTGCTACTGTTCTACTCTGCTACTGTTCTACTCTGCTACTGTTCTACTCTACTCTGCTACTGTTCTACTCTGCTACTGTTCTACTCTACTCTGCTACTGTTCTACTCTGCTACTGTTCTACTCTACTCTGCTACTGTTCTACTCTGCTACTGTTCTACTCTGCTACTGTTCTACTCTACTCTGCTACTGTTCTACTCTACTCTGCTACTGTTCTACTCTGCTACTGTTCTACTCTGCTCTGCTACTCTACTCTGCTACTGTTCTACTCTACTCTGCTACTGTTCTACTCTGCTACTGTTCTACTCTACTCTGCTACTGTTCTACTCTGCTACTGTTCTACTCTACTCTGCTACTGTTCTACTCTACTCTGCTACTGTTCTACTCTACTCTGCTACTGTTCTACTCTACTCTGCTACTGTTCTACTCTGCTACTGTTCTACTCTGCTACTGTTCTACTCTACTCTGCTACTGTTCTACTCTGCTACTGTTCTACTCTGCTACTGTTCTACTCTACTCTGCTACTGTTCTACTCTGCTACTGTTCTACTCTGCTCTGCTACTGTTCTACTCTGCTACTGTTCTACTCTGCTACTGTTCTACTCTACTCTGCTACTGTTCTACTCTGCTACTGTTCTACTCTACTCTGCTACTGTTCTACTCTACTCTGCTACTGTTCTACTCTACTCTGCTACTGTTCTACTCTGCTACTGTTCTACTCTACTCTGCTACTGTTCTACTATGCTACTGTTCTACTCTACTCTGCTACTGTTCTAGTCTGCTACTGTTCTACTCTACTCTGCTACTGTTCTACTCTACTCTGCTACTGTTCTACTCTGCTACTGTTCTACTCTACTCTGCTACTGTTCTAGTCTACTCTGCTACTGTTCTACTCTGCTACTGTTCTACTATAGTCTGCTAATGTTTTACTCTGCTACTGTTCTACTCTACTCTGCTACTGTTCTACTCTGCTCTGCTACTGTTCTACTCTACTCTGCTACTGTTCTACTCTGCTACTGTTCTACTCTGCTACTGTTCTACTCTACTCTGCTACTGTTCGACTCTGCTACTGTTCTACTCTGCTACTGTTCTACTCTACTCTGCTACTGTTCTACTCTACTCTGCTACTGTTCTACTCTGCTACTGTTCTACTCTACTCTGCTACTGTTCTACTCTGCTTCTGTTCTACTCTGCTACTGTTCTACTCTACTCTGCTACTGTTCTACTCTACTCTGCTACTGTTCTACTCTGCTTCTGTTCTACTCTGCTACTGTTCTACTCTACTCTGCTACTGTTCTACTCTGCTACTGTTCTACTCTGCTACTGTTCTACTCTGCTCTGCTACTGTTCTACTCTACTCTGCTACTGTTCTACTCTACTCTGCTACTGTTCTACTCTGCTACTGTTCTACTCTGCTACTGTTCTACTCTACTCTGCTACTGTTCTACTCTGCTACTGTTCTACTCTGCTACTGTTCTACTCTACTCTGCTACTGTTCAACTCACTGTTCTACTCTACTCTGCTACTGTTCTACTCTGCTACTGTTCTACTCTACTCTGCTACTGTTCTACTCTACTCTGCTACTGTTCTACTCTACTCTGCTACTGTTCTACTCTACTCTGCTACTGTTCTACTCTACTCTGCTACTGTTCTACTCTACTCTGCTACTGTTCTACTCTACTCTGCTACTGTTCTACTCTGCTACTGTTCTACTCTACTCTGCTACTTTTCTAGTCTACTATGCTACTGTTCTACTCTGCTAATGTTTTACTCTGCTACTGTTCTCCTCTGCTCTGCTACTGTTCTACTCTACTCTGCTACTGTTCTACTCTGCTCTACTACTGTTCTACTCTACTCTGCTACTGTTCTACTCTACTCTGCTACTGTTCTACTCTGCTCTGCTACTGTTCTACTCTGCTCTACTACTGTTCTACTCTACTCTGCTACTGTTCTACTCTGCTACTGTTCTACTCTGCTACTGTTCTACTCTACTCTGCTACTGTTCAACTCACTGTTCTACTCTACTCTGCTACTGTTCTACTCTGCTACTATTCTACTCTACTCTGCTACTGTTGTACCCTACTCTGCTACTGTTCTACTCTACTCTGCTACTGTTCTACTCTACTCTGCTACTGTTCTACTCTGCTACTGTTCTACTCTTCTCTGCTACTGTTCTACTCTACTCTGCTACTGTTCTACTCTGCTACTGTTCTACTCCACTCTGCTACTGTTCTACTATGCTACTGTTCTACTCTACTCTGCTGCTGTTCTATTCTACTCTGCGACTGTTCTACTCTGCTCTGCTACTGTTCTACTCTACTCTGCTACTGTTCTACTCTACTCTGCTACTGTTCTACTCTGCTACTGTTCTACTCTGCTACTGTTCTACTCTACTCTGCTACTGTTCTACTCTACTCTGCTTCTGTTCTACTCTGCTCCGCTACTGTTCTACTCTACTCTGCTACTCCTCTACTCTACTCTGCTACTGTTCTACTCTACTACTGTTCTACTCTACTCTGCTACTGTTCTACTCTACTACTGTTCTACTCTACTCTGCTACTGTTCTACTCTGCTACTGTTCTACTCTGCTACTGTTCTACTCTGCTCTGCTACTGTTCTACTCTACTCTGCTACTGTTCTACTCTGCTACTGTTCTACTCTACTCTGCTACTGTTCTACTCTGCTACTGTTCTACTCTACTCTGCTACTGTTCTACTCTACTCTGCTACTGTTCTACTCTACTCTGCTACTGTTCTACTCTACTCTGCTACTGTTCTACTCTACTCTGCTACTGTTCTTCTCTGCTACTGTTCTACTCTACTCTGCTACTGTTGTACTCTGCTACTGTTCTACTGTACTCTGCTACTGTTCTACTCTGCTCCGCTACTGTTCTACTCTGCTACTGTTCTACTCTGCTACTGTTCTACTCTACTATGCTACTGTTCTACTCTACTCTGCTACTGTTCTACTATGCTACTGTTCTACTCTACTCTGCAACTGTTCTACTCTACTCTGCTACTGTTCTACTCTGCTACTGTTCTACTCTACTCTGCAACTGTTCTACTCTACTCTGCTACTGTTCTACTCTGCTACTGTTCTACTCTACTCTGCTACTGTTCTACTCTGCTACTGTTCTACTCTACTCTGCTACTGTTCTACTCTGCTACTGTTCTACTCTGCTCTGCTACTGTTCTACTCTACTCTGCAACTGTTCTACTCTACTCTGCTACTGTTCTACTCTGCTACTGTTCTACTCTACTCTGCTACTGTTCTACTCTACTCTGCTACTGTTCTACTCTGCTACTGTTCTACTCTACTCTGCTACTGTTCTACTCTGCTACTGTTCTACTCTGCTCTGCTACTGTTCTACTCTGCTCTGCTACTGTTCTACTCTGCTACTGTTCTACTCTACTCTGCTACTGTTCTACTCTGCTACTGTTCTACTCTGCTACTGTTCTACTCTGCTACTGTTCTACTCTACTCTGCTACTGTTCTACTCTGCTACTGTTCTACTCTGCTACTGTTCTACTCTGCTCTGCTACTGTTCTACTCTACTCTGCTACTGTTCTACTCTACTCTGCTACTGTTCTACTCTGCTACTGTTCTACTCTGCTACTGTTCTACTCTACTCTGCTACTGTTCTACTCTGCTACTGTTCTACTCTGCTACTGTTCTACTCTACTCTGCTACTGTTCAACTCACTGTTCTACTCTACTCTGCTACTGTTCTACTCTGCTACTATTCTACTCTACTCTGCTACTGTTCTACTCTACTCTGCTACTGTTCTACTCTACTCTGCTACTGTTCTACTCTACTCTGCTACTGTTCTACTCTGCTAATGTTTTACTCTGCTACTGTTCTACTCTGCTCTGCTACTGTTCTACTCTACTCTGCTACTGTTCTACTCTACTCTGCTACTGTTCTACTCTGCTACTATTCTACTCTACTCTGCTACTGTTCTACTCTACTCTGCTACTGTTCTACTCTGCTACTGTTCTACTCTGCTAATGTTTTACTCTGCTACTGTTCTACTCTACTCTGCTACTGTTCTACTCTACTCTGCTACTGTTCTACTCTGCTACTATTCTACTCTACTCTGCTACTGTTCTACTCTACTCTGCTACTGTTCTACTCTGCTACTATTCTACTCTACTCTGCTACTGTTCTACTCTACTCTACTACTGTTCTACTCTGCTTCTGTTCTACTCTGCTACTGTTCTACTCTGCTAATGTTTTACTCTGCTACTGTTCTACTCTGCTCTGCTACTGTTCTACTCCGCTCTGCTACTGTTCTACTCTGCTTCTGTTCTACTCTGCTACTGTTCTACTCTACTCTGCTACTGTTCTACTCTGCTCTACTACTGTTCTACTCTGCTACTGTTCTAATCTGCTACTGTTCTACTCTACTCTGCTACTGTTCAACTCACTGTTCTACTCTACTCTGCTACTGTTCTACTCTGCTACTATTCTACTCTACTCTGCTACTGTTGTACCCTACTCTGCTACTGTTCTACTCTGCTACTGTTCTACTCTGCTACTGTTCTACTCTGCTCTGCTACTGTTCTACTCTGCTCTGCTACTGTTCTACTCTGCTTCTGTTCTACTCTGCTACTGTTCTACTCTGCTAATGTTTTACTCTGCTACTGTTCTACTCTACTCTGCTACTGTTCTACTCTACTCTGCTACTGTTGTACTCTACTCTGCTACTGTTCTACTCTGCTACTGTTCTACTCTGCTCTGCTACTGTTCTACTCTACTCTGCTACTGTTGTACTCTACTCTGCTACTGTTCTACTCTGCTACTGTTCTACTCTGCTCTGCTACTGTTCTACTCTACTCTGCTACTGTTCTACTCTACTCTGCTACTGTTCTACTCTGCTACTGTTCTACTCTGCTACTGTTCTACTCTACTTGCTACTGTTCTACTCTGCTACTGTTCTACTCTGCTACTGTTCTACTCTACTCTGCTACTGTTCAACTCACTGTTCTACTCTACTCTGCTACTGTTCTACTCTGCTACTATTCTACTCTACTCTGCTACTGTTCTACTCTACTCTGCTACTGTTCTACTCTACTCTGCTACTGTTCTACTCTACTCTGCTACTGTTCTACTCTACTCTGCTACTGTTCTACTCTGCTACTGTTCTACTCTACTCTGCTACTGTTCTACTCTACTCTGCTACTGTTCTACTCTGCTACTGTTCTACTCTACTCTGCTACTTTTCTAGTCTACTCTGCTACTGTTCTACTCTGCTACTGTTCTACTCTACTACTGTTCTACTCTGCTACTGTTCTAATCTACTCTGCTACTGTTCTACTCTACTCTGCTACTGTTCTACTCTACTCTGCTACTGTTCTACTCTGCTACTGTTCTACTCTACTCTGCTACTGTTCTACTCTACTCTGCTACTGTTCTACTATGCTACTGTTCTACTCTGCTCTGCTACTCTACTCTGCTACTGTTCTACTCTACTCTGCTACTGTTCTACTCTGCTACTGTTCTACTCTACTCTGCTACTGTTCTACTCTACTACTGTTCTACTCTGCTACTGTTCTACTCTACTCTGCTACTGTTCTACTTTACTCTGCTACCTTTCTACTCTGCTACTGTTCTACTCTACTCTGCTACTGTGCTACTCTACTCTGCTATTGTTCTACTCTGTTACTGTTCTACTCTACTACTGTTCTACTCTACTCTGCTACTGTTCTACTCTGCTACTGTTCTACTCTGCTACTGTTCTACTCTACTCTGCTACTGTTCTACTCTACTCTGCTACTGTTCTACTCTACTCTGCTACTGTTCTACTATGCTACTGTTCTACTCTGCTCTGCTACTCTACTCTGCTACTGTTCTACTCTGCTCTGCTACTCTACTTTGCTACTGTTCTACTCTGCTCTGCTACTCTACTCTGCTACTGTTCTACTCTGCTCTGCTACTCTACTCTGCTACTGTTCTACTCTTCTCTGCTACTGTTCTACTCTGCTACTGTTCTACTCTACTCTGCTACTGTTCTACTCTGCTACTGTTCTACTCTACTCAGCTACTGTTCTACTCTACTCTGCTACTGTTCTACTCTGCTACTGTTCTACTCTACTCTGCTACTGTTCTACTCTGCTACTGTTCTACTCTGCTACTGTTCTACTCTACTCTGCTACTGTTCTACTCTACTCAGCTACTGTTCTACTCTGCTACTGTTCTACTCTACTCTGCTACTGTTCTACTCTGCTACAGTTCTACTCTGCTACTGTTCTACTCTTCTCTGCTACTGTTCTACTCTACTCTGCTACTGTTCTACTATGGTACTGTTCTACTCTGCTACTGCTCTACTCTTCTCTGCTACTGTTCTAGTCTACTCTGCTACTGTTCTACTATGCTACTGTTCTACTCTACTCTGCTTCTGTTCTACTCTGCTACTGTTCTACTCTACTACTGTTCTACTATGCTACTGTTCTACTCTACTCTGCTACTGTTCTACTCTACTCTGCTACTGTTCTACTCTACTCTGCTACTGTTCTACTCTACTACTGTTCTACTCTGCTACTGTTCTACTCTACTCTGCTACTGTTCTACTCTACTCTGCTACTGTTCTACTCTGCTACTGTTCTACTCTGCTCTGCTACTGTTCTACTCTACTCTGCTACTGTTCTACTCTACTCTGCTACTGTTCTACTCTGCTACTGTTCTACTCTACTCTGCTACTGTTCTACTCTACTCTGCTACTGTTCTACTATGCTACTGTTCTACTCTACTCTGCTACTGTTCTACTCTACTCTGCTACTGTTCTACTCTACTCTGCTACTGTTCTACTCTGCTACTGTTCTACTCTACTCTGCTACTGTTCTACTCTGCTACTGTTCTACTCTACTCTGCTACTGTTCTACTCTACTCTGCTACTGTTCTACTCTGCTACTGTTCTACTCTACTCTGCTACTGTTCTACTCTACTCTGCTACTGTTCTACTCTGCTACTGTTCTACTCTACTCTGCTACTGTTCTACTCTACTCTGCTACTGTTCTACTCTGCTACTGTTCTACTCTACTCTGCTACTGTTCTACTCTACTCTGCTACTGTTCTACTCTGCTACTGTTCTACTCTGCTACTGTTCTACTCTACTCTGCTACTGTTCTACTCTGCTACTGTTCTACTCTGCTACTGTTCTACTCTACTCTGCTACTGTTCAACTCACTGTTCTACTCTACTCTGCTACTGTTCTACTCTGCTACTGTTCTACTCTACTCTGCTACTGTTCTACTCTACTCTGCTACTGTTCTACTCTACTCTGCTACTGTTCTACTCTACTCTGCTACTGTTCTACTCTGCTAATGTTTTACTCTGCTACTGTTCTACTCTGCTCTGCTACTGTTCTACTCTACTCTGCTACTGTTCTACTCTACTCTGCTACTGTTCTACTCTGCTACTGTTCTACTCTACTCTGCTACTGTTCTACTCTACTCTGCTACTGTTCTACTCTGCTACTGTTCTACTCTGCTAATGTTTTACTCTGCTACTGTTCTACTCTACTCTGCTACTGTTCTACTCTACTCTGCTACTGTTCTACTCTGCTACTGTTCTACTCTACTCTGCTACTGTTCTACTCTACTCTGCTACTGTTCTACTCTGCTACTGTTCTACTCTACTCTGCTACTGTTCTACTCTACTCTACTACTGTTCTACTCTACTCTGCTACTGTTCTACTCTGCTACTGTTCTACTCTGCTAATGTTTTACTCTGCTACTGTTCTACTCTGCTCTGCTACTGTTCTACTCCGCTCTGCTACTGTTCTACTCTGCTACTGTTCTACTCTGCTACTGTTCTACTCTACTCTGCTACTGTTCTACTCTGCTCTGCTACTGTTCTACTCTGCTACTGTTCTAATCTGCTACTGTTCTACTCTACTCTGCTACTGTTCTACTCTGCTACTGTTCTACTCTACTCTGCTACTGTTCTACTCTGCTACTGTTCTACTCTACTCTGCTACTGTTCTACTCTACTCTGCTACTGTTCTACTCTACTCTGCTACTGTTCTACTCTGCTACTGTTCTACTCTGCTACTGTTCTACTCTTCTCTGCTACTGTTGTACTCTACTCTGCTACTGTTCTACTCTGCTAATGTTTTACTCTGCTACTGTTCTACTCTACTCTGCTACTGTTCTACTCTACTCTGCTACTGTTGTACTCTACTCTGCTACTGTTCTACTCTGCTACTGTTCTACTCTGCTCTGCTACTGTTCTACTCTACTCTGCTACTGTTCTACTCTACTCTGCTACTGTTCTACTCTGACTCTGCTACTGTTCTACTCTACTCTGCTACTGTTCTACTCTACTCTGCTACTGTTCTACTCTGCTACTGTTCTACTCTGCTACTGTTCTACTCTACTCTGCTACTGTTCTACTCTGCTACTGTTCTACTCTACTCTGCTACTGTTCTACTCTACTCTGCTACTGTTCTACTCTACTCTGCTACTGTTCTACTCTGCTACTGTTCTACTCTACTCTGCTACTGTTCTACTCTACTCTGCTACTGTTCTACTCTGCTACTGTCTACTCTACTCTGCTACTGTTCTACTCTACTCTGCTACTGTTCTACTCTACTCTGCTACTGTTCTACTCTACTCTGCTACTGTTCTACTCTACTCTGCTACTGTTCTACTCTGCTACTGTTCTACTCTACTCTGCTACTGTTCTATCTACTCTGCTACTGTTCTACTCTGCTACTGTTCTACTCTACTCTGCTACTGTTCTACTCTGCTACTGTTCTACTCTACTCTGCTACTGTTCTACTCTGCTACTGTTCTACTCTACTCTGCTACTGTTCTACTCTACTCTGCTACTGTTCTACTCTACTCTGCTACTGTTCTACTCTACTCTGCTACTGTTCTACTCTACTCTGCTACTGTTCTACTCTGCTACTGTTCTACTCTACTCTGCTACTGTTCTACTCTACTCTGCTACTGTTCTACTCTGCTACTGTTCTACTCTGCTCTGCTACTGTTCTACTCTACTCTGCTACTGTTCTACTCTGCTACTGTTCTACTCTACTCTGCTACTGTTCTACTCTGCTACTGTTCTACTCTACTCTGCTACTGTTCTACTCTACTCTGCTACTGTTCTACTCTACTCTGCTACTGTTCTACTCTGCTACTGTTCTACTCTACTCTGCTACTGTTCTACTCTACTCTGCTACTGTTCTACTCTGCTACTGTTCTACTCTGCTACTGTTCTACTCTACTCTGCTACTGTTCTACTCTACTCTGCTACTGTTCTACTCTGCTACTGTTCTACTCTACTCTGCTACTGTTCTACTCTGCTACTGTTCTACTCTGCTACTGTTCTACTCTACTCTGCTACTGTTCTACTCTACTCTGCTACTGTTCTACTCTGCTACTGTTCTACTCTGCTACTGTTCTACTCTGCTACTGTTCTACTCTACTCTGCTACTGTTCTACTCTACTCTGCTACTGTTCTACTCTGCTACTGTTCTACTCTACTCTGCTACTGTTCTACTCTGCTACTGTTCTACTCTACTCTGCTACTGTTCTACTCTGCTACTGTTCTACTCTACTCTGCTACTGTTCTACTCTGCTACTGTTCTACTCTACTCTGCTACTGTTCTACTCTGCTACTGTTCTACTCTGCTACTGTTCTACTCTACTCTGCTACTGTTCTACTCTGCTACTGTTCTACTCTACTCTGCTACTGTTCTACTCTACTCTGCTACTGTTCTACTCTACTCTGCTACTGTTCTACTCTGCTACTGTTCTACTCTGCTACTGTTCTACTCTACTCTGCTACTGTTCTACTCTGCTACTGTTCTACTCTGCTACTGTTCTACTCTGCTACTGTTCTACTCTGCTACTGTTCTACTCTACTCTGCTACTGTTCTACTCTGCTACTGTTCTACTCTGCTACTGTTCTACTCTGCTACTGTTCTACTCTACTCTGCTACTGTTCTACTCTGCTACTGTTCTACTCTACTCTGCTACTGTTCTACTCTGCTACTGTTCTACTCTGCTACTGTTCTACTCTACTCTGCTACTGTTCTACTCTGCTACTGTTCTACTCTACTCTGCTACTGTTCTACTCTACTCTGCTACTGTTCTACTCTACTCTGCTACTGTTCTACTCTGCTACTGTTCTACTCTACTCTGCTACTGTTCTACTCTGCTACTGTTCTACTCTCTCTGCTACTGTTCTACTCTGCTACTGTTCTACTCTGCTACTGTTCTACTCTGCTACTGTTCTACTCTGCTACTGTTCTACTCTACTCTGCTACTGTTCTACTCTACTCTGCTACTGTTCTACTCTACTCTGCTACTGTTCTACTCTGCTACTGTTCTACTCTACTCTGCTACTGTTCTACTCTGCTACTGTTCTACTCTGCTACTGTTCTACTCTACTCTGCTACTGTTCTACTCTACTCTGCTACTGTTCTACTCTACTCTGCTACTGTTCTACTCTACTCTGCTACTGTTCTACTCTACTCTGCTACTGTTCTACTCTGCTACTGTTCTACTCTGCTACTGTTCTACTCTGCTACTGTTCTACTCTACTCTGCTACTGTTCTACTCTGCTACTGTTCTACTCTACTCTGCTACTGTTCTACTCTACTCTGCTACTGTTCTACTCTACTCTGCTACTGTTCTACTCTGCTACTGTTCTACTCTACTCTGCTACTGTTCTACTCTGCTACTGTTCTACTCTACTCTGCTACTGTTCTACTCTACTCTGCTACTGTTCTACTCTGCTACTGTTCTACTCTGCTACTGTTCTACTCTGCTACTGTTCTACTCTGCTACTGTTCTACTCTGCTACTGTTCTACTCTACTCTGCTACTGTTCTACTCTGCTACTGTTCTACTCTACTCTGCTACTGTTCTACTCTACTCTGCTACTGTTCTACTCTACTCTGCTACTGTTCTACTCTGCTACTGTTCTACTCTACTCTGCTACTGTTCTACTCTACTCTGCTACTGTTCTACTCTGCTACTGTTCTACTCTGCTACTGTTCTACTCTACTCTGCTACTGTTCTACTCTACTCTGCTACTGTTCTACTCTGCTACTGTTCTACTCTGCTACTGTTCTACTCTGCTACTGTTCTACTCTACTCTGCTACTGTTCTACTCTACTCTGCTACTGTTCTACTCTGCTCTGCTACTGTTCTACTCTGCTACTGTTCTACTCTACTCTGCTACTGTTCTACTCTGCTACTGTTCTACTCTACTCTGCTACTGTTCTACTCTGCTACTGTTCTACTCTACTCTGCTACTGTTCTACTCCTCGCTACTGTTCTACTCTGCTCTGCTACTGTTCTACTCTGCTACTGTTCTACTCTCTCTGCTACTGTTCTACTCTACTCTGCTACTGTTCTACTCTACTCTGCTACTGTTCTACTCTACTCTGCTACTGTTCTACTCTGCTACTGTTCTACTCTACTCTGCTACTGTTCTACTCTGCTACTGTTCTACTCTACTCTGCTACTGTTCTACTCTACTCTGCTACTGTTCTACTCTGCTACTGTTCTACTCTACTCTGCTACTGTTCTACTCTACTCTGCTACTGTTCTACTCTACTCTGCTACTGTTCTACTCTACTCTGCTACTGTTCTACTCTGCTACTGTTCTACTCTACTCTGCTACTGTTCTACTCTGCTACTGTTCTACTCTACTCTGCTACTGTTCTACTCTGCTACTGTTCTACTCTGCTACTGTTCTACTCTGCTACTGTTCTACTCTGCTACTGTTCTACTCTGCTACTGTTCTACTCTGCTACTGTTCTACTCTGCTACTGTTCTACTCTGCTACTGTTCTACTCTACTCTGCTACTGTTCTACTCTGCTACTGTTCTACTCTACTCTGCTACTGTTCTACTCTACTCTGCTACTGTTCTACTCTACTCTGCTACTGTTCTACTCTACTCTGCTACTGTTCTACTCTGCTACTGTTCTACTCTACTCTGCTACTGTTCTACTCTACTCTGCTACTGTTCTACTCTACTCTGCTACTGTTCTACTCTGCTACTGTTCTACTCTGCTACTGTTCTACTCTGCTACTGTTCTACTCTGCTACTGTTCTACTCTACTCTGCTACTGTTCTACTCTACTCTGCTACTGTTCTACTCTGCTACTGTTCTACTCTACTCTGCTACTGTTCTACTCTACTCTGCTACTGTTCTACTCTGCTACTGTTCTACTCTACTCTGCTACTGTTCTACTCTACTCTGCTACTGTTCTACTCTACTCTGCTACTGTTCTACTCTGCTACTGTTCTACTCTACTCTGCTACTGTTCTACTCTACTCTGCTACTGTTCTACTCTACTCTGCTACTGTTCTACTCTGCTACTGTTCTACTCTACTCTGCTACTGTTCTACTCTACTCTGCTACTGTTCTACTCTGCTACTGTTCTACTCTACTCTGCTACTGTTCTACTCTGCTACTGTTCTTCTACTCTGCTACTGTTCTACTCTAGCTACTGTTCTACTCTACTCTGCTACTGTTCTACTCTACTCTGCTACTGTTCTACTCTGCTACTGTTCTACTCTACTCTGCTACTGTTCTACTCTACTCTGCTACTGTTCTACTCTGCTACTGTTCTACTCTGCTACTGTTCTACTCTACTCTGCTACTGTTCTACTCTGCTACTGTTCTACTCTACTCTGCTACTGTTCTACTCTACTCTGCTACTGTTCTACTCTGCTACTGTTCTACTCTACTCTGCTACTGTTCTACTCTGCTACTGTTCTACTCTACTCTGCTACTGTTCTACTCTACTCTGCTACTGTTCTACTCTGCTACTGTTCTACTCTACTCTGCTACTGTTCTACTCTACTCTGCTACTGTTCTACTCTGCTACTGTTCTACTCTACTCTGCTACTGTTCTACTCTGCTACTGTTCTACTCTACTCTGCTACTGTTCTACTCTACTCTGCTACTGTTCTACTCTGCTACTGTTCTACTCTACTCTGCTACTGTTCTACTCTACTCTGCTACTGTTCTACTCTGCTACTGTTCTACTCTGCTACTGTTCTACTCTGCTACTGTTCTACTCTACTCTGCTACTGTTCTACTCTACTCTGCTACTGTTCTACTCTGCTACTGTTCTACTCTGCTACTGTTCTACTCTGCTACTGTTCTACTCTACTCTGCTACTGTTCTACTCTGCTACTGTTCTACTCTGCTACTGTTCTACTCTACTCTGCTACTGTTCTACTCTACTCTGCTACTGTTCTACTCTGCTACTGTTCTACTCTACTCTGCTACTGTTCTACTCTGCTACTGTTCTACTCTGCTACTGTTCTACTCTACTCTGCTACTGTTCTACTCTACTCTGCTACTGTTCTACTCTACTCTGCTACTGTTCTACTCTGCTACTGTTCTACTCTACTCTGCTACTGTTCTACTCTGCTACTGTTCTACTCTGCTACTGTTCTACTCTACTCTGCTACTGTTCTACTCTACTCTGCTACTGTTCTACTCTACTCTGCTACTGTTCTACTCTGCTACTGTTCTACTCTACTCTGCTACTGTTCTACTCTACTCTGCTACTGTTCTACTCTGCTACTGTTCTACTCTGCTACTGTTCTACTCTACTCTGCTACTGTTCTACTCTGCTACTGTTCTACTCTACTCTGCTACTGTTCTACTCTGCTACTGTTCTACTCTGCTACTGTTCTACTCTACTCTGCTACTGTTCTACTCTGCTACTGTTCTACTCTACTCTGCTACTGTTCTACTCTACTCTGCTACTGTTCTACTCTACTCTGCTACTGTTCTACTCTACTCTGCTACTGTTCTACTCTGCTACTGTTCTACTCTACTCTGCTACTGTTCTACTCTACTCTGCTACTGTTCTACTCTACTCTGCTACTGTTCTACTCTGCTACTGTTCTACTCTACTCTGCTACTGTTCTACTCTACTCTGCTACTGTTCTACTCTGCTACTGTTCTACTCTACTCTGCTACTGTTCTACTCTACTCTGCTACTGTTCTACTCTGCTACTGTTCTACTCTACTCTGCTACTGTTCTACTCTACTCTGCTACTGTTCTACTCTGCTACTGTTCTACTCTGCTACTGTTCTACTCTACTCTGCTACTGTTCTACTCTGCTACTGTTCTACTCTACTCTGCTACTGTTCTACTCTGCTACTGTTCTACTCTACTCTGCTACTGTTCTACTCTACTCTGCTACTGTTCTACTCTGCTACTGTTCTACTCTGCTACTGTTCTACTCTGCTACTGTTCTACTCTACTCTGCTACTGTTCTACTCTGCTCTGTACTGTTCTACTCTGCTACTGTTCTACTCTACTCTGCTACTGTTCTACTCTGCTACTGTTCTACTCTACTCTGCTACTGTTCTACTCTGCTACTGTTCTACTCTACTCTGCTACTGTTCTACTCTACTCTGCTACTGTTCTACTCTACTCTGCTACTGTTCTACTCTACTCTGCTGCTACTCTACTCTGCTACTGTTCTACTCTACTCTGCTACAGTTCTACTCTGCTACTGTTCTACTCTGCTACTGTTCTACTCTACTCTGCTACTGTTCTACTCTACTCTGCTACTATTCTACTCTACTCTGCTACTACTCTACTCTGCTACTGTTCTACTCTGCTACTGTTCTACTCTACTCTGCTACTGTTCTACTCTGCTACTGTTCTACTCTACTCTGCTACTGTTCTACTCTACTCTGCTACTGTTCTACTCTACTCTGCTACTGTTCTACTCTGCTACTGTTCTACTCTACTCTGCTACTGTTCTACTCTGCTACTGTTCTACTCTACTCTGCTACTGTTCTACTCTACTCTGCTACTGTTCTACTCTGCTACTGTTCTACTCTGCTACTGTTCTACTCTACTCTGCTACTGTTCTACTCTACTCTGCTACTGTTCTACTCTGCTACTGTTCTACTCTACTCTGCTACTGTTCTACTCTGCTCTGCTACTGTTCTACTCTGCTACTGTTCTACTCTACTCTGCTACTGTTCTAGTCTACTCTGCTACTGTTCTACTCTGCTACTGTTCTACTCTACTCTGCTACTGTTCTACTCTGCTACTGTTCTACTCTACTCTGCTACTGTTCTACTCTGCTACTGCTACTGCTACTCTACTCTGCTACTGTTCTACTCTACTCTGCTACTGTTCTACTCTACTCTGCTACTGTTCTACTCTGCTACTGTTCTACTCTACTCTGCTACTGTTCTACTCTACTCTGCTACTGTTCTACTCTGCTACTGTTCTACTCTACTCTGCTACTGTTCTACTCTGCTACTGTTCTACTCTACTCTGCTACTGTTCTAGTCTACTCTGCTACTGTTCTACTCTGCTACTGTTCTACTCTACTCTGCTAATGTTTTACTCTGCTACTGTTCTACTCTGCTCTGCTACTGTTCTACTCTCTCGCTACTGTTCTACTCTGCTACTGTTCTACTCTACTCTGCTACTGTTCTACTCTGCTACTGTTCTACTCTGCTCTGCTACTGTTCTACTCTACTCTGCTACTGTTCTACTCTACTCTGCTACTGTTCTACTCTGCTACTGTTCTACTCTGCTACTGTTCTACTCTGCTCTGCTACTGTTCTACTCTGCTACTGTCCTTCTCTGCTACTGTTCTACTCTCCGCTACTGTTCTACTCTGCTACTGTTCTACTCTACTCTGCTACTGTCTACTCTACTCTGCTACTGTTCTACTCTGCTCTGCTACTGTTCTACTCTACTCTGCTACTGTTCTACTCTGCTCTGCTACTGTTCTACTCTGCTCTGCTACTGTTCTACTCTGCTACTGTTCTACTCTACTCTGCTACTGTTCTACTCTGCTCTGCTACTGTTCTACTCTGCTCTGCTACTGTTCTACTCTGCTCTGCTACTGTTCTACTCTGCTACTGTTCTACTCTACTCTGCTACTGTTCTACTCTGCTACTGTTCTACTGTTCTACTCTGCTACTGTTCTACTCTACTCTGCTACTGTTCTACTCTACTCTGCTACTGTTCTACTCTACTCTGCTACTGTTCTACTCTACTCTGCTACTGTTCTACTCTGCTACTGTTCTACTCTACTCTGCTACTGTTCTACTCTACTTGCTACTGTTCTACTCTGCTACTGTTCTACTCTACTCTGCTACTGTTCTACTCTACTCTGCTACTGTTCTACTCTGCTACTGTTCTACTCTGCTACTGTTCTACTCTGCTCTGCTACTGTTCTACTCTGCTACTGTTCTACTCTACTCTGCTACTTTTCTAGTCTACTCTGCTACTGTTCTACTCTGCTACTGTTCTACTCTGCTACTGTTCTACTCTACTCTGCTACTGTTCTACTCTACTCTGCTACTGTTCTACTCTGCTACTGTTCTACTCTGCTACTGTTCTACTCTGCTACTGTTCTACTCTACTCTGCTACTGTTCTACTCTACTCTGCTACTGTTCTACTCTGCTACTGTTCTACTCTACTCTGCTACTGTTCTACTCTGCTCTGCTACTGTTCTACTCTGCTCTGCTACTGTTCTACTCTGCTACTGTTCTACTCTGCTACTGTTCTACTCTGCTCTGCTACTGTTCTACTCTGCTACTGTTCTACTCTACTCTGCTACTGTTCTACTCTACTCTGCTACTGTTCTACTCTGCTACTGCTACTCTGCTACTCTACTCTGCTACTGTTCTACTCTGCTCTGCTACTGTTCTACTCTGCTCCGCTACTGTTCTACTCTGCTACTGTTCTACTCTACTCTGCTACTGTTCTACTCTGCTACTGTTCTGCTCTGCTACTGTTCTACTCTACTCTGCTACTGTTCTACTCTACTCTGCTACTGTTCTACTCTGCTACTGTTCTTCTCTACTCTGCTACTGTTCTACTCTGCTCTGCTACTGTTCTACTCTGCTACTGTCCTTCTCTGCTACTGTTCTACTCTGCTACTGTTCTACTCTGCTACTGTTCTACTCTACTCTGCTAATGTTTTACTCTGCTACTGTTCTACTCTGCTACTGTTCTACTCTGCTACTGTTCTACTCTGCTACTGTTCTACTCTACTCTGCTACTGTTCTACTCTGCTCTGCTACTGTTCTACTCTGCTCTGCTACTGTTCTACTCTACTCTGCTACTGTTCTACTCTGCTCTGCTACTGTTCTATTCTGCTCTGCTACTGTTCTACTCTGCTCTGCTACTGTTCTACTCTGCTACTGTTCTACTCTGCTCTGGTACTGTTCTACTCTACTCTGCTACTGTTCTACTCTGCTACTGCTACTCCCGCTACTGCTACTCTGCTCGCACTGTTCTACTCTGCACGCTCTCCCGCTACTGTTCTACTCTGCTACTGTTCTACTCTACTCTGCTACTGTTCTACTCTACTCTGCTACTGTTCTACTCTGCTACTCTTCTACTCTACTCTGCTACTGTTCTACTCTGCTACTATTCTACTCTACTCTGCTACTGTTCTACTCTACTCTGCTACTGTTCTACTCTACTCTGCTACTGTTCTACTCTACTCTGCTACTGTTCTACTCTGCTACTGTTCTACTCTACTCTGCTACTGTTCTACTCTGCTACTGTTCTACTCTACTCTGCTACTGTTCTACTCTGCTACTGTTCTACTCTACTCTGCTACTGTTCTACTCTGCTACTGTTCTACTCTACTCTGCTACTGTTCTACTCTACTATGCTACTGTTCTACTCTGCTACTGTTCTACTCTGCTACTGTTCTACTCTGCTCTGCTACTGTTCTACTCTGCTCTGCTACTGTTCTACTCTGCTACTGTTCTACTCTGCTCTGCTACTGTTCTACTCTGCTACTGTTCTACTCTACTCTGCTACTTTTCTAGTCTACTCTGCTACTGTTCTACTCTGCTACTGTTCTACTCTGCTAATGTTTTACTCTGCTACTGTTCTACTCTGCTCTGCTACTGTTCTACTCTGCTCTGCTACTGTTCTACTCTGCTACTGTTCTACTCTGCTACTGTTCTACTCTAATCTGCTACTGTTCTACTCTGCTCTGCTACTGTTCTACTCTACTCTGCTACTGTTCTACTCTGCTACTGTTCTACTCTGCTACTGTTCTACTCTGCTCTGCTACTGTTCTACTCTGCTCTGCTACTGTTCTACTCTACTCTGCTACTGTTCTACTCTACTCTGCTACTGTTCTACTCTGCTACTGTTCTACTCTGCTCTGCTACTGTTCTACTCTACTCTGCTACTGTTCTACTCTGCTACTGTTCTACTCTACTTTGCTACTGTTCTACTCTACTCTGCTACTATTCTACTCTACTCTGCTACTATTCTACTCTACTCTGCTACTATTCTACTCTGCTTCTGTTCTACTATGCTACTGTTCTACTCTGCTCTGATACTGTTCTACTCTACTCTGCTCCTGTTCTACTGTACTACTGTTCTAGTCTACTCTGCTACTGTTCTACTCTACTCTGCTACTGTTCTACTCTACTCTGCTACTGTTATACTCTGCTACTGTTCTACTCTGCTACTGTTCTACTCTACTATGCTACTGTTCTACTCTGCTCTGCTACTGTTCTACTCTAGTCTGTATTGCTACTCTACTTTACCTCTCTGCTACTCTACTGCTCTACTCCTCTACTCTGTACTGCTACTCTACTTGAGTCTACTCTACTCTGCCTCAGGCCCACGTTCCTCCTTCTACTAGCTTCCTCCGCCACACTGTACCGGCTTTCCACTTAATTTACACTCTTGTTGGATGTGGAAAAGCCTGCTGCCAAAACGGATCTTATCTGCTCTCTCTTTTAGGACAGTGCTCAGGAGCACACTGATTAGAGAGCATGAAATAGATTCCCTTCAAACATTATTTATTATTTTGATGTAGAAACATTCTTCAGCTATTATTCTGTGAATTCCCTTTTGTCTGTAATTATTAATTAATTCATTATGTATGCTCATCTTATGCTATATGCTTGAATCCTAAATGAAAAACTACAGAAACATTTATTGATCAAAAGCCATTGTGTTCAGATGCTATTATTTTAACATTAGACATATCAGGAACAGTCTTTACAGAACATCATTGGTTGGTGTGGGCTGGAGGGAGTCAAATATGGATGGTTGAGAATGGATAGCTCTGGGCATTCTGACAGTGCTGTTCAGTGAGGCAAAGTGCCAGTAAATAGTTTTTCTTCTGCGGTGCAATTTTATAATTCTTCTGGGAACCAACGACATTGTGTTTGCCAAAGAGAATAATGATAGATGGGGTAAAATCTAACTGGAGGATTATGGGATGCGCCCTGACCACCAGAAACACTGCTGCTGATTGTTTTGGTTTTTAAACTGTCTGACCTGCATTTTTTTTATACAATAGCATCATACAGTAAGTACACAGTATATATATGATGCCATATTATAAAGCCATGTCCCAGAATACAGTACACTATATATACATTTATATACACTACTGTTCAAAAGTTTAGGGTCACTTAGAAATGTCCATGTTTTTCAAAGAAAAGCACTTGTGAGGTCAGCATCCCGGAGTCGCCTCTTCACTGTTGACGTTGAGACTGGTGTTTTGCGGGTACTATTTAATAAAGCTGCCAGTTGAGGACTTCTGAGGCGTCTGTTTCTCAAACCAGACATTATAATGTACTTGTCCTCTTGCTCAGTTGTGCACCGGGGCCTCCCACTCCTCTTTCTATTCTGGTTAGAGCCAGTTTGCGCTGTTCTGTGAAGGAAGTAGTACACAGCATTGTACGAGATCTTCAGTTTCTTGGCAATTTCTCACATGGAATAGCCTTCATTTCTCAGAACAAGAATAGACTGACGGGTTTCAGAAGAAAGTCTTTGTTTCTGGCCCTTTTGACCATGTAATCAAACCCACAAATGCTGATGCTCCAAATACTCAACTAATCTAAAGAAGGCCAGTTTTATTGCTTATTTAATCAGTACAACAGTTTTCAGCTGTGCTAACATAATTGCAAAATAGTTTTCTAGTGATCAATTAGTCTTTTTAAAATGATAAACTTGGATTAGCTAACACAACGTGCCATTGGAACACTGATGGTTGCTGATAATGGGCCTCTGTACACCTATGTAGATATTCCATAAAAAATCTGCCGTTTCCAGCTACAATAGTCATTTAAAACATTAACAATGTCTACACTGTATTTCTGAGCAATTTGATGTTATTTTGATGGACAAAAAAATGTGCTTTTCTTTCAACAACAAGGACATTTCTAAGTGACCCCAAATTTTTGAATGGTTGTGTGTGTGTATATATAAATGATAATATATTATTAAACCATGACCCAGAACACTGTACATGATATATATATATATATATATATATATATATATATATATATATATATATATATATATGATGCCATATTATAAAGCCATGTTCCAGAATACAGTACAGTGTGTGTGTGTGTCACGCTCTGACCTAGGAGAGCTGTGTTTTTCTGTTTATTTAGGTCAGGGTGTGATATGGGTAGGCAGTCTTTGTTTTTTGTTTCTATGTTTTGTTCTTGTTTTTCTAGTTCTAGGTTGAGTTTTGATGATCTCCAATTAGAGGCAGCTGGTTCGTGTTGTCTCTAATTGGAGATCATATTTAAGTTGGGGTTTGTCTATGGGGTTTCGTGGGTAGTTGTTTTCCATTTTGTCAAGTGTACCTGACGGAACTGTTGGCTGTCGTTTTGTTGTTTTTGGCTAAGTGTTTCATTAAAGAAAAGTATGAGCACTCTACACGCTGCGCCTTGGTCCCCTTTATACAACCCATGTTACAGAACTACCCACCAAGATTGGACCAAGCAGTGTGGATCAGAGGACTGGACCTGGGAAGAGATCCTGGATGGGGCAGGACCTTGGACAAGGCCGGGGGAGTATCGCCGTCCGGCAGGAGGAGATAGAGGCAGCGAGGGCAGAACGGCGATACTGGGAGGAACGGGCAAGAAAGCAACAGGAGCCCGAGAGGCAGCGGACAATTTTTTTGGGGGGGAGACACACGGGTAGATTGGCTAAGGCGGGTTTAAGACCTGAGCCAACTCCCAGTGCTTACCGTGGGGAGCAAGTGACTGAACAAGCACCGGGTTATGCGGTGATGCGCACTGTGTCGTCCATGCGCACTCACAGCCCGGTGCGCTCGGTGCAAGCTCCTCACCGTTGCCGTGCTAGAGTTGGCCGTCAGCCAGGAAGAAGTGCACCGGCTCAGCGGATCCTGCGCCTGCTCCGGCTCAGCTTATCCTGCGCCTGCTCTACGCACGGTACCCCTCGTTCACCAGCACAGCCCAGTTCGTCCTGTACCAGTGCTCCGTCCTTGCTGGGCTAAAATGACCATCCAGCCAGGACAGGGTGCGCCAGCCCTAAGCTCCAGACCTCCAGTGCGCCTCCACGGCCCAGTATACCCTGTGCCTGCTCTGCGCACCCAGTCTCCTGTACGTCTCCCCAGTCCGGAGCCTCCAGCGACGCTCCCCAGTCCAGAGCCTCCAGCGACGCTCCCCAGTCTGGAGCCTCCAGCGACGCTCCTCAGTCCGGAGCCTCCAGCGACATTCCTCAGTCCAGAGCCTCCAGCGACGCTCCCCAGTCCGGAACCTCCAGCAACACTCCCCAGTCCGGAGCCTCCAGCGACGCTCCTCAGTCCGGAGCCTCCAGCGACGCTCCCCAGTCCAGAACCTATTATGACACCTCCCAGTCCGGAGCCTCCGGCAACGCTTCTCCGTCCGGAGCCTCCGGCGATGCTTCTCCGTCCAGAGCCTCCGGCGACGCTCCTCAGTCCGGAGCCTCCAGCGACGCTCCCCAGTCCAGACACCTACACGCTGCGCCTTGGTCCCCTTTATACAACCCCTGTTACAGAGTGTATATATATATATATATATATATGATTATATACACTGCTCAAAAAAATAAAGGGAACACTTAAACAACACAATGTAACTCCAAGTCAATCACACTTCTGTGAAATCAAACTGTCCACTTAGGAAGCAACACTGATTGACAATACATTTCACATGCTGTTGTGCAAATGGAATAGAAAACAGGTGGAAATTATAGGCAATTAGCAAGACACCCCCAATAAAGGAGTGGTTCTGCAGGTGGGGACCACAGACCACTTCTCAGTTCCTAAGCTTCCTGGCTGATGTTTTGGTCACTTTTGAATGCTGGCGGTGCTTTCACTCTAGTGGTAACATGAGACGGAGTCTACAACCCACACAAGTGGCTCAGGTAGTGCAGCTCATCCAGGATGGCACATCAATGCAAGCTGTGGCAAGAAGGTTTGCTGTGTCTGTCAGCGTAGTGTCCAGAGCATGGAGGCGCTACCAGGAGACAGGCCAGTACATCAGGAGACGTGGAGGAGGCCGTAGGAGGGCAACAACCCAGCAGCAGGACTGCTACCTCCGCCTTTGTGCAAGGAGGAGCAGGAGAAGCACTGCCAGAGCCCTGCAAAATGACCTCCAGCAGGCCACAAATGTGCATGTGTCTGCTCAAATGGTCAGAAACAGACTCCATGAGGGTGGTATGAGGGCCCGACGTCCACAGGTGGGGGTTGTGCTTACAGCACAACACCGTGCAGGACGTTTGGCATTTGCCAGAGAACACCAAGATTGACAAATTCGCCACTGGCGCCCTGTGCTCTTCACAGATGAAAGCAGGTTCACACTGAGCACATGTGACAGACGTGACAGAGTCTGGAGACGCCGTGGAGAACGTTCCGCTGCCTGAAACATCCTCCAGCATGACCGGTTTGGCGGTGGGTCAGTCATGGTGTGGGGTGGCATTTCTTTGGGGGGCCGCACAGCCCTCCATGTGCTTGCCAGAGGTAGCCTGACTGCCATTAGGTACCGAGATGAGATCCTCAGACCCCTTGTGAGACCATATGCTGGTGCGGTTGGCCCTGGGTTCCTCCTAATGCAAGACAATGCTAGACCTCATGTGGCTGGAGTGTGTCAGCAGTTCCTGCAAGAGGAAGGCATTGATGCTATGGACTGGCCCGCCCGTTCCCCAGACCTGAAACCAATTGAGCACATCTGGGACATCATGTCTCGCTCCATCCACCAACGCCACGTTGCACCACAGACTGTCCAGGAGTTGGCGGATGCTTTAGTCCAGGTCTGGGAGGAGATCCCTCAGGAGACCATCCGCCACCTCATCAGGAGCATGCCCAGGCGTTGTAGGGAGGTCATACAGGCACGTGGAGGCCACACACACTACTGAGCCTCATTTTGACTTGTTTTAAGGACATTACATCAAAGTTGGATCAGCCTGTAGTGTGGTTTTCCACTTTAATTTTGAGTGTGACTCCAAATCCAGACCTCCATGGGTTGATAAATTGGATTTCCATTGATTATTTTTGTGTGATTTTGTTGTCAGCACATTCAACTATGTAAAGAAAAAAGTATTTAATAAGATTATTTCGTTCATTCAGATCTAGGATGTGTTGTTGAAGTGTTCCCTTTATTTTTTGAGCAGTATATTATAAAGCCATGACCCAGAATACACTACACTATATATAATGCCATATTATAAAGCCATGTTCCAGAATACAGTACACTATATATAATGCCATATTATAAAGCCATGTTCCAGAATACAGTACACTATATATAATGCCATATTTAAAGCCATGTTCCAGAAATGTATTTTATTTTCTGAAAGGATGAGTAGCACATATTTACACTCCATGTATTTTGTCTGTGATGATGGCTGAAACCACATTCATTGCAGTAATATTTCATCGGTAGTCAAATAGACCAACCATCACATGAACACCTAAACTAAACTCCCACATCAGTGAAGAAGTGACCCCATTTTAGATTCCTACAGCAACCCACCAGGCTGCTGTGGATGTCGTTTATGTTGGACGCAGTGAAGCATCAAGCATGTTCTCTGCGTCCATGTGATTTGCTGGTGTGTTTCTTGTAATCTGCCAGTCCCAATGTCTTGTTGGCCCAACAACCACTTCTACGACCCATTCTGCTCAATCAATTATACAATGCAGTCCACTCCTTATACCAATCCCTAGTCAATATCAGACTCCGGGTAAAAACGAAATAATCTGTAAGTCTCTCTGAATAAGAGCGTCTGCTAAATGACAAAAAAATGTCAAATCTAAATACAGTAGATGATCATTGTACTCCATAGTATGCATACATTGCCAATATGTCCTTTCATGCTGCCTACAATATTAGTCATATCTCGGTCATTAACTTTGATTTAGAAACAATGAGTCTATGAATGTGTTGGTTTACACATGATAATAATATTTGAATCCTAGTAGTAGATTTCTCAAATGAAATGTTATTTGTTACATGCACTGAATACAATAGCTGTGAAGTTTACTGTGAAATGCTCACTTGCGAGCCCTTAACAAGCAATGTAGAGTTAAAAAGTTGTAAAATATTTGCTAAATAAAAAAGTAAATAGTACCACAATAAATTAACAATAACGTGGAGTATTGATACCGAGTCAATGTGCAGGGGTACGAGGTAGTAATGAGAATATATACAAGGAGTATCGTTACCGAGTCAATGTGCAGGGGTACGAGGTAGTAATGAGAATATATACAAGGAGTATCGTTACCGAGTCAATGTGCAGGGGTGAGAGGTAGTAATGAGACTATATACAAGGAGTACCAGTACTGAGTCAATGTGCAGGGGTACCAGGTAGTAATGAGACTATATACAAGGAGTACCAGTACTGAGTCAATGTGCAGGGGTACGAGGTAGTAATGAGGCTATATACAAGGAGTACTAGTACTGAGTCAATGTGCAGGGGTACGAGGTAGTGGAGGTGATTGAGGTAATATGTTCATATAGGTAGGGGTAAAGTGACTAGACAACAGGATAGATAATAGACAGTAGCAGCAGTATACTGTAGGTAGGGGTAAAGGATAGATAATAGACAGTAACAGCAGTATACTGTAGGTAGGGGTAAAGTGACTAGACAACAGGATAGATAATAGACAGTAACAACAGTATACTGTAGGTAGGGTTAGTGACTAGACAACAGGATAGATAATAGACAGTAACAGCAGTATACTGTAGGTAGGGGTAAAGTGACTAGGTAACAGGACAGATAATAGACAGTAACAGCAGTATACTGTAGGTAGGGGTAAAGTGACTAGGTAACAGGATAGATAATAGACAGTAACAGCAGTATACTGTAGGTAGGGGTAAAGGATAGATAATAGACAGTAACAGCAGTATACTGTAGGTAGGGGTAAAGTGACTAGGTAACAGGATAGATAATAGACAGTAACAGCAGTATACTGTAGGTAGGGGTAAAGTGAATAGACAACAGGATAGATAATAGACAGTAACAGCAGTATACTGTAGGTAGGGGTAAAGGATAGATAATAGACAGTAACAGCAGTATACTGTAGGTAGGGGTAGTGACTAGGTAACAGGATAGATAATATACAGTAACAGCAGTATACTGTAGGTAGGGTTAGAGTGACTAGGTAACAGGATAGATAATAGACAGTAACAGCAGTATACTGTAGGTAGGGTTAAAGGATAGATAATAGACAGTAACAGCAGTATACTGTAGGTAGGGGTAAAGGATAGATAATAGACAGTAACAGCAGTATACTGTAGGTAGGGGTAAAGGATAGATAATAGACAGTAACAGCAGTATACTGTAGGTAGGGGTAAAGGATAGATAATAGACAGTAACAGCAGTATACTGTAGGTAGGGGTAAAGGATAGATAATAGACAGTAACAGCAGTATACTGTAGGTAGGGGTAAAGGATAGATAATAGACAGTAACAGCAGTATACTGTAGGTAGGGTTAGTGACTAGACAACAGGATAGATAATAGACAGTAACAGCAGTATACTGTAGGTAGGGTTAGTGACTAGACAACAGGATAGATAATAGACAGTAGCAGCAGTATACTGTAGGTAGGGGTAAAGGATAGATAATAGACAGTAACAGCAGTATACTGTAGGTAGGGGTAAAGTGACTAGACAACAGGATAGATAATAGACAGTAACAGCAGTATACTGTAGGTAGGGTTAAAGGATAGATAATAGACAGTAACAGCAGTATACTGTAGGTAGGGGTAAAGTGACTAGACAACAGGATAGATAATAGACAGTAACAGCAGTATACTGTAGGTAGGGTTAAAGGATAGATAATAGACAGTAACAGCAGTATACTGTAGGTAGGGGTAAAGTGACTAGACAACAGGATAGATAATAGACAGTAACAGCAGTATACTGTAGGTAGGGTTAAAGGATAGATAATAGACAGTAACAGCAGTATACTGTAGGTAGGGGTAAAGGATAGATAATAGACAGTAACAGCAGTATACTGTAGGTAGGGGTAAAGGATAGATAATAGACAGTAACAGCAGTATGCTGTAGGTAGGGGTAAAGGATAGATAATAGACAGTAACAGCAGTATACTGTAGGTAGGGGTAAAGGATAGATAATAGACAGTAACAGCAGTATACTGTAGGTAGGGGTAAAGGATAGATAATAGACAGTAACAGCAGTATACTGTAGGTAGGGGTAAAGGATAGATAATAGACAGTAACAGCAGTATACTGTAGGTAGGGGTAAAGGATAGATAATAGACAGTAACAGCAGTATACTGTAGGTAGGGTTAGTGACTAGACAACAGGATAGATAATAGACAGTAACAGCAGTATACTGTAGGTAGGGGTAAAGGATAGATAATAGACAGTAACAGCAGTATACTGTAGGTAGGGGTAAAGGATAGATAATAGACAGTAACAGCAGTATACTGTAGGTAGGGTTAGTGACTAGACAACAGGATAGATAATAGACAGTAGCAGCAGTATACTGTAGGTAGGGTTAGAGTGACTAGGTAACAGGATAGATAATAGACAGTAACAGCAGTATACTGTAGGTAGGGGTAAAGGATAGATAATAGACAGTAACAGCAGTATACTGTAGGTAGGGTTAGTGACTAGACAACAGGATAGATAATAGACAGTAGCAGCAGTATACTGTAGGTAGGGGTAAAGTGACTAGACAACAGGATAGATAATAGACAGTAGCAGCAGTATACTGTAGGTAGGGGTAAAGGATAGATAATAGACAGTAACAGCAGTATACTGTAGGTAGGGGTAAAGGATAGATAATAGACAGTAACAGCAGTATACTGTAGGTAGGGGTAAAGTGACTAGACAACAGGATAGATAATAGACAGTAACAGCAGTATACTGTAGGTAGGGGTAAAGTGACTAGACAACAGGATAGATAATAGACAGTAGTAGCAGTATACTGTAGGTAGGGGTAAAGTGACTAGACAACAGGATAGATAATAGACAGTAACAGCAGTATACTGTAGGTAGGGGTAAAGGATAGATAATAGACAGTAACAGCAGTATACTGTAGGTAGGGGTAAAGGATAGATAATAGACAGTAACAGCAGTATACTGTAGGTAGGGGTAAAGGATAGATAATAGACAGTAACAGCAGTATACTGTAGGTAGGGGTAAAGGATAGATAATAGACAGTAACAGCAGTATACTGTAGGTAGGGGTAAAGGATAGATAATAGACAGTAACAGCAGTATAATGTAGGTAGGGGTAAAGTGACTAGACAACAGGATAGATAATAGACAGTAGCAGCAGTATACTGTAGGTAGGGTTAGTGACTAGACAACAGGATAGATAATAGACAGTAACAGCAGTATACTGTAGGTAGGGGTAAAGGATAGATAATAGACAGTAACAGCAGTATACTGTAGGTAGGGGTAAAGGATAGATAATAGACAGTAGCAGCAGTATACTGTAGGTAGGGTTAATGACTAGACAACAGGATAGATAATAGACAGTAACAGCAGTATACTGTAGGTAGGGGTAAAGGATAGATAATAGACAGTAGCAGCAGTATACTGTAGGTAGGGGTAAAGGATAGATAACAGACAGTAACAGCAGTATGCTGTAGGTAGGGGTAAAGGATAGATAATAGACAGTAACAGCAGTATACTGTAGGTAGGGGTAAAGGATAGATAATAGACAGTAACAGCAGTATACTGTAGGTAGGGGTAAAGTGACTAGGTAACAGGATAGATAATAGACAGTAACAGCAGTATACTGTAGGTAGGGTTAGTGACTAGACAACAGGATAGATAATAGACAGTAACAGCAGTATACTGTAGGTAGGGATAAAGTGACTAGGTAACAGGATAGATAATAGACAGTAACAGCAGTATACTGTAGGTAGGGGTAAAGTGACTAGGTAACAGGATAGATAATAGACAGTAACAGCAGTATACTGTAGGTAGGGGTAAAGTGACTAGACAACAGGATATATAATAGACAGTAGCAGCAGTATACTGTTGGTAGGGGTAAATAATATATAATAGACAGTAGCAGCATCAAATCAAATTGTATTTGTCACATACACATGGTTAGCAGATGTTAATGCGAGTCTAGCGAAATTCTTGTGCTTCTAGTTCCGACCATGCAGTAATATCTAACGAGTAATCTAGCCTAACAATTTCACAACAACTACCTTATACACACAAGTGTAAAGGAATGAATAAGAAAATGTACATAAAAATATATGAATGAGGGATGGCCGATCGGCAAAAGCAAGATGCAGTAGATGGTATAGAGTACAGTATATACATATGAGATGAGTAATGTAAACATTATATGAAGTGGCATTGTTTAAAGAGGCTAGTGATACATTTATTACATACATTTTTCCATTATTAAAAAGTGGCAAGAGTTCAGTTGGCAGCAGCCACTCAATGTTAGTGATGGCTGTTTAACAGTCTGATGGCCTTGAGATAGAAGCTGTTTTTCAGTCTCTCGGTCCCAGCTTTGATGCACCTGTACTGACCTCGCCTTCTGGATGATAGCGGGGTGAACAGGCAGTGGCTCGGGTGGTTGTTGTCCTTGATGATCTTTTTGGCCTTCCTGTGCCCTCGGGTGGTGTAGGTGTCCTGGAGGGCAGGTAGTTTTCCCCCCGGTGATGCGTTGTGCAGACCTCACTACCCTCTGGAGAGCCTTACGGTTGTGGGCAGAGCAGTTGCCGTACCAGGCGGCGATACAGCCCAACAGGATGCTCTCGACTGTGCAGCTGTAAAAGTTTGTGAGTGTTTTTGGTGACAAGCCGAATTTCTTCAGCCTCCTGAGGTTGAAGAGGTGCTGCTGCGCCTTCTTCACCACACTGTCTGTGTGGGTGGACCATTTCAGTTTGTCCGTGATGTGTACGCCGAGGAACTTAAAACTTTCCGCCTTCTCCACTACTGTCCCGTCGATGTGGATGGGGGATGCTCCCTCTGCTGTTTCCTGAAGTCCACGATCATCTCATTTGTTTTGTTGACATTGAGTGTGAGGTTGTTTTCCTGACACCACACTCCGAGGGCCCCCACCTCCTCCCTGTAAGCCGTCTCGTCGTTGTTGGTAATCAAGTCTACCACTGTAGTGTCATCTGCAAACTTGATGATTTGAGTTGGAGGCGTGCGTGGCCACGAAGTTATGGATGAACAGGGAGTACAGGAGAGGGCTGAGAACGCACCCTTGTGGGGCCCCAGTGTTGAGGATCAGCAGGGTGGAGATGTTGTTACCTACCCTCACCACCTGGGGGCGGCCTGTCAGGAAGTCCAGGACCCAGTTGCACAGGGCGGGGTTGAGACCCAGGGTCTCCAGCTTAATGACGAGTTTGGAGGGTACTATGGCGTTAAATGCTGAGCTGTAGTCGATGAACAGCATTCTTACATGGGTATTCCTTTTGTCCAGATGGGTTAGGGCAGTGTGCAGTGTGATTGCGATTGCGTTGTCTGAGGACCTATTGGGGCGGTAAGCAAATTGGAGTGGGTCTAGTGTGTCAGGTAGGGTGGAGGTGATATGGTCCTTGACTAGTCTCTCAAATCACTTCATGATGAAATCACAGTCTGATGGCTTGGGGGTAGAAGCTGTTCAGGAGTCTTATGGCTTGGGGGTAGAAGCTGTTCAGGAGCCTTTTCTTCAGAGACTTGGCGCTCAGGTACCTCTATCTTCCATGTGGTAATTGTTAATTCAGCAGCATTGAAAATGCTTAGCTAACATTTCATGATAAAATATGAAATTGCAGTTGTCTCTTGCCGTGTTTTGTAATGGTTACCTCAGTGTTTATCATGGACACTGGCTGCATATAAGGACTATGTGTGCGAAGCCCTGAGAGAGTCCCTGTTCAAAGAAACCTGCCTCTCCTTTGTAATACAATTGATGTTGTGGATGCAGATGAGCCCTTTGTTGGAAGCTTGCACCTCATCCTTTACCTAGGGCTGCCAGAGAGAGAGAGGACTTGGATCTCTTTTAGTCCTCATTTGGACTAATCTTCCAAGAGTCCTTAAATATTAAAATACAATTTATATACGAACACATTTTCACATATAACACACTATTACAAACATACATAATATACTAACATAATGAACCAATAAATACTCAATCTAACAAATATTGATTCTTCATCTACTGTAATCCCACAACATTTCTGTGTATTATATTTAAATCGTTTTAAAATAATGTTTGAATTTATATATTGAAAGGTTTCTGGTTTGCTCAGTTAATTTATTCCATTTCTTTATTGCTCTAAATCGAAATGTTCTTTTGCCTATTTCTCTTTTCTGTCTGGATAACGCATAGATGGTGGACAATCTATTCCTAGTATTTACGGAATGCCTGTCTCTTACCAACTGATTACCGTTGTGAATAGAACTTGGCCGTTTTAAATGATGTATATTATGTGTCACGTTCGCTATCTTCGAACTCCCTGTCATATATAAGCCAAGGCGCAGCGTGCCGGTAATTCCACATACTTTATTGAAGAAAAACCGAACAAAACAATAAACAGGTAAAACAGAAAGAACCGTGACGCTCTGGGGCTGCTCAAAGGCAGCTGCACAAAAACAAGATCCCACAACTCAAGGAGGGAAAAAGGGCTGCCTAAGTATGGTTCCCAATCAGAGACAACGATGGACAGCTGACTCTGATTGGAAACCACACTCAGCCAAAACAAAGAAATAGAAAAACTAGATTGCCCACCCCACATCATACCCTGACCTAACCAAACTAGAGGAAAATAAACGTCTCTAAGGTCAAGGCGTGACATTATGAAATAAAATAAGCATGTTTTTTTTTCAATTATCTTGTCGATCGATGACCAACCAAGAACATTGCGCATGACTGCAACAGAAGAACCATATCTCCACCGTAACACAATCCTTGCTGCTTTGTTCTGTGCATTCTGCAGCCTCCTAACTTCACTTGCTGATGCATTTCCCCAGACCACAGAACAGTAGTTCACCTAACTCTCAATTAATGCTTGTGTTATTTGATGAAGAATTTTTCCTGGTAAATATTTAGCTATCCTTCTGATTATGCATGCTGTTTTAATAATTTTCTTTTACATAGATGAGTTATTTCAGACGACCATGATAAGCAGTTGTCTAGCTGCACTCCTAGTAGTTTGGTTTCTGCCACTTCTTCAATTAGTACTCCTCCCATACTTAATTGTATCCCATGCTGTTTTGGCCTTTTCCTAGTGGAACAGACCAACATAACTTTGGTTTCCTTGGTGTTTAAAACAAGTTTGTTTTGGCAAACCCACTCCCTGATATTCTCCAAATCTCCTTGTAAAGCTTGCTGTAGCTGTTGAACCGATTGTCTTGCTGCATAAATTGTAGTAATATAAATTGCAAGAGCTCCAGCTATAGTCCAGGTACAGTCCAGCTACACTCCAGCTACAGCTCCAGCTACAGTCCAGCTCTCAGAGATTGCATGGAAAGCTCCTGTGTTGTTTATTTATTCTTACTGTGTCTTCTGTCAGATGTTAGGTGGGTGTCTGCCTGGCAGGGGCAGTGTTTTAAATGTAGCATTCAAAATCTAATTAGACTTTGATTTAATTTCCTTCTAGGAAGTATGAGCACATTGTTCCAGCCTTCAAATAACATAGGCCGTCATTCACAGGCTATAAAGGAGTGTTATTCATTTCTGCTCAACAGAAAGTAGATTTGCAGCCTCAGAGATGTGGTTAGCTGATATAGCAGGTCATTGGTTAGTTGATATAGCAGGTCATTGGTTAGCTGATAGAGCCGGTCATTGGTTAGCTGATTGAGCAGATCATTGGTTAGCTGATAGAGCAGATAATTGGTGAGCTGATGAAGGGGGGAGGACATTGATAGGTGGATAGGGAGGTCCTCTGAAAACTCACAATGACCAGGAAGAGAGCTCCTATCATTAGCAGTTATCATACAAAACTGTTACATTATTCTGAATGGTTTTTTAAAGGACACATTTTGCTGTTGCTGCACAAATGTAATGAGTTTTTCTGGTAGATTGTTGTTGAGAAGGAGAAGAATGTGAGTGCTTAATACCAACAGAAAGGCAATTGTGTCTGTCCAGGACTACCAAACCCTGTGGCAATATTGACACAGACCTTGTGGCGTTATATAAAAAGTAATTGGACACAATTTCATTTCTGTCAGCAGTAAGGTTGAGTGGCTACAATGGATTTATTTCATGTCCTGGTCTCTGCCTCTTACTGAGCATCTCTGTGAGCTAGAAATGCCCCCCCCCCCCCCCAAGGTACCCGTCGTCCAAAGAGAAAATCAAGTTGTATCTGAACTTGGACCAATAGTCTAGCTTCATGAGGCAAAGAAACAGCAACTAACTAAGGCAGCAGGGAGGCAGACAGAAGGCAGAAGGCAGGCAGCAGGCAGGCAGGCAGGCAGAAGGCAGGCAGGCAGGCAGGCAGAAGGCAGGGATGCAGGCGAAGGCAGCAGGCAGGGATGCAGGCAGGCAGAAGGCAGCAGGCAGGGATGCAGGCAGAAGGCAGCAGGCAGGCAGAAGGCAGCAGGCAGGCAGGCAGGCAGGCAGAAGGCAGGCAGAAGGCAGGCAGGCAGGCAGGCAGGCAGGCAGGCAGGCAGGCAGGCAGGCAGGCAGAAGGCAGCAGGCAGGCAGGCAGGCAGAAGGCAGCAGGCAGGCAGAAGGCAGCAGGCAGGCAGGCAGGCAGAAGGCAGCAGGCAGGGATGCAGGCAGAAGGCAGCAGGCAGGCAGAAGGCAGCAGGCAGGCAGGCAGGCAGAAGGCAGCAGGCAGGGATGCAGGCAGAAGGCAGCAGGCAGGCAGGCAGAAGGCAGCAGGCAGAAGGCAGCAGGCAGGCAGAAGGCAGCAGGCAGGCAGGCAGGCAGAAGGCAGCAGGCAGGGATGCAGGCAGAAGGCAGCAGGCAGGCAGAAGGCAAGCAGGAAGGCAGGCAGCAGACAGCCAGCAGGCAGCAAGCAGGCAGCAGGCAGGGAGGCAGCAAGCAGTGAGGTAGCAGGCAGCAGGCAGGGAGGCAGGCAGCAGGCAGGGATGCATTGTGTAGGCAGGCAGCAGGCAGCAGGCAGGGAGGCAGCAGGCAGGGAAGCAGCAGGCAGGCAGGCAGGCAGGCAGGCAGGCAAGCAGCAGGCAGCAGGCAGGCAGGCAGGCAGGCAGGCAGGCAGGCAGGCAGGCAGCAGGCAGGCAGCAGGCAGGCAAGCAGCAGGCAGGCAGCAGGCAGGGAGGCAGGCAGCAGGCAGGGATGCATTGTGTAGGCAGGCAGCAGGCAGGCAGCAGGCAGGGAGGCAGCAGGCAGGGAAGCAGCAGGCAGGCAGGCATGCAAGCAGGCAGGCATGCAAGCAGGCAGGCAGGCAGGCAGGCAGGCAGGCAGGCAGGCAGGCAAGCAGCAGGCAGGCAGCAGGCAAGCAGGCAGGCAGGTAAGCAGGCAGGGAGGCAGGCAGCAGGCAGGGATGCATTGTGTAGGCAGGCAGCAGGCAGGCAAGCAGGAGGCAGGCAGCAGGCAGGGAGGCAGGCAGCAGGCAGGGATGCATTGTGTAGGCAGGCAGCAGGCAGGCAAGCAGGAGGCAGGCAGCAGGCAGGGAGGCAGGCAGCAGGCAGGGATGCATTGTGTAGGCAGGCAGCAGGCAGGCAGCAGGCAGGGAGGCAGGCAGCAGGCAGGGATGCATTGTGTAGGCAGGCAGCAGGCAGCAGGCAGGGAGGCAGCAGGCAGGGAAGCAGCAGGCAGGCAGGCAGGCAGGCATGCAAGCAGGCAGGCAGGCAGGCAGGCAGGCAGGCAGGCAGGCAGGCAGGCAGCAGGCAGGCAGGCAGCAGGCAAGCAGGCAGGCAGGCAGCAGACAGGCAGGCAGGCAGGAGGCAGGGAAGCAGGCAGACAGGCAGGCAGGGAAGCAGCAGGCAGGCAGCAGGCAAGCAGGCAGGGAGGTAGCAGGCAGGCAGGCAGCAGACAGGCAGGCAGGCAAGCAGCAGGCAGGCAGGCAGGCAGGCAGGCAGGCAGGCAGCAGGCAGGCAAGCAGCAGACAGGCAGGCAGGCAGGAGGCAGCAGACAGCAGAGACTGAACATGGCAACAGTATTTCATCAGTCTCCAGCCCAGCGACACTGGAGCACAAATCAATACGACTTTTATAAATAAAAATAAATCATGGTCTCTTACAACGTCTACCCAGCTTTTTATTTGCCTTGCACAAATGGTCATGTAGCATGTTATCATATTTCAAGATGAGACATTGGGAGCAGAAGAGTTGTGTAATTATTTCTCTCTGTAGAGTAATAGTTGTAATGTAGTGTATGTATCCTAAATGTCAACATGTTGTGTGTAAAGGACATATATGTCTTGTCAGTATGGTCTTGAAATAACCCTATTCTCTCACCTCAAAACCCCTGCCAAATCCTGAATTTTATTTTAAGGGAGATACCTAGTCAGTGGTCCAACTGAAATGTGTCTTCCATATTTAACCCAACCCCTCTGAATCAGAAAGGTGCGGTGGGCTGCCTTAATTGACATCCACATCTTCAGCGCCCGGGGAACAGTGGGTTAACTGCCTTGCTCAGGAGTAGAATGACAGACTTGAACAGCTCAAGGATTTGATCCAGCAACCTTCCGGTTACTGGCCCAAAGCTCTAACCACTAGGATATGTGTGAGCGTATGTGAGGCTGGCCCACACAATCCCTATTATCACAGAAATGTTTGAGCAATACTGTTTTACAAAAAGGTCACTCCACTGCCTGCAGTAAGGTCCTTTGCACTCTGGTGGAAACCGTAGCTTCAGACTGACTACACTGAATCTAATCTGATGGGAAATATGTAGCGAATGTTTGTTTCCCCCTCCTTGTAGGCCCCTCTCTCTCTCTCTCTCTCTTTAAAAAGAAATCAAAGATATAGTACCAGTCAAAAGTTTGGACACACCTACTATTTCAAGGGTTTTTCTTTATTTTTACTATTTTCTACATTATAGAATAAAAGTGAAGGTTTTTGGCGGCGGCAGGTAATCTAGTGGTTAGAGCGTTGGGCCAGTAACTGAAAAGTTGCTGGATCAAATCCCTGAGCTGACAAGGTAAAAATCTGTTGTTCTGCCCCTGAACAAGGCAGTTTACCCACTGTTCGCCGGTAGGCCGTCATTGTAAATAAGGATTTGTTCTTAACTGACTTGCCAGGTTAAATGAAAAACTATGGAATCATGTAGTAACCAAAAAAGTGTTAAGCAAATAAAAATATATATTTTAGATTCTTCAAAGTAGCCACCCTTTGCCTTGATGACAGCTTTGTAGTTGGCATTCTCTCAACCAGCATCACCTGGAATGCTTTTCCAACAGTCTTGAAGGAGTTCCCACATATGATGGGCACTTGTTAGCTGCTTTTCCTTCACTCTGCTGTCCAACTCATATCAAACTCTCTCAAATGGGTTGAGGTTGGGTGATATCTTCATCCAAGATGGCATAGCAGTCAGACGTCTTTTGTCCTCGTCTTGTCGTGTCCCGTGTATATATATATATATATATTTACTTATTTTCTTCGCATATCTTTTTATATATATATTTTTCTTTCTAAACACTCAACTTCAAAGCATTCTCCTGCAACTCGCCTCAACAATTAAAAAAATATATATTATTCACCTCAAATCTGAAATCCACAACAGAAGCTAGCCAGAAGCTAGCCAGAAGCTAGCATTAGTATTCAGCTAACCACGGTTGGCGGTCATCAGCTATCCCTTAGCTCGAATAGCTATCGCCAGTTTTGTACAACGCGAAGCAAACCAGAGCATATCGAACCTATTTTTCTCTCCATATCCCTGGATTTCTATCGCAAACTCTGGACATTTACACCTGGATCTTGCAGCTAGCTAGCTGCTATCCGAGTGACTATTGGCTAACGTCGGTCCCAGAGCAAACATAAATTATTCCGGAGCTAGCCAGCTGAAGAGTTCCATCAGCCACTCCTGGGCTACAATCACCTATCCGGACCCGTTTTACTGCCGATGCGGAGCCCCACTGGGCCTTCTTGACTGGACTACCAACATTATCTGCCCGAGGGAGTTATCCAACTGGCCCCTCCATCACGACGTAACCTGAACGCCCATCTGCGGCCCTCTAATCGTTAGCTGTCTTATCGGCTGCTATCTGAATAGGTCTATCGGACAATTTTCTTGGGCCACTATAACTATAACTATTTTGCCAATTAGATTGGTCACCTCTATCACACGGAACCCCACTAATCTACAGACGGAAACGCACGAGGTGGCTAAAGACAGAGCTCCCTCCATCTTCTGCCAGCTTGCTACCTATGGCCCGGCTAGCTGTCTGAATCTCACTGGACCCTTATGATCACTCGGCTAAGCATGCCTCTCCTTAATGTCAATATGCCTTGTCCATTGCTGTTCTGGTTAGTGTTTATTGGCTTATTTTGCTGTAGAGCCTCTAGCCCTGCTCATTATACCTTATCCAAACGTTCAGTTCCATCACCCACATATGCTATGAGATCACCTGGTTTCAATTGTGTTTCTAGAGACAATATCTCTCTCATCATCACTCAATGCCTAGGTTTACCT
The DNA here is from genome assembly GCF_965601325.2 of Salmo salar. Taxonomy (NCBI): domain Eukaryota; kingdom Metazoa; phylum Chordata; class Actinopteri; order Salmoniformes; family Salmonidae; genus Salmo; species Salmo salar. The sequence continues at coordinate 51,583,076 of NC_138311.1, read as the reverse complement.
CCACTGTATTCACATCCTACCAAGACAAAGGTCTGTACATTATACCCTGAAGCTATTTTATCGCCCCCAGAAACCTGCTCCTTTTACTCTCTATTCCGGACGTCATAGACGACCAATTCTCATAGCTTTTAGCCGTACCCTTATCCTACTCCTCCTCTGTTCCTCTGGTGATGTAGAGGTGAATCCAGGCCCTGCAGTGCCTAGCTCCACTCCTATTCCCCAGGCGCTCTCTTATGATGACTTCTGTAACCGTAATAGCCTTGGTTTCATGCATGTTAACATTAGAAGCCTCCTCCATAAGTTTGTTTTATTCACTGCTTTAGCACACTCTGCCAACCCGGATGTCCTAGCCGTGTCTGAATCCTGGCTTAGGAAGACCACCAAAAACTCTGAAATCTTCATCCCTAACTACAACATTTTCAGACAAGATAGAACGGCCAAAGGGGGTGGTGTTGCAATCTACTGCTGAGATAGCCTACAGAGTTCTGTCCTACTATCCAGGTCTGTACCCAAACAATTTGAACATCTACCTTTAAAAATCCACCTCTCTAAAAACAAGTCTCTCACCGTTGCCGCCTGCTATAGACCACCCTCTGCCCCCAGCTGTGCTCTGGACACCATATGTGAACTGACTGCCCCCCATGTATCTTCAGAGCTCGTGCTGCTAATTGACCTAAACTGGGACATGCTTAACACCCCAGCCATCCTACAATCTAAGCTTGATGTCCTCAATCTCACACAAATTATCAATGAACCTACCAGGTACCACCCCAAAGCCGTAAACACGGGCACCCTCATAGATATCATACTAACCATCTTGCCCTCTAAATACACCTCTGCTGTTTTCAACCAAGATCTCAGCAATCCCTGCCTCATTGCCTGCATCCGTAATAGCTCAAACGTCCTCTACTCATCACTGTCAAATGCTCCCTGAAACACTAAAGCGAGCAAGCCTTTCTAATCGACCTGGCCCGGGTATCCTGGAAGGATATTGATCTCATCCCGTCAGTAGAGGATGCCTGGTTATTTTTTTAAATGCCTTCCTCACCATCTTAAATAAGCATGCCCCATTCAAGAAATGTTGAACCAGGAACAGATATAGCCCTTGGTTCTCTCCAGACCTGACTGCCCTTGACCAGCACAAAAACATCCTGTGGCGTTCTGCATTAGCATCAAACAGCCCCCATGATATGCAACTTTTCAGGGAAGTTAGAAACCTATGTACACAGGCAGTTAGAAAAGCCAAAGCTAGCTTTTTCAAGCAGAAATTTGCTTCCTGCAACACAAACTCCAAAAAGTTATGGGACACTGTAAAGTCCATGGAGAATAAGAACACCTCCTCCCAGCTGCCCACTGCACTGAGGATAGGAAACTATGTCACCATCGATAAATCCACTATAATTGAGAATTCCAATAAGGATTTTTCTACGGCTGGCCATGCTTGCCACCTGGCTACCCCTACCGCGGTCAACAGCACTGCACCCATCACAGCTACTCGCCCAAGCCTTCCCCATTTCTCCTTCTCCAAAATTCAGTCAGCTGATGTTCTGAAAGAGCTGCAAAATCTGGACCCCTACAAATCACCCGGGCTAGACAATCTGGACCCTTTCTTTCTAAAATGATCTGCTGAAATTGTTGCAACCTCTATTACTAGCCTGTTCAACCTCTCTTTCGTGTCGTCTGAGATTCCCAAAGTTTGGAAAGCAGCTGCGGTCATCCCCCTCTTCAAAGGGGGGGACACTCTTGACCCAAACTACTACAGACCTATATCTATCCTACCCTGCCTTTCTAAGGTCTTCGAAAGCCAAGTCAACAAATAGATTACCGACCATTTCGAATCCCACCGCACCTTCTCCGCTATGCAATCTGGTTTCAGAGCTGTTCATGGGTGCACCTCAGCTACGCTCAAGGTCCTAAACGATATCGTAACCGCCATCAATAAGAAACAATACTGTGCTGCCGTATTCATTGACCTGGCCAAGCCTTTCGACTCTGTCAATCACCACATTCTCATCGGCAGACTCAATAGCCTTGGTTTCTCAAATGATTGCCTCGCCTGGTTCACCAACTACTTCTCTGATAGAGTTCAATGTGTCAAATCGGATGGCCTGTTGTCTGGGCCTCTGGCAGTCTCTATGGGGGTGCCACAGGGTTCAATTCTTGGGCCAACTCTTTTCTCTGTATACATCAATGATGTCGCTCTTGCTGCTGGTGAGTCTCTGATCCACCTCTACGCAGACAATACCATTCTGTATACTTCTGGCCCTTCGTTGGACACTGTGTTAACAACCCTCCAGACGATCTTCAATGCCATACAAATCTCCTTCCGTGGCCTCCAACTGCTCTTAAATACAAGTCAAACTAAATGCATGCTCTTCAACCGATCGCTGCCCGCACCTGCCCGCCCATCCAGCATCACTACTCTGGACGGTTCTGACTTAGAATATGTGGACAACTACAAATACCTAGGTGTCTGGTTAGACTGTAAACATCTCCAATCCAAAGTTAAATCTAGAATTGGCTTCCTATTTCGCAACAAAGCATCCTTCACTCATGCTGCCAAACATACCCTCGTAAAACTGACCATCCTACCGATCCTCGACTTCGGCGATGTCATTTACAAAATAGCCTCCAATACCCTACTCAATAAAGTGGATGCAGTCTATCACAGTGCCATCCGTTTTGTCACCAAAGCCCCATATACTACCCACCACTACGTCGCCAAACCCACTGGCTCCAGGTCATCTACAAGACCCTGCTAGGTAATGTCCCCCCTTATCTCAGCTCACTGGTCACCATAGCAGCACCCACCCGTAGCACGCGCTCCAGCAGGTATATCTCTCTGGTCACCCCCAAAGCCAATTCCTCCTTTGGACATCTCTCCTTCCAGTTCTCTGCTGCCAATGACTGGAACGAACTACAAAAATCTCTGAAACTGGAAACACTTATCTCCCTCTCTAGCTTTAACTTTTTGAGGAAAGAGGGGCAGTATTGAGTAGCTTGGATGAAAAACATGCCCAAAGTAAAATGCCTGCTACTCAGGCACAAAAGCTAGAATATGCATATAATTAGTGGATTTGGATAGAAAACACTCTGAAGTTTATAAAACTTTTTGAATGATGTCTGTGAGTATAACAGAACTCATGTTGCAGGCAAAAACCTGAGAAAAATCCAACCAGGAAGTGGGAAATCTGAGGTTTGTAGTTTTCCAAGTGATTGCCTATCTAATACACAGTGTCTGTGGGGTCATTTTGCACTTCCTAAGGCTTCCACTAGATGTCAGTCTTTAGAACGTTGTTTCAGGCTTCTACTGTGAATGGGAAGAGAATAAGAGCTGATTCAGTTGTGTATCTGGAAAATTGGCATGAGCTCAAATATGCGCACGGCTGTGAGAGTAAGCTACCTTTCCTTTCAATTCCAAAGACAATGGAATTGTCCGGTTGGAATATTATTGCAGATTTATGATAAAAACATCCTAAAGATTGATTCTACACATCGTTTTACATGTTTCTACTAACTGTAATGGAACTATTTTGACTTTCCATCTGGACTAAACTCACGCGCTTAGTGAATTTGGAGTGCTGGACTAAATGCGCAAACAAAATGGAGGTATTTGGACATAAATATGAACTTTATCGAACAAAACAAACATTTATAGTGGAACTGGGATTCCTGGGAGTGCATTCTGATGAAGATCATCAAAGTGAATATTTATAATGTTATTTGTGACTTCTGTTGACTCCAAAATGGCGGGTATCTGTATGGCTTGTTTTGATATCTGAGCGCTGTACTTAGATTATTATAAAGCTTTTTGGAAATCTGACACAGCGGTTGCATTAAGGAGAAGTTTATCTATAATTCTGTGCACTTGTATCTTTTATCAAAGTTTATGATGAGTATTTCTGTAAATTGATGTGCTCACTAACCAGAAGTTTTTGAGGCAAAACATTTCTGAACATTACACTGTCACGGTTGTCGTCGGTGAAGGAGGACCAAAACGCAGCAGGTAAGTGCAGGCTCATCTTGACGTTTATTTATTTTCAAAATGAATGCCAAAATAACAAACCACGAGAATGAATGAACAACCAACAGTCTGTCAAAGCATAGGCTCAACACAGAACAATCACCCACAAATAACAAACACAAACACACCCTCATATATGGGACTCTCAATCAAAGGCAGATAGACAACACCTGCCTTCAACTGAGAGTCCCAACCCCAATTAACCAAACATAGAAACAGACATACTAGACAAATCATAGAATACCTGAAAACCAAACAGTGCCCAAAAACCCCGGAATACTTAAACCAAATGCCCCTTCAACAAAACACACCACCCCGAACCACATAAAACGAATACCCTCTGCCACGTCCTGACCAAACTACAATACCAATTAACCTTATACTGGTCAGGACGTGACATACACGCTGTAACGTGGGTCGTATTAAGGGGACCAAGGCGCAGCGTGTATAGTGCTCATATTCACTTTTATTATGAAGATACTAGAACAAAAACAACAAAACGACCGTCAACAGTTCCCGTCAGGTCAACATACACTAAACACTCAACTACCCACAAAACCCAGGAAGAAAAACCCCTACTTAAATATGATCTCTAATCAGAGGCAACGAGGATCAGCTGCCTCCAATTAGAGATCAACCCAAACAATCCCACCATAGAAATAGAAAAACTAGAACTTAAACATAGAAATAGAAAACATAGAAAACACAAAAACACCCCCTGACCTCCTCTACTATAGAAAATGACATCTTACTAGGATCAGGACGTGACAGTACCCCCCCCCCCCCCCCCATAGGTGCAGACTCCGAATGCAACAAATCAAAACCCAACAAAACAACCACAAAAACCAAAGGGAGGGTAGGGAGGGTGACAAAAGTCTATGGCGGCTCAAATCCAACACCCAGAACCTTCCTCTTCTCCCGATCCTCCAGCAACGGAGGTGGCTCTGGCTCAGGGCGAAACCTCCATTCCGCCCATAGATTCCTCTGCTTCTGTAACATAAGCCTTTAGATCATTATTGAAGGAATCAGATTGTAGATCCTTACCGGAATCAATGTGCTGCAGACCCTACTGGAGGTTCCGACCTCCAAGCCGCCGCGGGAGGATCTGGGCTGCAGGCCGCCGCTGAAGATTCTGGGCTGCAGGCCGCCGCTGAAGGCTCTGGGTTGCAGAACACCGCTGAAGGCTCTGGGTTGCAGAACACCGCTGAAGGCTCTGGGTTGCAGAACACCGCTGAAGGCTCTGGGTTGCAGAACACCGCTGAAGGCCCTGGGCTGCAGACCAACGCTGAAGGCCCTGGGCTGCAGACCAACGCTGAAGGCTCTGGGTTGCAGACCACCGCTGAAGGCTCTTGACTGGGAAGCGTCGCTGGAGGCTCCGGACTGAGGAGCGTCGCTGGAGGCTCCGGGCTGAGGAGCGTTGCTGGAGGCTCCGGACTAGGGATGCGCACTGGAGGTCCGATGCGTGGGACTGGCATAGGTGGCGCCAGACTGGTAACACGCATTTCAGGTCGAGTGCGGGGAGCAGGAACAGGACGTACTGGGCTATGGAGACGCACTGGAGGGAGAGTGCGAGGAGCAGGTACAGGACGTACTGGGCTATGGAGGCGCACTGGAGTGAGAGTGCGAGGAGCAGGAATCAGTCTCACCGGACTGGGGAGACGCACTAAAGGCCGAGTGCAAGGAGCAGGCACTGGCTGTACCGGGTTATGGCTGCGTACTGGAGGAATAGTGCGAGGAGCAGAAATCGGTCTCTCCGGACTGGGGAGACGCACTAAGGGCCAAGTGCTCACAGCAAGGGACTGGCTGTACCGGGTTATGGATGCGCACTGAAAGGAGAGTGTGAGGAGCAGGCACAGGACATACTGGGCTTTGGAGGTGCACTGGAGAGAGAGTGCGAGGAGCAGGAATAGGACATACCGGGCTGTTGAGACTTACTGTAGACCTGGTGTGTATCGCCGGTATCACTTGTTCCGGAACTTCCACACACTTCTCCGGTTGAGTACAGGGAGCTGACTCAGGTGGCACCAAACTGACGACACGTTCCTTTGGGAAAAACTTGTGCGTTCTCCACCAACTCAATAGCTCTCCCATTTCTCCCTTCTCCAAATTCTCCCTCTTCTCCCGGATTGGCTCTGGTTTGCTCCTCGGCTCCGCCGACTGCTCCATGTTTTTGTAGCCTCTCGTGCTTCCCAGGTAGGCTCCGATAACGCTCGATTACCTGGCCCCAAGTCGAGTCTCTCCTCTCTATCCACTCCTGATGTGACCAGGTGTCCATCTCCTCTCGAGCACGCTGCTTGATCCAGTTGTGGTGGGTAGTTCTGTAACGTGAGTCGTATAAAGGGGACCAAGGCATGCTCATATTCAGTTTTATTATGAAGACACTAGAACAAAATGACCGACAACAGTTCTGTCAGGTCAACATACACTAAACAGAAAACAACTACCCACAAAACCCAGGAAGAAAAACCCCTACTTAAATATGATCTCTAATCAGAGGCAACGAGGATCAGCTGCCTCCAATTAGAGATCAACCCAAACAATCCCAACATAGAAATATAAAAACTAGAACTTAAACATAGAAATAGAAAACATAGAAAAAAAAACACATAAACACCTCCTGTCACGCCCTGACCTATTCTACTATAGAAAATGACATCTTACTAGGATCAGGACGTGTCACGCCCTGACCTATTCTACTATAGAAAATGACATCTTACTAGGATCAGGACGTGACACACGCCAATGTAAATTTTTTTTTTTTACATAAATATGAACTTTATCGAGCAAAACATACATTGTATTGTGTAACATGAAGTCCTATGAGTGCCATCTGATGAAGATCATCAAAGGTTAGTGATTAATTTTAGCTGTATTTCTGGTTTTTGTGACGCCTCTCCTTGCTTGGAAAATGGCTGTGTGGTTTTTCTTGTCTAGGTGCTGTCCTAACATAATCTAATGCTATGCTTTTGCCGTAAAGCCTTTTTGAAATCGGACAATGTGGTTGGATTAACAAGAAGATTATCTTTAAAATGGTGTATAATACCTGTATGTGTGAGAAATTTGAATTATGAATATTTTTGTTGTTTTGAATTTGGCACTCTGCTATTTCACTGGCTGTTGGTGAGGTGGGACGCTACCGTCCCACATGTCCTAGAGAGGTTTTAAGCACCAGCTGTCAGAGCAGCTAACAGATCACTGCACCTGTACATAGCCCATCTATAATTCAGCCTAAACAACTACCGCTTCCCCTACTGTATTTATTTATTTATTTTGCTCCTTTGCACCCCATTATTTCTATTTCTACTTTCTTCCACTACAAATCTACCATTCCAGTGTTTTACTTGCTATATTGTATTTACTTTGCCACCATGGCCTTTTTTGCCTTTATCTCCCTTATCTCACCTCATTTGCTCACATTGTATATAGTCTTATTTTTCTACTGTATTATTGACTGTATGTTTGTTTTACTCCATGTGTAACTCTGTGTTGTTGTATGTGTTGAACTGCTTTGCTTTATATTGGCCAGGTCGCAATTGTAAATGAGAACTTGCTCTCAACTTGCCTACCTGGTTAAATAAAGGTGAAATAAAATAAATAAATAATAATTGTGGAGGCCAGGTCATCTTATGCAGCACTCCATCACTCTCCTTCTTGGTGAAATAGCCCATACACTGCCTGGCGGTGTTTTGGGTCATTGTCCTGTTGAAAAACAAATTATAGTCCCACTAAGCTCAAGCCAGATGGGATGGCATATCGCTGCAGAATGCTGTGGTAGCCATGCTGGTTAAGTGTTCCTTGAATTCTAAATAAATCACAGACAGTGTCACCAGCAAGGCATCCCCACACCATCACACCTCCTCCTCCATGCTTCATGGTGGGAACCACACATGAGGAGATAATCCGTTCACCTGCTCTGCATCTCACAAAGACAGCAAAAATCTAACATTTGGACTCATCAGACCAAAGGACAGATTTCCACGGGTCTAAAGTCCATTGCTTGTGTTTCTTGGCCCAAGCAAGTCTCTTCTTCTTATTGGTGTCCTTTAGTAGTGGTTTCTTTGCAGCAATTAGACCATGAAGGCCTGATTCACGCAGTCTCCACTGAACAGACACTGCACTTGACACATTTATGCATGCATTGGAATGTTAAAAATGTTAAAAACTGTTAAATCCCTCGTGGATTGATGAGGAATTGAACAATTGTATGGTTGAGAAGGATGAGGCAAAAGGAATGGAAAATAACTCTTGCTGCACAACCGATTGGGAAACGTATTGCAAATTGAGAAATCATGTGACTAAACTCAAAAAAGAGAAGAAACTACACTATGAGCTTAAATTAAATTTTGGGAAAAAAGGCAAACTCAGCTCCATCATTCATTGAAACAGATGGCGCATTCATCACAAAACCAACTGATATTACCAACTACTTTATTTTTTCACAGGAATGATTAGCAAACTTAGGCGTAACATGCCAGCAACAAATGCTGACACTGCACTTCAAAGTATATCTGATCAATTATGAAAGACAAGCATTGTAATTATAAATTCCGGAAAGTTAGTGTGGAAGAGGTGAAAAAAGATTTGTTTTCTTTCAACAATGACAAGCCACCGGGGTCTGACAACTTGGATGGAAAATGACTGAGTATAATAGCAGACGATATTGCCACTCCTATTTGCTACATCTGCAATTTAAGCCTACTAGAAAGCGTGTGCCCTCCGGCTTGGAGGGAAGCAAAAGTCATTCCGCTACCTAAGAATAGTAAAGCCCCCTTTACTGGCTCAAATAGCCGACCAATCAGTCTGTTACCAACCCCTAGTAAAGTTTTGGAAAAAATTGTGTTTGACCAGATACAATGCTATTTTACAGTAAACAAATTGACAACAAACTTTCAGCATGCCCATAGGGAAGAAAATTCAACAAGCACAGCACTTACACAAATTATTGATGATTGGCTGAGAGAAATTGATGATAAAATGATTGTGGGGGATGTTTTGTTAGACTTCAGTGTGGCCTTTGACATTATTGATCATAGTCTGCTGCTGGCGAAACGTATGTGTTTTGGCTTTACATCCCCTGCTATAGTGTGGATAAAGAGTTACCTGTCTAACAGAACAGAGAGGGTGTTCTTTAATGGAAGCCTCTCCAACATAATCCAGGTAGAATCAGGAATTCCCAAAGGCAGCTGTCTAGGCCCCTTACTTTTTTCAATCTTTACTAATGAATTGCCACTGGTTTTGAGGAAAGCCAGAATGTCTATGTATGCGGATGACTCAACACTATACATGTCAGCTACTACAGCGACTGAAATGACTGCAACACTTAAAGAGTTGCAGTTAGTTTCTGAGTGGGTGGCAAGGAATAAGTTAGTCCTAAATATTTCAAAAATTAAAAGCATTGTATTTGTGACAAATCATACACTAAACCCTAAACTTCAACTAAATCTTGTAATATATAATGTGGAAATTTCAACACATTAATGTTTCTTATTGTCACGACTTATTGTCACGACCGTCGTTTAAATAACTGGACCAAGGCGCAGCGTGAGTAGAGTTCCACATTGTAATAATAGTGAAACTTCTCAACAAAAAAACCACAAAGATATAACGGTCATGCACAAAGGCACTCACACAAAACAATATCCCACATTGCAGGTGGGAAAAGGAACACACTAAGTATGATCCCCAATTAGAGGTAACGATTATCAGCTGCCTCTAATTGGGAGCCATACACATACACCAACATAGAAATAAACTCACTAGAAATCCCCCTAGTCACGCCCTGACCTAAAACACCATAGAGAACCCCGAGGGCTCTCTATGGTCAGGGCGTGACACTTATAAAAATAAAAAGTGATGGAGTCAGTCTCTCCTCAACTCTTAGCCAAGAGAGACTGGTATTTACAGTATTAAAATTAGCCCTCTGATTACAATGAAGAGCAAGATGTACTGCCCTGTTCTGGGCCAGCTGCAGCTTAAATAGGTCTTTCCTTGCAGCACTCGACCACATGACTGGACAATAGTCCAGATAAGATAAAACTAGAGCCTGCAGAACTTGCTTTGTGGAGTGTGGTGTCAAAAAAGCAGAGCATCTCTTTATTACGGACAGACCTCTCCCCATCTTTACAACCATTCAATATATATGTTTTGACCATGACAGTTTAAAATGTAAGGTAACGCCGCCCTTTGACAGCCCTGTGTAGTGTCTACCGGTAATTGTTGATGATTGCGGTGATTTCACACCTGTCACGTCCTGGCCAGTATAAGGTTAATTGGTATTGTAGTTTGGTCAGGACGTGGCAGAGGGTATTTGTTTTATGTGGTTCGGGGTGGTGTTTTGGAAAATAGGGTGTTTGATTTAGTATTTCCGGGTTTTTGGTTTATGGTCTGTGTTTATGTATTTCTATGTGTTATCTAGTTAGTTGTATGTCTATGTTTGGTTAATTGGGGTGGACTTCCAATTGAAGGCAGCTGTGTGGTGTTGCCTTTGATTGGAAGTCCTATATTAGTTGGCTGTGTTTGTTTGTCTAATTGTGGGAGATTGTCTTTGGATTGCTGTGTTGCCTTCAAGGCTGTCATTTTGTCGTTCATCATTTTGTTTATTTTTTGTATACGTGTTTGTTTGGTTTTTCCTTCTTTTCCGTTAAATAAAGAAGATGAGTATACACATACCTGCTGCGTTTTGGTCCGCCATTTCTAACGACGAGCGTGACAACACCGTGGTATTTCACCCAATAGATATGGGAGTTTATCAAACTTGGATATGTTTTCACATTTTTTGTGGGTCTGTGTTTTCTGAGGTAAATATGTGTCTCTAATATGATCATACATTGGGCAGGAAGTTAGGAAGTGCAGCTCAGTTTCCACCTCATTTGTGGGCAGTGTGCACATAGCCTGTCTTCTCTTGAGAGCCAGGTCTGCTTTCGGCGGCCTTTCTCATTAGCAAGGCTATGTTCACTGCAGTGGCGGATTTAGGTATAGGCGACATGGGCACGGGGCGCCCTCACAAAAAAAATATCAGAATGGTGACATTTACTATCGCTCAATTGCACGTCACGTCAATGATATCATGTCACTGTGTGGGACTGTGTGTCAATTAACCTTGTCAGAGTGGGCGCCCTGATTCTAGTTTGTGAGCTAGGCAGGCTACTGCCTGGGAAGGTCTCCCACTCAGAAGTACGAGATGGGGAGGGGGGCTGAAGCACCCCCAGATCATCACCGATCCTCCACCAAATTCCACAGTGGGTGTGACACACTGTGGCTTGTAGTCCTCTCCAGGTCTAATACCCACTGTGTCTTGTAGGTCTCTCCAGGTCTCACACCCACTGTGTCTTGTAGGCCTCTCCAGGTCTCACACCCACTGTGTCTTGTAGGTCTCTCCAGGTCTCACACCCACTGTGTCTTGTAGGTCTCTCCAGGTCTAATACCCACTGTGTCTTGTAGGTCTCTCCAGGTCTAATACCCACTGTGTCTTGTAGGCCTCTCCAGGTCTCACACCCACTGTGTATTGTAGGTCTCTCCAGGTCTAATACCCACTGTGTCTTGTAGGTCTCTCCAGGTCTAATACCCACTGTGTCTTGTAGGCCTCTCCAGGTCTCACACCCACTGTGTCTTGTAGGTCTCTCCAGGTCTCACACCCACTGTGTCTTGTAGGTCTCTCCAGGTCTCACACCCACTGTGTCTTGTAGGCCTCTCCAGGTCTCACACCCACTGTGTCTTGTAGGCCTCTCCAGGTCTCACACCCACTGTCTCTTGTAGGCCTCTCCAGGTCTCACACCCACTGTGTCTTGTAGGTCTCTCCAGGTCTCACACCCACTGTGTCTTGTAGGTCTCTCCAGGTCTAATACCCACTGTGTCTTGTAGGTCTCTCCAGGTCTCACACCCACTGTGTCTTGTAGGTCTCTCCAGGTCTAATACCCACTGTGATATTTGGTGAAGGATCAGTGATGATCTGGGGGTTCTTCAGCAAGGCTGGAATCGGGCAGATTTGTCTTTGTGAAGGACGCATAAATCAAGCCACGTACAAGGTTGTCCTGGAAGAAAACTTGCTTCCTTCTGCTCTGACCATGTTCCCCAACTCTGAGGATTGGTTTTTCCAGCAGGACAATGCTCCATGCTACACAGCCAGGTCAATCAAGGTGTGGATGGAGGACCACCAGATCAAGACCCTGTCGTGGCCAGCCCAATCTCCAGACCTGAACCCCATTGAAAACCTCTGTGATCAAGAGGAAGATGGATGGTCACAAGCCATCAAACAAAGCTGAGCTGCTTGAATTTATGCACCAGGAGTGGTATAAAGTCACCCAACATCAATGTGAAAGACTGGTGGAGAGCATGCCAAGATGCATGAAAGCTGTGATTGAAAATCAGGGTTATTCCACAAGTTATTGGTTATTGGTTATTCCCAAGTTAAAACATTAGTATTGTGTTGTTTAAAAAATGTATATAAACTCTCTAAATAACAATATTTTTATTTGGAATTTGGGAGAAATGTTGTCAGTAGATTATAAAGTAAAACAAAAATGTTAATTTTACCCAAACACATACCTATAAATACTAAAACCAGAGAAACTGATCATTTTGCAGTGGTATCTTAATTTTTTCCAGAGCTGAATATGTTGAACAGCGTGCGGCTTAATCTGCATCCCTGTCTCACCCCCTGGCCCTGTGGCAAGAAATGTGTTTTTTTTGCCAATTTTAACCGCACACTTGCTGTTTGTGTACATGGATTTCATAATGTCGTATGTATTTCCCCCAACACCACTTTCCATAAATTTGTATAGCAGGCCCTCGTGCTAAATTGAGTCGAAAGCTTTTTTGAAATCAACAAATCATGAGAAGACTTTGCCTTTGTTTTGGTTTGATTATTTGTCAATTAGTGTGTGCAGGGTGAATACATGGTCTGTCGTACGGTAATTTGGTAAAAAGACAATTTGACATTTGCTCAGTACGTTGTTTTCGCTGAGGAAATGTATAAGTCTGCTGTTAATGATAATGCAGCGGATTTTCCCAAGGTTGACGCATATCCCACGGTAGTTATTGGGGTCAAATTTGTCTCCACTTTTGTGGATTGGGGTGATCAGTCCTTGGTTCCAAATATTGGTGAAGATGCCAGAGCTAAGGATGATGTTAAAGAGTTTTAGTATAGCCAATTGGAATTTGTGGTCTGTATATTTTATCATTTCATTGAGGATACCATCAACAGCATAGGCCTTTTTGAGGGTTTGTATTTTGTCCTGTAGTTCATTCAATGTAACTATCTATAGATACTGTATGTGTATTTATTGTAGCTGGAAAAATAATTTCCTGTGGTCACTAACTCAATCGCATTAATGGAATGTGGAATCTCATTAATGGAATGTGGAATCTCATTAAAGGAATGTGGAATCTCATTAATGGAATGTGGAATCTCATTAATGGAATGTGGAATCTCATTATTGGAATGTGGAATCTCATTAATGGAATGTGGAATCTCATTAATGGAATGTTGGTAACCTTTTGTTTTTCCAGCCATCCCATCATAAATCACAGACTACTGTTCCCCTCATCTCCCTCCACAGATGTTGTCTCACAGACGGAGTACTGTTCCCCTCATCTCCCTCCACAGATGTTGTCTCACAGACGGAGTACTGTTCCCCTCATCTCCCTCCACAGATGTTGTCTCACAGACTACTGTTCCCCTCATCTCCCTCCACAGATGTTGTCTCACAGACGGAGTACTGTTCCCCTCATCTCCCTCCACAGATGTTGTCTCACAGACGGAGTACTGTTCCCCTCATCTCCCTCCACAGATGTTGTCTCACAGACTACTGTTCCCCTCATCTCCCTCCACAGATGTTGTCTCACAGACGGAGTACTGTTCCCCTCATCTCCCTCCACAGATGTTGTCTCACAGACGGAGTACTGTTCCCCTCATCTCCCTCCACAGATGTTGTCTCACAGACGGAGTACTGTTCCCCTCATCTCCCTCCACAGATGTTGTCTCACAGACTACTGTTCCCCTCATCTCCCTCCACAGATGTTGTCTCACAGACGGAGTACTGTTCCCCTCATCTCCCTCCACAGATGTTGTCTCACAGACGGTGTACTGTTCCCCTCATCTCCCTCCACAGATGTTGTCTCACAGACTACTGTTCCCCTCATCTCCCTCCACAGATGTTGTCTCACAGACGGAGTACTGTTCCCCTCATCTCCCTCCACAGATGTTGTCTCACAGACGGAGTACTGTTCCCCTCATCTCCCTCCACAGATGTTGTCTCACAGACTACTGTTCCCCTCATCTCCCTCCACAGATGTTGTCTCACAGACGGAGTACTGTTCCCCTCATCTCCCTCCACAGATGTTGTCTCACAGACGGAGTACTGTTCCCCTCATCTCCCTCCACAGATGTTGTCCCTCCTCAGACGGACAACTGTTGCCCTCCTCTCTCTCCCTCTCCCTCCCCTCTCCCCCTCTCCTCTCTCTCTCTCTCTCTCTCCTCTCTCTCTCTCTCTCTCTCTCTCTCTCTCTCCCCCCCTATGTATGTCCTTTGCAGTTGTGTGTTGTTACATCTAGTGATGTGCTTGAGCCACCTCAGAATGTACGCTCTCTCACAGCATTCATCCTAATTTAACTTTAATGAAATGGACTCCTCTTTACTATTGTATCTCATAAATGATAAATGGTCATTTGCAGCATGAGTCAAACAGAGCTCTGCTTCATACACTGTTCATTTACTGGGCCCGTACACCGAGCAATGATATATGCAAGTATATCATGAGGAACAACATGTGTAGCCACCTCTCTCCTAGCCTCTGAGGCCCATGGGTAACAGCTGAAGGTCGGAGACAGAGTGGTAGCTAGCTCTCTGCTGGGCTGGCAGAAAGGAAGGAAGGAAGGAAGGAAGGAAGGCAGGCAGGCAGGCAGGCAGGCAGGCAGGCAGGCAGGCAGGCAGGAAGGAAGGAAGGAAGGAAGGAAGGAAGGAAGGAAGGAAGGAAGGAAGGAAGGAAGGAAGGAAGGAAGGAAGGAAGGAAGGAAGGAAGGAAGGAAGGAAGGAAGGAAGGAAGGAAGGAAGGAAGGAAGGAAGGGGCAGACAGTCAGTCAGTCAGTCAGTCAGTCAGGTAGACAGGCAGGCAGGCAGACCAGACCAGAAGTGCCTCAGGTTCCACTGCCTGCCCCTGCATATACAGTACTACTACCTCTATGCTCTCCGGTCTAGGAAGATGTGAGCCAGTTCTGTCAAGCTCTGTCACAGAGGAATAAGACACTACCCTACTTCTTCAGTTGGCACAACTTTTGTCGTGTTGGACCTTTCAAGGCACAATAACAAATGAAACCCTCACTATGGCTCAGAAGCCACAGCTTGCTATGGGGTCAAAAGACATGGAGAGGCAACATTCCATGTAATATATTAATGTATTTTGTTTTGAAATACATTATGTTCTAATGTTGAAGTGTGGTTTTAGTAAAAACACTTCTTGATGGTAGTAGTGGGGGGTATATGTGAGGGGTATATGTTGCAACCAGTGGAGGCTGGAACGGAGCAAATGGAATGGCATCAAACACATGGAAACAATGTGTTTGCTGTATTTGATACCATTCCACTATTCCGCTCTAGTCATTACCACGAGCCCATCCTCCCCGATTAATGTGCCACCAACCTCCTGTGGTTGTAACCCACACATTTCCATGGTTCCTTGAGATGTGTTAGGCTGTGGCATCTGCCCAAGTCTCTCACCTACTGTATAGGTCCCGCCCCTCCCTTCAATGGAACGCCACATCCATAGTCATTTCCTGATTTAAATGTAATAGGAAGTGGGTGTCAGGACATAGTCTCTCTAGACATCTAGGTTGCCTCCCACAACGTTCCAAATCCACTTCATCCAGCTGAAAGACGATGGCCAGAGCTTGCCCATGACACTGCACAATGATTTAAATCAATAAGTCATTATTTTAATCAAAGTATGATATATTTGGGCTTGAAGTGACAAATCTGAACTGACCACTTCGTGCACATCTGTGTTAATGCAATATATTTTCTGATGATATGACACAAATTATTTTCAGCCTACGTTTCGTTTCAGGGCTGGGTTTTATTTGAATTTTACCACCCATCAGCGTGGCATTATTTATTAGTCAGAAAAGCTGCAGAGTTCTTCCTCTTTGTGACTGAGATGAGCCATACAGCCCTGTGTCCACTTGGCTGCCTGAGCCATGGAGCTAATTAAAATAGGGGGTGCAAATGTACAGTTGAAGTCGGAAGTTTACATACACCTTAGCCAAATACATTTAAACTCAGTTTTCACAATTCCTGACATTTAATCCTTGTAACAATTCCTTGTCTTAGGTCAGTTAGGATCACCACTTTATTTTAAGAATGTGAAATGTCAGAATAATAGAAGAGAGAATGATTTATTTCAGCTTTTATTTCTTTCATCACATTCCCAGTGGGTCAGAAGTTTACATACACTCAATTAATATTTGGTAGCATTGCCTTTAAATTGTTTAACTTGGGTCAAACGTTTCGGGTAGCCTTCCACAAGCTTCCCGCAATAAGTTGGGTGAATTTTGGCCTATTCCTCCTGACAGAGCTGGTGTAACTGAGTCAGGTTTGTAGGCCTCCTTGCTTGCACATGCTTTTTCAGTTCTGCCCACAAATTTTCTATGGGATTGAGGTCAGGGCTTTGTGATGGCCACTCCAATTTCTTGACTTGGTTGTCCTTAAGCCATTTTGCCACAACTTTGGAAGTATGCTTGGGGTCGTTGTCCATTTGGAAGACCCATTTGCGACCAAGCTTTAACTTCTTGACTGATGTCTTGAGATCTTGCTTCAATATATTGTAACGGCTGTCGTCGGAAGAAGACCAAGGTGCAGCGGAGTTAGTGTTCATCATAATTTAATTCAGAAAGAACACTATGCAACTACAAAACAAGAAAAAACCGACAGCTAAACAGTACTGACAGCTAACACACTGAACAGAAACAATTACCCACAAAACCCCAACGGAAAAACATGCACTTATGTGTGACTCCCAATCAACAGCAACGAACTTCAGCTGTGCCTGATTTGGGAGCCACACACGGCCCAAAACAAAGAAATACAAACACATAGACACAGAACATAGAATGCCCACCCAATGTAACACCCTGGCCTAACCGAAATAAAGAACAAAAAACCCCTCTCTATGGCCAGGGCGTTACAGTACCCCCCCCCCCCCCCCCCCAAGGTGCGGACTCCAGCCGCAAAACCTGACACTGAAGGGGAGGGTCTCGGTGGGCCCTCTTACGGCGACGGCTCAGGTGCGGGACGTAGCCTCTGCCCCACCCTTGGCGTCGCCCTCTTAGGTGGCGCACCTGGCCGCGCCGAAGGTCTGGTGGGCGACCCTGGCTTCGCCCGGCTGGCGGGCGACCCTTGCTGCACCCGGCTGGTGGGCGGCGATGGCTGATCCGGGCAGACGGGCCGCTCAGGCTGATCCGGGCAGACGGGCCGCTCCGGCTGATCCGGGCAGACGGGCCGCTCCGGCTGATCCGGGCAGACGGGCCGCTCCGGCTGATCCGGGCAGACGGGCCGCTCCGGCTGATCCGGGCAGACGGGCCACTCCGGCTGATCCGGGCAGACGTGCCAGTCCGGCTGATCCGGGCAGACGGGCCACTCTTGCTGATCCGGGCAGACGGGCCACTCCGGCAGCTCCGGGCAGACGGGCCACTCCGGCAGCTCCGGGCAGACGGGCCACTCCGGCAGCTCCGGGCAGACGGGCCACTCCGGCAGCTCCGGGCAGACCAGGATAGGGAGACCCACTGGAGGACTGGTCCATGGAGGAGGCATGGGCTTGACCAGGATAGGGAGACCCACTGGAGGACTGGTCCGTGGAAGAGGCACGGGCTTGACCAGGATAGGAAGACATGCAGGAGGCCTGGTTCTGGGCGTAGGCACAGGACGTGCAGGGCTGAGAAGACATGCAGGAGGCCTGTTTCTGGGCGCAGGCACAGTCTTCACCAGACAACCAGCACGCACCTCAAGACGAGTATGGAGAGCTACCTCAGGTGACATCATTTAATCGACACGCTCCGTAGGGCGAATGCTGTGCCGTATGCAGCAAACTAGCAGCTCTCTCATCTCTCTCTCCTTTAATCTCCCCATTAACTCCTTCACAGTCTCTGCCTCATACCTCTCGCTCACCTCCAATGTCAACCCGACTGGCTCTGGTTCCGACCTCGGCTCCGCCGACTGTCCCGTGTGCCCCCCCCCCAATTTTTTTTATTGGGGCTGCCTCTCCGCTCTCGCCGCTTCAATCTCCCACTGCGGGAGGCGATATTCCCCAGCCTGAGTCCATGGTCCCTCTCCGTCCAGTATCTGTTCCCATGTCCACGAGTCCATCAAGCTGTTCTCCTGTTGCTCCTTCCTCCTCCGCTGCTTGGTCCTGGTTTGGTGGGTAATTCTGTAACGGCTGTCGTCGGAAGAAGACCAAGGTACAGCGGAGGTAGTGTTCATCATAATTTAATTCAGAAAGAACACTATGCAACTACAAAACAAGAAAAAACCGACAGCTAAACAGTACTGACAGCTAACGCCCTGAACAGAAACAATTACCCACAAAACCCCAACGGAAAAACATGCACTTATGTGTGACTCCCAATCAACAGCAACGAACTTCAGCTGTGCCTGATTTGGAAGCCACACACGGCCCAAAACAAAGAAATACAAACACATAGACACAGAACATAGAACGCCCACCCAATGTAACACCCTGGCCTAACCGAAATAAAGAACAAAAAACCCCTCTCTATTGCCAGGGCGTTACATATATCCACATAATTTTCCTACATCATGATGCCATCTATTTTGTGAAGTGCACCAGTCCGCCTGCAGAAAAGCACTCCCACAACATGATACTGCCACCCCTGTGCTTCACAGTTGGGATGGTGTTCTTTGGCTTGCTCCCCCTTTTTCCTACAAACATAATGATGGTCATTATGGCCAAACAGTTCTATTTTTGTTTCATCAGACCAGAGGACATTTCTCCAAAAAGTACGATCTTTGTCCCCATGTTCAGTTGCAAACCGTAGTCTGGCTTTTTTATGGAGGTTTTGGAGCAGTGGCTTCTTCCTTACTGAGCGGTTTTTCAGGTTATGTCGATATAGGACTCATTTTACTGCTGATATAGATACTTTTGTACCTATTTCCTCCAGCATCTTCACAACGACCTTTGCTGTTGTTCTGGGATTGATTTGCTCTTTTTGCACCAAAGTACGTTCATTTCTAGGGGAGGGAACGTGTCTTCTTACTGAGCGGTATGACGGCTGAGTGGTGCCATTGTGTTTATTCTTGCTTACTATTGTTTGTACAGTTGAATGTGGTACCTTCAGGCATTTCGAAATTGCTCCCAAGGATGACCCAGACTTGTAGAGGTCTACAATTCTTTTTCTGAGGTCTTGGCTGATTTCTTTAGATTTTCCCATGATGTCAAGCAAAGAGGCACTGAGTTTGAAGGTAGGTCTTGAAATACATCCACAGGTACGCCTCCAATTTACTCAAATGATGTCAATTCGCCTATCAGAAACTTCTAAAGCCATGACATGATTTTCTGGAATTTTCCGAGCTGTTTAAAGGCACAGTCAACTTAGTGTATGTAATCTTCTGACCCACTGGAATTGTGATACAGGGAATTATAAGAGAAATAATCTGTCTGTAAACAATTGTTGGAAAAATTACTTGTGTCATGCACAGAGTAGATGTCCTAACCGACTTGCCAAAACTATAGTTTGTTTACAATAACTTGTGGAGTGGTTGAAAAATGAGTTTTAATGACTCCTTCCTAAGTGTATGTAAACTTCAGACTTCAACTGTATGTTTTTGCACCTCCACTTTTTTTACCAGAAATTATCATAATCCATTGGATAATTTGTCAATTATCATGTGTCTAAACAGATAATGAAAAGGCATTAAATAAATGCATGATCATCCATGATCATGAGCAAAGTCATTTCGCTTCCCCCTGTGAGAACCATGAGCACGTGCTGACTTGGCTTTACTGTACCCGGAGCCGAAGCCTGCCAGCAGCCTACCTACCAAATGTTGCACGGTGTCCATTACAATGTAGAAAAATGAATATCAGCTATCTTTCAAAAGTTAACCATATTACCAGAGATTCATCTTATTCTTTTGGTAGGCCATCATTGTAAATAAGAATTTTTTCTTAACTTACTTGCTTAGTTAAATAAAGGTTAAATACAAAAACATCTTTCTAGCTATTTTTATGGTGGATTGGCATCTGCAATATATGGAAGCATTATGACAGAACTTCGGAGACAACAATAGATGGCGAAGTCAAAAATAGGTCAGTGGTTTCCATCTAAGCATTCACTAAATCAATGCTTATGACAAATCCAGCTCCAGAACCAGCCATAGAGCCAGCTGGCTAATCTTTTGAATACATTGTAGTTAAAAAAAAAAAAAAATGCAACAACAGATAACATTGGCTAGCTAGATAAGGTTAGCAAGAGAGCTAGCTAGCAAGATAAGGTTAGCATACTAGCCAGCTAGCTAGATTATGTTTTAGCAAGAGAGATAGCTATCTATATAAGGTTAGCATGCTCATTAGCTAGGTAAAGTTAGTATGCTAGCTAGCTAGCTAGATGGATAATGTCTTAGCAAGAGAGATAGCTAGCTATATAAGGTTAATATGCTCGTTAGCTAGTTAAGGTTAGCATGATAGCTATCTAAATTTATTTTACATTGACAGCTATCAGTGCCCTATTTGTTGATGTTTATCAACTCCACGAGAAAACTCCCACACCCAATTCGTGAATATTCCTAAGTAGGACGTGAAACCTAAACATGCATTTCCTCTGTTGGACAGGAACTTACGTGGCAGCAACTTCGTCTGGAAGGGTTTTGCCTGCAAAGGTTTTGCCTGCAACACCGAACTTTTGAATTGCAACCTTCTGGCATGTCTACTTCGTGATTTGTTGGGAGAATTGTCTGTGTTCCCAGAAACATTGTTTTCCTTTTCAAAATGACCTTGAGAGTTCATCATTAACCCTGGTCATTGCTGTTGCCAGGAGACTAGTTGGAAAGGGAGAAGCCATCTTGACTAAATGTTTTGGTCAGAAATGTTTGGTAACCAAGAAACTGTTTATAGTTTAAAAGTCTAGTGTTCTCACTCCATAGAAGTGATAATGTTCTTAAAGACTTGTAAGGGATATTTTATTGTTTATCAGAAGAAGTTTTCTTTCGAGGACTATTTCTACTTACAGTCTATATTTTGGGGTTTTCCTCTGTGGACTATTTCTGCTTTGCATGATTTCACAGAGTAAGAACTAAACTGGTAAGGTCCATCCTAATTTCATTTATTGTTAGATTTTGTATTATATGTATTGTGATCCAGAGACTGAGCCTGTACATTTGAGTTGAATTATGGGGAATTTTGGTTTGATTCTGTATGCCAGCTGATTTATCTGTGTATATATTTGTTCACATGACATTCATGCTCTCCCTTGCATTTCTCTTACAGGTGGTGGGTTTATCTAACTGACCTTTATAATGTAAAGTGTTCGGGTTGATCGATTTCATCCTGTATCATGTCATTAATTGTAGGCAGTTGACAGTCATAGGCCTAGAGGTGACTGGTATGGAATCTGTAGTCACCCCAGCCGGGGAAGGGTCATCATAGGTCACCATTGAAGGGAGGGGCGGGACCTATACAGTAGGTGAGGACACCTCTCGCCCCATCACTGGTTTTTGATTTCGTTGTCATGGTTATTTCCATTTGTTTGGATCGTTTCACAAAGGAGTTGGGTCCAAAGGCAGCTTCATGTCGGTCCTGACGGGCCTCCTCGGGAACATGAAAAGCCTAAAAGAGAGTCTCTGTATTTGAATTGCAGCCGTCCCTCGGAAGGTTGATGGGGAGGGCTTTGTTATGTTCAGTGGCTACAGGGAAGACCTCAGGAACAGACCCACCCCTCCCACCCCCCAGTTATTTTATGTCATTCAGTTTCCAGGATGGGTGAAGGGTAGAGCCACTGGAATGATGAAACCAAACCACGTTACCCAACTCTCGTAGTTTTTAAGGGGTTTCTATCTGCATGCGTGTTTCTCTGTAACTCTGAGGAGGCAACAACTCTCGTTGTTTTTAAGGGGTTTCTATCTGCATGCGTGTTTCTCTGTAACTTTGAGTGAGTGCAACAACTCTCGTTGTTTTTAAGGGGTTTCTATCTACATGCGTGTTTCTCTGTAACTCTGAGTGAGAGCAACAACTCTCGTAGTTTTTAAGGGGTTTCTATCTGCATGCGTGTTTCTCTGTAACTCTGAGTGAGAGCAACAACTCTCGTTGTTTTTAAGGGGTTTCTATCTGCATGCGTGTTTCTCTGTAACTCTGAGTGAGAGCAACAACTCTCGTTGTTTTTAAGGGGTTTCTATCTGCATGCGTGTTTCTCTGTAACTCTGAGTGCAGGGGGAAATTACACTTAATCTGTTAATGACAGTTGGCGCTGTCATAAGCTTGGAGAGTGTATAATAAATTGCTGTAATAAAAATATAGATTGCATGCATCATTGCTTAATGTAGTTACAAAAATGGCAGCAGCTGATGTGCAGTCCACTGTTCGACCTGGAGAATGCTCCAATTTCTGAGTGACACTTAACCTGCCGTAGCTCACCTATGGCTGAGGGGGTTGGGGGAACCTAATGAGGCTTTTCTTCCACCCACTTCCAGAACCACTGAACTAGATGGCCTGGTTTGTATCAGAGAAAGGCAAAGGCATTGTTCAGGGGGAATTAATTCATCTCCCTCAAATCTACTGAATTCCAAAAAAGCAGCTGAAGCCACAACTCAATATTGGGGTCGGCCGTTGTGTTCAGCGAATGATCGGTCATCATTTTTGAGTGCCTAAACTCAAGATAAGTTGCAGGGTGATCCACAAATCTGGGAGCTAAAGGTCACATCGTTCAACTGTGCCGTTTTTTTACTTAATTGGGGCTTGAAAGACTTGGGACTTTCTGGAACATCAAATCAAATCAAAACATGCACACTGAAGGGCACAACGGAGTACAGCAAAGACCCAGAGTACTTCCTCCACTTTGATGTAGGACAATGCAGCCTCTGTGGAGCAGGGCCCTGACACAAGCAGGCAGGGGAGAGGTCTCCACTTTTGCCCCAGAAGGACAAAGGAGCCAAGCGTTTGCATCTCACATTAGGGGATTATCATGTTAGCTGATGTAGCCCCAAACTGTGAAAGCTGCTTTTTTCCCAGGATTAGACAAGGATACCCTCAAATCAAAGCTTTGTGATTACAAGGAGATTAGCCCCTGTTGTACATTACCATCCCAGGGCTGCTAGCTGTCCTCTTGAAGTTAGCTGTGAGCTGCTGACATGTTGGAAAAGGCTGACCAAACTCTCCCTGACCAACTCTCTGTCTGCTCTGTACTTCAGTCACTCAACCAGAACCGCTCTATATAGAAGATACTTTAATCCTTATCTCTGCTGCTGCATTATTTTATATAGAATATACTTGAATCCTTATCTCTGCTGCTGCATTATTTTATATAGAAGATACTTTAATGCTTATCTCTGCTGCTGCATTATTTTATATAGAAGATACTTTAATCCTTATCTGCTGCTGCTGCATTATTTCATATAGAAGATACCTTAATCCTTATCTCTGCTGCTGCATTAATTGATATAGAAGATACTTTAATCCTTATCTCTGCTGCTGCATTAATTGATATAGAACATACTTTAATCCTTATCTCTGCTAGTGCATTATTTTATATAGAAGATACTTTAATCCTTATCTGCTGCCGCTGCATTATTTTATATAGAAGATACTTTAATCCTTATCTCTGCTGCTGCATTAATGGATATAGAACATACTTTAATCCTTATCTCTGCTGCTGCATTAACTGGGACACAATAAGCCTAGTTTGGGGCTTTGCCTTCAGGCTAGCTGGTGCTCAAGTAGCCTGACACCAATTGACACAGGATGGTTTTTCCAGGTCATCTTGCAACAACATTGCCCTCTCTCCAACAGTGGCCAACACACAATGGAGATCTTTAAGTTGACAGACAACCATTGGTGCATGGAGAGACTGAGGCGCAGCTCAATTAGTCAGATGAGTGGGATATTTTGCCATGAGTTGCGAAGCAATTAACTGCCATCCTGCCCTGCTCTTAAACTTAGCAATGGTCACAGTCTGTTTGGTGGAGGATGAGGACCCATGTCAACAAGAGTTTGAAATCCTGTTGACGTTAGATTTGACAGGTATCAGCTTTGGTCTTATCAGTACCACTAAAGTCATTGATTTCAATAGGCTGAATTCATATGATAATAACCTTGTATTACTGTTTATTTATATGTAACTAATATATACTGAAGTAATATATACTGTAAAGATCAGGGTTACACCTGAAGTAATATATACTGTAAAGATCAGTGTTACACCTGAAGTAATATATACTGTAAAGATCAGTGTTACACCTGAAGTAATATATACTGTAAAGATCAGTGTTACACCTGAAGTAATATATACTGTAAAGATCAGGGTTACACCTGAAGTAATATATATTGTAAAGATCAGGGTTACACCTGAAGTAATATGTATTGTAAAGATCAGGGTTACACCTGAAGTAATATATACTGTAAAGATCAGGGTTACACATGAAGTAATATATATTGTAAAGATCAGGCTTACACCTGAAGTAATATATACTGTAAAGATCAGGGTTACACCTGAAGTAATATATACTGTAAAGATCAGTGTTACACCTGAAGTATTATATACTGTAATGATCAGGGATACACCTGAAGTAACATATACTGTAATGATCAGGGTTACACCTTCATAAAAGCTTTCTTTGCCTCATAATGTTAAATCCAGATTGTTTAGGCATGCTTTTTTCCCCCCCTTTATTTAACTAGGCAAATCAGTTAAGTACAGATTCTTATTTTCAATGACAGCCTAGGAACAGTGGGTTAACTGCCTTGTTCAGGGGCAGAATGACAGATTTGTACCTTGACAGCTCAGGGATTTGAACTTGCAACCATTTCAGTTACTAGCCCAATGCTCTAACCACTAGGCTACCCTGACTTGTTCTCCAAACTAAAGCTGAAACTTGTGAGCCCAGACTGCTAATAAGGCCTCTGTAGAAGGCAGGCAGTAGCAGCAGCTCCAGTTTGATTCATTTCCTCTGTTCCACTGTTTAAGTCCTCCTGGCTAGCAGATCCCAGTTGCCATGGCTCCCACCACAGTTATCACCCGCTTGTCTCCCAGTTCTGTTGATTCCGCCATTGTTGTTGTTAACTTTGTTTCCCCTCCACTCCTTTTTGATACCTTTTAGGGTGTGGTATATTTAAGCATTAAGTCCTGAGGGGATGTGGTATGTGGCCAATATACCGCAGGTAAGGATGGTTCTTACGCATGACACAATGCAGAGTGCCTGGATACAGCCCTTAGCCGTGGTATATGGGCAATATACCACAAACTCCGAGGTGACTTATCGCTATTATAAACTGGTTACCAACGTAGTTAGAGCAGTAAAAATACATTTTTGTCATACCCATTGTATACGGTTTAATATACCACGGCTTTCAGCCAATCAGCATTCAGGGCTCGAACCAGCCTGTGTATAATAATATATTAATCAAGTTGTTATTTATTATATGCTGTTCAAGGAATGATAATTTTGGCCCTAGAGGACAAAGGGGCCAGGCATTCCAAATGAAGTAAACATCTTAACACTAAAATCATCTCTCTGATTAATGGCCCCTTAAAGACAGGGCAAAACAATGTAATGTATTGTTTAGTGGAGATAGTGAAGACTTGCATCACAGTTTAACACTGATGTCCAGTGATTGGTTCATACTGTATTTGTCTGCACATTGTTTATAACAATTGAGGAGTAAACATTTTGGGAGGGAA
The DNA here is from genome assembly GCF_965601325.2 of Salmo salar. Lineage (NCBI taxonomy): Eukaryota > Metazoa > Chordata > Actinopteri > Salmoniformes > Salmonidae > Salmo > Salmo salar. Next base: position 51,557,161 of record NC_138311.1, on the reverse strand, counting down.
TACAAAAATGGTGGGGTTTTGTATTATCCAATCAAACTTTATTTATATAGCACATTTCTTCCAACAAATGCATTTCAAGGTGCTTAACAAATAAAACTGAACTAGCTCTATACCTTCCAGCAACAATGCAAGGTCATTGTGAAGCACAGCCATTAGCTCACTGTGCGAGGTGACCCCAACGTTTATTTCTCAGGGTTCATTAAGAACAAATGCACAATGGTCTAAAATAAGACCAATGCAACTTACCCAACCCACTGAACCCAGTCCCCCTTTACTTACATTTCGGGAGAAATATAATAATTATTTTTAATTACTGCTGCTGGGCACTATTCAAATTGTAATTCTCCTCATCCACCCCGATTGATCTGGTCACATTAGGCGGCTGTGGCGAAATGCAGTGTATAATATTCACGCTGGTACCCCTTGGTTGTGCCGTGTGTCAGAAGCCATCTTGCAGAGAATCCCTCACCCACCTTGGAGCGCAGCCTGTGGAACTGATGAGGTGAACAGCATTGCTCTGCAGCTCCACGCTAGTAATCACGGGACTGAAGAAACACATACATCATCTGCCACACAGGTTGGCATGGCGAGTGAAAAGCCTTCACATTGCGTAAGATGTTGGACAAATGATGGTCATACACGTGTTTGTCTCCTCACAGATGGCTCTGCATCTTCAGTCAGGAAAAAGCTGAGCCTGGCACTTCTTCCGCCCCCCCACTCCTCTCGCGCCCTCTTCCTCTCTCCCTCCGTAAGGCATCAGTCTTTTCCCCTTTTTTGCTCCTTCCGTGCAGGAGGTTGAATGTTGGCAACACTGTTAGTGCCCTCAGCCGATATACTAGAGGGAAAGATTACATAAATGATTTGCCAATTGTTTGACACATGCAGGGCATTGTCCTTGGATTAATCATCAGCGCTCTGTCAATTGAAGGTGTGAATGGTGCCACTAGTGTTTTGTATCTCTGTGTGAAGCTTCTTGGCTCCTCTTGGCTTTTCTTGGCTTCCCTTGGCTTCTCTTGGCTTCTCTTGGCTTCCCTTGGCTTCTCTTGGCTCCTCTTGGGCTTCTCTTGGCGCCTGTACTCTCCAGGAAATAGGCTCCACAATCCAGCTGTCTTCAGCAGCATAGTGCTTGGTGGTAGGAGGATAGACCACATCTAGATCTGACATTTGGATATCAATGCAGTAGTGGATTTAAACAACTCATGCTCTATAATTGTCTTTCTGTTATACTTGTAATGATTTCTGACCCGCCTTGTGATAATCACAGGAGAGAGTGGAAACTGAACCGAACACAGCCGTTCTGCTTCTGAATAGGCTCATTAGAAACACAATTACACACTCTAATCACACCTCAACATGAATGTCAAGGGTGTACAAAATGATTTTCTCTTGCACACGGTCACTGCGGAATACATTTATGAAACACAGAAATGATCTCTAATAGTCAGTAATATTTACCGATTTCACACTATCAAAACACCATCAATGGTGTGTATAAACAAATGAGCTTCATTAGAATATTGATGATTTTCTTTTGGAGTAAAAGGACTGGCATGTGTTGCCCTAGCTGCGCTTTTGCACAGAAGCTTGGATCTCATTGCTATTAGCTCATCTAAATGGTACAGGTATCACTTCTCCCTCCCAGAAAGCAAACCATCCTTGTGTTTCTCAAACATCAGGACACACTGTAATAAAAAATCAAATCAAATTTTATTGGTCACATACACATATTTAGCAGATGTTATTGAGGGTGTAGTGAATGCTTTTCTTCCTAGCTCCAACAGTGAGGTAGTATCTAAAAATGATTCACAACAATACACACAAATCTGCAAGTAAAAGAAGGGATTTAAGAAGTATATCAATATTTCATCGTGCTATGTCGGAGTGGCATCGACTAAAATACTGTAGAATATAATACAGTATATACATATGAGATAAGTAAAGCACTATGTAAACATTATTTAACTTCTATGGGCTAGGTGGGACGCTAGAGTCCCACCTGCGGGACACGGCCAGTGAAATATCAGGGCGGACAATTAAAAAACAACAAAATGTCATAATTCAACTTTCTCAAACATACAACTATTTTACACCATTTTAAAGATACACTTCTCGTTAATCTAACCACATTGTCCGATTTCAAAAAGGCTTCACAGTGAAAGCAAAACATTAGATTATGTTAGGATAGTACATAGACAAAAATAATCACACAGACATTTTCCAAGCAAGGACATGTGTCAATAAAACCCAAAACACAGCGAAATGAAGCACTAACCTTTGACGATCTTCATCAGATGACACTCCTAGGATATTATGTTACACAATACATGTATGTTTTGTTCGATAAATTTCATATTTATATCCAAAAACAGCATTTTACATTGGCGCGTGATGTTCAGAAAATGTATTCCCACCAAAACGTCCGGTGAATGTGCACATCAATTTACAAAAATACTCATCATAAACGTTGACAAAATATAGAACAATTATTTTAAGAATTATAGATAGACTACCCCTGGATGCAACCGCTGTGTCAGATTTTAAAATAGCTTTACGGAGAAAGCACATTTTTAAATATTCTGAGTACATAGTTCAGCCATCACGGTGAGCTATTCAGACACCCGCCAAGTTCGGGGCAACCTAAACTCAGAATTAGTATTAGAAATATGCTCTTACCTCTGCTGATCTTCGTCAGAATGCACTCCCAGGACTGCTACTTCCACAAGAAATGTTGTTTTTGTTCAAAATAATCCATATTTATGTACAAATACCTCCGTTTTGTTCGTGCGTACAGATCACTTATCCAAAGGCATAACGCACGAGCGCGGAACGAGAGACGAAAAGTCAAAATGTTCCATTACTGTACTTAGAAGCATGTCAAACGCTGTTTAAAATCAATCTTTATGGTATTTTTAACATAAAATTGCGATAATATTCCAACCGGACAATAGCATATTCATTCAAGAAGAAAAAGAAGGAGGGGCGCGCTCGTGGGACCGAGCATATCCAATCCCTTTGTTGCCAGGCAGACCACTCAGTATCTGAGCTTCTATACTCTGCCCAGTGACAGGAAAATGCTCAAACCACTTTCTGAAGGCTTTAGACAGCCAATGGAAGCCTTAGGAAGTGCAACGTCACCCCACAGACACTGGAGCTTCGATAGAGAATCAAAAGAAGAACCACAATTCTCAGACTTTTCACTTCCTGCTTGGATTTTTCTCAGGTTTTTGCCTGCCATATGAGTTCTGTTATACTCACAGACACCATTCAAACAGTTTTAGAAACTTCAGAGTGTTTTCCATCGAAATCTACTAATAATATGCATATTCTAGTTTCTTGGCCAGAGTAGTAACCTGTTTAAATTGGGTACGTTTTTCATCCGGCCGTGAAAATACTGCCCCCTAGCCCAGACAGGTTAAGCATTATTAAAGTGACTGCTGTTCCATTATTAAAGTTGCCAGAGATTCCATGTCTAGGTATATAGGGCAGCATCCTCTAAGGTGCAGGGTTGAGTAACCGGGTGGTAGCCTGCTAGTGAAGGTACTGATGCACCTTTATGAATTGGTCTGTCATTCTATTAGCAATCCACCAAAGACTGATCTTAGGCACAACAGCACCTCTAGAACATCAGGCATCTAAAGAAATTTGGCACGGCCCCTTAACACCCTCACAAACTTCTACAGATGCGCCACTGCATCACCTCATGGTACGGCAACTGCACCGCCCTCAACCGCATGGGTTTCCATAGGGTGGTGGGGTCAGCCCAACGCATCATCGGATGCACGCTGCCTGCCTTCCAGGACATCTACAGTACCCGGTGACAAAGGAAGAAGAAGATCATTAAGGACAGCAGTCACCCGAGCAACGGACTGTTTACTCCGCTACCGTCTAGTAGACGGAGTCAGTAAAGGTGCATCAGTGCCAAGACGGAGAGACTAAAAAACTGCTTATTTTACAATCAGACTGTTGAACAGCTTCTATTACCATCAGACTGTTGAACAGCTTCTATTACCATCAGACTGTTGAACAGCTTCTATTACCATCAGACTGTTGACCAGCTTCTATTACCATCAGACTGTTGACCAGCTTCTATTACCATCAGACTGTTGAACAGCTTCTATTACCATCAGACTGTTGAACAGCTTCTATTACCATCAGACTGTTGAACAGCTTCTATTACCATCAGACTGTTAAACAGCTTCTATTACCATCAGACTGTTGAACAGCTTCTATTACTATCAGACTGTTGAACAGCTTCTATCACCATCAGACTGTTGAACAGCTTCTATTACCATCAGACTGTTGAACAGCTTCTATTACCAGACCATCAGACTGTTGCACAGCTTCTATTACCATCAGACTGTTGAACAGCTTCTATTACCATCAGACTGTTGAACAGCTTCTATTACCAGACCATCAGACTGTTGAACAGCTTCTATTACCATCAGACTGTTGAACAGCTTCTATTACCATCAGACTGTTGAACAGCTTCTATTACCATCAGACTGTTGAACAGCTTCTATTACCATCAGACTGTTGAACAGCTTCTATTACCATCAGACTGTTGAACAGCTTCTATTACCATCAGACTGTTGAACAGCTTCTATTACCATCAGACTGTTGAACAGCTTCTATTACCAGACCATCAGACTGTTGAACAGCTTCTATTACCATCAGACTGTTGAACAGCTTCTATTACCATCAGACTGTTGACCAGCTTCTATTACCATCAGACTGTTGAACAGCTTCTATTACCAGACCATCAGACTGTTGACCAGCTTCTATTACCATCAGACTGTTGAACAGCTTCTATTACCATCAGACTGTTGAACAGCTTCTATCATCAGACCATCAGACTGTTGAACAGCTTCTATTACCATCAGACTGTTGAACAGCTTCTATTACCATCAGACTGTTGAACAGCTTCTATTACCATCAGACTGTTGAACAGCTTCTATTACCATCAGACTGTTGAACAGCTTCTATTACCAGACCATCAGACTGTTGAACAGCTTCTATTACCATCAGACTGTTGAACAGCTTCTATTACCATCAGACTGTTGACCAGCTTCTATTACCATCAGACTGTTGAACAGCTTCTATTACCAGACCATCAGACTGTTGACCAGCTTCTATTACCATCAGACTGTTGAACAGCTTCTATTACCATCAGACTGTTGAACAGCTTCTATCATCAGACCATCAGACTGTTGAACAGCTTCTATTACCATCAGACTGTTGAACAGCTTCTATTACCATCAGACTGTTGAACAGCTTCTATTACCATCAGACTGTTGAACAGCTTCTATTACCATCAGACTGTTGAACAGCTTCTATTACCATTAGACTGTTGAACAGCTTCTATTACCATCAGACTGTTGAACAGCTTCTATTACCAGACCATCAGACTGTTGAACAGCTTCTATTACCATCAGACTGTTGAACAGCTTCTATTACCATCAGACTGTTGAACAGCTTCTATTACCATCAGACTGTTGACCATCTTCTATTACCATCAGACTGTTGAATAGCTTCTATTACCAGACCATCAGACTGTTGAACAGCTTCTATTACCATCAGACTGTTGAACAGCTTCTATTACCATCAGACTGTTGAACAGCTTCTATTACCATCAGACTGTTGAACAGCTTCTATTACCATCAGACTGTTCAACAGCTTTTATCACCATCAGACTGTTGAACAGCTTCTATTACCATCAGACTGTTCAACAGCTTCTATCACCATCAGACTGTTGAACAGCTTCTATTACCATCAGACTGTTGAACAGCTTCTATTACCATCAGACTGTTAAACAGCTTCTATTACCATCAGACTGTTGAACAGCTTCTATTACCAGACCATCAGACTGTTGAACAGCTTCTATTACCATCAGACTGTTGAACAGCTTCTATTACCATCAGACTGTTGAATAGCTTCTATTACCATCAGACTGTTGAACAGCTCCTATTACCATCAGACTGTTGAACAGCTTATATTACCATCAGGCTCAGGGTCAGGCAGAGAGGTCAGGCGGGCGGGTACAGGGTCAGAACGTGCAAAGGACAAGAACCAGCAGGACGAGTAAGGAGAGGCTGGGAAACGATAGGAGCTGACAGGAACAACTCTGGTTAGCTTAAACGAACAAGAAGAACTGGCAACAAACAGACATAGAGGTATAGGTACAGGTATAAATACACAGGGGATGATAGGGAAGATGGCCGATACCTGGAGGGGGGGTGGAGACAAGCACAAGGACGGGTGAAACAGATCAGGGCGTGACAACACTGAACAAAAATATAAACGCAACTTGTAAAGTGTTGGTCCCATGTTTTATGAGCTGAAATAAAAGATCCCAGAAATGTTCCATATGCACAAAAAGCTTACTTCTCTCAAATTTTGTGCACAAATTTGTTTACATCCCTGTTAGTGAGAATTTTATCCTTTGACAAGATAATCCATCCACCTGACAGGTGTGGCATATTAAGAAGCTGATTAAACAGCATGATAATTACACAGATGCACCTTGTGCTGGGGACAATAAAAGGACACTCTAAAATGTGCAGTTTTGTCACGCAACACAATGCCACAAATGTCTCAAGTTTTGAGAGAGCTTACAATTGGCATGCTGACTGCAGGAATGTTCACCATAGCTGTTTCCTGAGAATTGAATGTTCATTTTTCTACCGTAAGCTGCCTCCAACGTCGTTTTTGAGAATTTGGCTGTACGTTCAACCGGCCTCACAACAGCAGACTTACGTGTAACCACGCCAGCCCAGAACCTCCACATCCGGATTCTTCACCTGCGGGATCGTCAGAGGGGGAGGAAGAGGTGCTGAGGAGTATTTGTGTCTGTAATAAAGCCATAAACTCATTCTGATTTGCTGGGCCTGGCTCCACAGTGGGTGTACCCCTGCCTAGTCACTTGAAATCCATAGATTAGGGTCTTATATGATTTCCTTATATGAACTGTAACTCTTTGAAATTGTTGCATGTTGCGTTTATATTTTTGTTCAGTATACATATAAAGTGGGTGAAACATTATTAAAGTCACCAGTGTTCAATGACTCTATGTACAAGCTAAAGGGTAGAGTACCGGGTGGTAGCCGGCTAGTAACAGTGACTAAGGTTCAGGGCAGGCAACTGGATGGACGCCGACTAGTGGTGACTATTTAACAATCTGATGGCCTGGAGTTTTTTCAGGCTGTCAGTTCCAGCATTGATGCATCTGTATTGTCTCCGCCTTCTAGATGGTAGTGGGGGTGAACAGGCCCTGGCTCGGGTGGCTGAGGTCCTTGATGATCTTCTAGATGGTAGTGGGGGTGAACAGGCCCTGGCTCGGGTGGCTGAGGTTCTTGATGATCTTCTAGATGGTAGTGGGGGTGAACAGGCCCTGGCTCGGGTGGCTGAGGTTCTTGATGATCTTCTAGATGGTAGTGGGGGTGAACAGGCCCTGGCTCGGGTGGCTGAGGTCCTTGATGATCTTCTAGATGGTAGTGGGGGTGAACAGGCCCTGGCTCGGGTGGCTGAGGTCCTTGATGATCTTCTAGATGGTAGTGGGGGTGAACAGGCCCTGGCTCGGGTGGCTGAGGTTCTTGATGATCTTCTTGGCCTTCCTGTAACACCGGGTGCTGTAAATGTCCTGGAGGGCAGGCAGTGTGCCCCTAGTGATGCGTTGGGCTAACCACACCACCCTCTGGAGCGCTGTGCAGTTGTGGACGGGGCAATTGCCATACCAGGCAGTGATACAGCCCAACAGGATGCTGTTGACGGTGCATCTGTAGAAGTTTCTGAGAGTCTTAGGGGCCAAGCCAAATTTCTTCAGCCTCTTGAGGTTTAAGAGGCGCTGGTGTGCCTTCTTCACCACACTGTCTGTCTGAATGGACCGTTTCAGGTTGTCAATCACACACATACACACACACAGCCAATGCTGTTGTCCCATTGGCCATGTCATAGAGACATTGAACCACTGGACTCTTCCAGATTCACACTGAGTGTTTAAATACTGTATTCCCGACAAAGCTCATTCTAATATTTGTATACTTTGTAGATCCACTGTTATTACACACTGCATATTTATTTATATACTGGATTCTTGACATAGCTCAGTCTAATATATCTACTGCTGTACATATCATTCTTAGTATATCTTTTTTTAAATTCATCCGGTGTAGATACATATAGATTTCATTTGGATTACTGTTACAGTGCTAGGTGGGTCGTCAATTAGATTACTGTTACAGTGCTATCTGGGTTGTCAATTAGATTACTGTTACAGTGCTATCTGGGTTGTCAATTAGATTACTGTTACAGTGCTATCTGGGTTGTCAATTAGATTACTGTTACAGTGCTATCTGGGTTGTCAATTAGATTACTGTTACAGTGCTAGGTGGGTCGTCAATTAGATTACTGTTACAGTGCTATCTGGGTTGTCAATTAGATTACTGTTACAGTGCTATGTGGGTTGTCAATTAGATTACTGTTACAGTGCTATCTGGGTTGTCAATTAGATTACTGTTACAGTGCTATCTGGGTTGTCAATTAGATTACTGTTACAGTGCTATGTGGGTTGTCAATTAGATTACTGTTACAGTGCTATGTGGGTTGTCAATTAGATTACTGTTACAGTGCTATCTGGGTTGTCAATTAGATTACTGTTACAGTGCTATGTGGGTTGTCAATTAGATTACTGTTACAGTGCTATCTGGGTTGTCAATTAGATTACTGTTACAGTGCTATGTGGGTTGTCAATTAGATTACTGTTACAGTGCTATCTGGGTTGTCAATTAGATTACTGTTACAGTGCTATCTGGGTTGTCAATTAGATTACTGTTACAGTGCTATGTGGCTTGTCAATTAGATTACTGTTACAGTGCTATGTGGGTTGTCAATTAGATTACTGTTACAGTGCTATCTGGGTTGTCAATTAGATTACTGTTACAGTGCTATCTGGGTTGTCAATTAGATTACTGTTACAGTGCTATCTGGGTTGTCAATTAGATTACTGTTACAGTGCTATGTGGGTTGTCAATTAGATTACTGTTACAGTGCTATGTGGGTTGTCAATTAGATTACTGTTACAGTGCTATCTGGGTTGTCAATTAGATTACTGTTACAGTGCTATCTGGGTTGTCAATTAGATTACTGTTACAGTGCTATCTGGGTTGTCAATTAGATTACTGTTACAGTGCTATCTGGGTTGTCAATTAGATTACTGTTACAGTGCTATGTGGCTTGTCAATTAGATTACTGTTACAGTGCTATCTGGGTTGTCAATTAGATTACTGTTACAGTGCTATCTGGGTTGTCAATTAGATTACTGTTACAGTGCTATCTGGGTTGTCAATTAGATTACTGTTACAGTGCTATCTGGGTTGTCAATTAGATTACTGTTACAGTGCTATGTGGGTTGTCAATTAGATTACTGTTACAGTGCTATCTGGGTTGTCAATTAGATTACTGTTACAGTGCTATGTGGGTTGTCAATTAGATTACTGTTACAGTGCTATCTGGGTTGTCAATTAGATTACTGTTACAGTGCTATGTGGGTTGTTGATTAGATTACTGTTACAGTGCTATGTGGGTTGTTGATTAGATTACTGTTACAGTGCTATCTGGGTTGTCAATTAGATTACTGTTACAGTGCTATGTGGGTTGTCAATTAGATTACTGTTACAGTGCTATCTGGGTTGTCAATTAGATTACTGTTACAGTGCTATCTGGGTTGTCAATTAGATTACTGTTACAGTGCTATGTGGGTTGTCAATTAGAGTACTGTTACAGTGCTATGTGGGTTGTCAATTAGATTACTGTTACAGTGCTATGTGGGTTGTCAATTAGATTACTGTTACAGTGCTATGTGGGTTGTCAAGTAGATTACTGTTACAGTGCTATCTGGGTTGTCAATTAGATTACTGTTACAGTGCTATCTGGGTTGTCAATTAGATTACTGTTACAGTGCTATCTGGGTTGTCAATTAGATTACTGTTACAGTGCTATCTGGGTTGTCAATTAGATTACTGTTACAGTGCTATCTGGGTTGTCAATTAGATTACTGTTACAGTGCTATCTGGGTTGTCAATTAGATTACTGTTACAGTGCTATCTGGGTTGTTAATTAGATTACTGTTACAGTGCTATCTGGGTTGTCAATTAGATTACTGTTACAGTGCTATGTGGGTTGTCAATTAGATTACTGTTACAGTGCTATGTGGGTTGTCAATTAGATTACTGTTACAGTGCTATATGGGTTGTCAATTAGATTACTGTTACAGTGCTATCTGGGTTGTCAATTAGATTACTGTTACAGTGCTATGTGGGTTGTCAATTAGATTACTGTTACAGTGCTATCTGGGTTGTCAATTAGATTACTGTTACAGTGCTATCTGGGTTGTCAATTAGATTACTGTTACAGTGCTATCTGGGTTGTCAATTAGATTACTGTTACAGTGCTATGTGGGTTGTCAATTAGATTACTGTTACAGTGCTATGTGGGTTGATAATTAGATTACTGTTACAGTGCTATCTGGGTTGTTGATTAGATTACTGTTACAGTGCTATGTGGGTTGATAATTAGATTACTGTTACAGTGCTATCTGGGTTGTTGATTAGATTACTGTTACAGTGCTATCTGGGTTGTTGATTGGATTCGCTGTTTTTTGTTGTACATTTTGTTTTACATGTTAACTATTTGTGCACTTGTTTGACATTACGCTACTTTGTTAGGAGCTAGTAACATAAGCATTTCGCTGCAGCCCGTCATAACATCTGCTAAACTGTGTACGCGACCAATACACTTTTGATTTAATGTGATATTCTACACTGCAGAACCTAAGGAATTGAAATACCACCATGTGCACCTTTTAAACCTGTGCAAGCATGTGTTTTTCTTATTTTCCAATAAGGCCCGCATAAGGCCCCTGTAACATGAAACCCTGTGGAATTCAGTATAATGATGGCTTATATGATCAGTAGATAAATTAGATTAAGAATGATGAGTAGTAATCTTAGTAGGACATCATAATAGGACCAGCAGACAAAATGGTCCTGTTAACACAAGCAGCAGTATGCAAAGCTTTAAAAAAAAAAATAAAGAAAAAAGATTATCAATGGAGGAGGCGTTTTGTCCAGGTGCTGTGAGATAGTGTCATGCAGCGGGGCAGTGAAGAGAAGGCAGCCATTTCATAATGCCCTTAATAGCAATTCCCTTCACACAGTTGCAACTGTGCTCAAAAACCATTAAACATGAATCACTTCGTCTTGCAATTTGCATAAAATGCACCCCCAGATTCCTTCTATTCACCTCTATCTATGGAATGGATTCAACTAAGCTACACTATATGGCATAATAGAACACAAACATGGCCATGCTCTGGGACAGGGCAGACATCCAGGAACCATGGCAGGCCAGTCCCTACCAGCAACATAATTCATGTTATGCCATACAGCCAGACATAGGAAATGTAGTAGATTTGGAGAATAAAACTGGCCACACTAGTCACAGAATATTGCCTTGTGTCTTTTAAAGGTAAGCTGATTTGGTAAACATTCTGGCATGTTCTGATTTCCAAAACAAGACGGGTGCTGACTGTGTTGTTGGTGTTTATTTGGGTTGCACAAGGCGGGCGGCGAGACAACACGTACCAGCTTATTCACAGAGGGACAGTTGTGCCCTGGAGTGATGAGGTAATCAGCTACCTAAAAGACCCATTGCTCAGACAACCAGGAGCCAGTCAAGACTATAAAGTGTACTGAGCAACTGAAGATTGATCACAGACCATTTATTTAGACAAACATCACTTCATAAAAAAAGGTAATTTATCTGACGTGCCCTCCAAAGCCACTGATGTAGTTTCTATACGAATCAGCAAAACACCAAAATGACATCTTTGTCTCAGATTAGAGAAATGACATAAATCATCTCATTACAGTGTCAAAACAGCTTTTGAACCTTGCACTTACACACTTTCGTTGACTAGTGAAAAAAACGTTCTCATCTTTCAGTTTGTCTCCAAGTTTCATAATTAATGTAATGCTCACACAGCACATACTGCCTGATTCAAAACAGATCATGAACTTTTCATCATAAACAAACAATTCATGATAGGTCTAAACTTGTGAAATCTTGATACATTCTATACTGGATATTGTGCAACCAATATAGCCTAGAACAACACAGAACACAAGCAGAACTTAGACACCAATATAGCCTAGAACAACACAGAACACAATCAGAACATAGACACTAATATAGCCTAGAACAACACAGAACACAATCAGAACATAGACACTAATATAGCCTAGAACCACACAGAACACAATCAGAACATAGACAAAGGAAAGGGAGAGGCCTCAGGGCTGGTAGTATATGGTGTGTCTGACAACCCAGTTTGTCAGTGAGGTAGCTTGGCAGTGAGTAGTTAGGCAGTGAGTAGTTAGGCAGTGAGGTAGTTAGGCAGTGAGGTAGTTTGGCAGTGAGTAGTTAGGCAGTGAGGTAGTTTGTCAGTGAGGTAGTTTGTCAGTGAGGTAGTTTGGCAGTGAGGTAGTTTGGCAGTGAGTAGTTAGGCAGTGAGGTAGTTTGTCAGTGAGGTAGTTTGTCAGTGAGGTAGTTTGTCAGTGAGGTAGTTTGGCAGTGAGGTAGTTTGGCAGTGAGTAGTTAGGCAGTGAGGTAGTTTGGCAGTGAGGTAGCTTGGCAGTGAGTAGTTAGGCAGTGAGGTAGTTTGGCAGTGAGTAGTTTGTCAGTGAGGTAGTTTGTCAGTGAGGTAGTTTGGCAGTGAGGTAGTTTGGCAGTGAGGTAGTTTGGCAGTGAGGTAGTTTGGCAGTGAGTAGTTAGGCAGTGAGGTAGTTTGGCAGTGAGGTAGCTTGGCAGTGAGTAGTTAGGCAGTGAGGTAGTTTGGCAGTGAGTAGTTAGGCAGTGAGGTAGTTTGGCAGTGAGTAGTTTGGCAGTGAGGTAGTTTGTCAGTGAGGTAGTTTGGCAGTGAGGTAGTTTGGCAGTGAGGTAGTTTGGCAGTGAGTAGTTAGGCAGTGAGGTAGTTTGGCAGTGAGGTACCTGCCCTGTAATAGCAGCAACACAGCACGAGTTCATCTCATTACTTTCCTAAATGCCTCCGTTTGCATTTGTCAGTTCGCAATGTATCACTCAGAGGGGGTTGATGGGAAATTCTCCAAGTCTGCCCTTGAACGGAGGCCAGTCAGCACGGGACCAAACCCTCGCCTTGTAAACGTTGCATTGCACTAGCTGTTACTGCTTGGCTAAATACATACCATATTAAAATCACACAGGCACCGGAGAGTCAGAGAAATAACCTCTTGATTCCCTCTTAAGTAAAGGAGAGGGAAACCGTTTAATGAAGATGGATCATCGTCATACGTTTACATTACATTTTTTCTAACAGCAAGCATATAGTTTAATTACAGCCGGTGCTCACCTCTGACCTCTCCCTTTTAGACAGGGTGCTCAGTGGCTCAATCCGTCCACTAGCTATTGTTTTGGTTTGGGTTCTTTTTTGTTGTTGCTGCCGTCTAAATGTATTCTCAACAAAAATCTGCCAGCATAGTATTTTCTTGCCTTCCTAGTCCTTTGGGAAATATTTACAATTCATCCCAATTCCCTGTGGCCAGATTCTTCCTGGTCTAGTTCCTCTGTGAGGTCTCCTGTGAAATGATGTCCTCCATCAGCGCTGAATGTCACTAAGTCTACACCATTACTGCAGACTGGGATCCCCAGACTGGGATCTACTACATAGAGCCACGACTACATGGAACTCTATTCCACATCAAGTAACGCAAGCAATAAAATTACATTTGAAAAACAGATTTAAAAAAACACCTTATGGAACAGCGGGGACTGTAAAGCAACACAAACATTGGCACAGACAGACAGACAGACAGACAGACAGACAGACAGACAGACAGACAGACAGACAGACAGACAGACAGACAGACAGACAGACAGACAGACAGACAGACAGACAGACAGACAGACAGACAGACAGACAGACACACACACACACACACACACACACACACACACACACACACAGACAGACGTGTGGTTGTGGTCGAGTAGGGGCCTGAGGGTACACAGTGTGTTGGGAAATCTGTGAATGTATTGTAATGTTTGAAATTGTATAAACTGCTTTAATTTTGCTGGACCCCAGAAAGAGTAGCTGCTGCTTTGGCAGCAGCTAAAGGGGATCCATAATAAATACAAACACAAATACAAAAGACTCCATGGTGGACAAAATAATTCCAAATTTCTTTCCTCTCTCATTTGCAATGAAGGTCTTGCTTCTGCCATGCAAGACGGACAGAAGGAGTTGTAACGCTGTATGATGCTTTACGGGTCTTTATATTTTAATATGTGGGATGAACAGAACAAGGTTCCACAAGTCATCTGAACAGCAGACCACTGCCACATTTGAAGGCCAATTGACTGACTGATTTCTCTCTGAAAGTAGATGTGGGCAATTCCATGGTAACAGAGTGATGCGAAGACGCAGATATTTCACTTTAAAATGCATGTCAAGCAAAAACCAATAATCGCAAACCATATTAACTCTATGCACAGTGATTACTTTGAACAATTTCAACGGAAAATTTGACAAACACATTTAGGCAACTTGAAGAACAGTGCAGATGCAATGTGACTGTTTGATCTGTTAACAGAATGACTGTTTGATCTGTTAACAGAATGACTGTTAGTGCTGTTTGTGCCATCATTCTGTTACCAAACATAGCAAGTGGAATGGGGTTACGCTGAATGAGGTTACGCTGAATGTGGTTACGCTGAATGATACCAAACATTAGCAGGAGAAATGGGGTTACATGGAATATTACCAAACATAGCAGGAGGAATGGGGTTATGCTGAAAGATACCAAACATAGCAGGAGGAATGGGGTTTCTCTGAATGGGGTTAAGCTGAATGGGGTTTCTCTGAATGGGGTTAAGCTGAATGGGGTTTCTCTGAATGATACCAAACATAGCAGGGGAATGAGGTTATGCTGAATGATACCAAATATAGCAGGAGGAACGGGGTTACGCTGAATGATACCAAACATAGCAGGGGAATGAGGTTATGCTGAATGATACCAAATATAGCAGGAGGAACGGGGTTACGCTGAATGACACCAAACATAGCAGGAGGAGTGTGGTTACTCTGAATGACACAAAACATAGCAGGGGGAATAGGGTTACGCTGAATGGGGTTCCTCTGAATGATGCCAAAAATAGCAGGAGGAATGGGGTTGTGCTGAATGGGGTTGTGCTGAATGGGGTTACACTGAATGGTGTTACGCTGAATGGGGTTACACTGACTGTGTTTACACTGAATGGTGTGGAGTTGACCTTAGCAGTCAGGCTGAGGGGATAGTGGTGAGGACAGATGTTTGTCTGGACCTCTTGGCCCTTGACCAGAGGTCATGGGTTTGAATGGGCGACTGGACCATCGTGCAAAGCGTCTCACCCTTACTAACCTGAGGGGACACAGACTGAAGAGTATCAGCATTGGATTTACATTCACTACCTGAGATTGTCATGTGGATCTGCAGGCTTCCAGTATATCTTTCCAATGTGTGGAAGGTATATTGAAAATATATACATTGAAATATATACATTTAAATGTATGGGAGTGATCTCTCCAAACGTTATCAGGTGATTTGCCATTTCAGGTGATGTTACCATTTTATAGGACTAATCCCAGTACTTGCCAAATGATATAATCCTTCATTTTCACCTGACATGTATGGATGGACATGGATGTGTATGTTGTCCTCTGGTAGCTAGTGGGGTTTTAATGGAAGTTAATGGAAGTCTCTGCCATCAAAACCTTGCTCTGGTCATGAACCAAGGGGAGCACTTGTCTAGTACAACAGAGCTATATGATTCTTCAAGTACACAGCCCTCTAGTTTTAATTAGATAGCGTCATTTCAAATGGGATTTGTATCATGGCATTGGTAAGTAACCACAACATGGTCCTCCTAACCTTATACATGCATGAATCAGACTGCGAGCGGGAGAGTGCAGAGCACTTAGTGGAATAATTAATGCAGGGGTAAATTGAGTTTGAAAATAATGTGGTTTACTGTGTCATTGGTGCACGCTGTCAGCCCATGGCTGAGGGATAGGGAGGGTCAGCGTGTAACGAGTAGCACAGCTTTATGACTTTCTATTTGGCCCAGCAGCAGCCCACATCACACTGTCAGCCCACTGCAGGGCTGAGGGATGGGGAGGCTCAACGTGTAACGAGTAGCACAGCTTTATGACTTTCTATTTGGCCCAGCAGCAGCCCACATCACACTGTCAGCCCACTGCAGGGCTGAGGGATAGGGAGGCTCAACGTGTAACGAGTAGCACAGCTTTATGACATTCTATTTGGCCCAGCAGCAGCCCACATCACACTGTCAGCCCACTGCAGGGCTGAGGGATAGGGAGGCTCAACGTGTAACGAGTAGCACAGCTTTATGACTTTCTATTTGGCCCAGCAGCAGCCCACATCACACTGATCCTCTCACTAATCATACTTCTCTAATGCAGCATAGAGCATGCTAATGTGAATAGGGGCACATGGGAGAAATAGCTTGAGTAAAAATGAAAGCCTAATAATTGATAATATTTCAATATAATTTAGTCAAAGACTCTATATCAAATACGAGATCCTTATCAATGAATAATAAATTAAATATGTAGTTTTCTAAATTGAATGCAATAAAGTCATTTTGGAGAATAGCTTGAACAAGACTTGTGTTGATAAATGAAGGGTTGTGTTTGCTCTATTATGAATTGAATGCATTTACTACTATGAATGAATACTGATGTAAATGCTATTAAGGATCACTCCAGGTTTATGTATCTCCCCTGTCCAGCTGTCCTCATTCTCTCCCATGACCGCACAAGCCAGATTAGAACTGCTGCTTAGAATACCATCACCTATGGTTGCTTTTCAGCATGCTCAACCACAGCAGGCTTTTTGGAGTGCGCACAGTTGGTCTCTGGAGCAGCATATGTAATGCACTGCTGTGTGGCTTCGCTGCAGTCTGGCAGTCTGCTCCTTTTAACCTCTGGACTATTAGTGGTCTCCAACATCACATAAGTCAGTTCAACGTCTAGTTTTGACTTACATTTGGTTGAGTTGTCAACTAACGTGAGTTCAAAGTTGGGTGAAAATAAGACGATATGCCCTTACATTAACGACTTTTTAAAAATTCAATCAGTTTTCTACGTTGATTCAACGTCATCACATAGATTTTTTGGGGGGTGGAAAGACATGGAAACAATGTCGATTCAACCAATTTGTGTCCAGTAGGCTGGGAGGTTTGCATGGCAATGTTGTTTTTTAGGTGCAGGATCCAACGGATGGAGGGAACGGGTTAATAGTGGTCCAGGCAGAGATGAGCTGGAGGAGTCATTAGTGGTGACCCCAGCATGTCACTGCACTAGGCTCTGGCAGTGTTGTGCTTCGGAAGCAGAATAATAGCAGGAAGTGAGGGACCCAGCTAAATCATGCCAGTCTGGGGGAGAGGGGGCAGTTGACAGGAACTATGCACAAGCTTCTGTTTCCGCCAGCATGCCCCCCCCCGATTCAGCTGTCAAAGATATATCAAAGATGCTCTGTTTATGCTCGGACATCAATTGATGCCAGTGTGCTATTGGTGGAGTGGTGTCAAAGGTGGTGTCGGAAGTGGTGTCAGAAATGGTGTGAGAGATGGTGTTAGATGCGGTGTCAGAAGTGGTGTCAGAGGTGGTGTCAGAGAAGGTGTCGAAGGTGGTGTCAGAGGTGGTGTCGAAGGTGGTGTTGGAAGGGGTGTGAGATGTGGTGTCAGAGGTGGTGTAAGATCTGGTGCGAGAGGTGGTTTCAGAGCTGGTGTCAGAGGTGGTTTCAGAAGTGGTGTCAGTAAGTGTGTCAGATGCGATGTCGGAGGTGGTGTGTGAGATGGTGTCGAAGGTGGTGTCAGAAGTGGTGTCAGATGTGGTGTCAGAGATGGTGTCAGGTGGTTTCAGAGCTGGTGTCAGAAGTGGTGTGAGAGGTGGTGTCAGCTGATGGTGTCAGAGAAGATGTGAGAGATGGTGTCAGAGATGGTGTGAGAGGTGGTGTGAGAGAGGGTGTCAGAGATGGTGTAAGAGGTGGCCGTATTTAATGGAGGGCCCGACAAACCTACTCGCATGACGACACAACAGCACAAAGGATGCAACAATAATTGAAGAATTTGTTAGACGAGCAATACGTCGTGATATGCAAATACATGGACAGGATGTAGGCTATTACTTGTCCCTTCGACCACACGGCCAACTCTCCAAAGGACAGGATTTATAGTATCTTGGACCATCTCTACTTGAACTTGAAAAACATACATTTAAGTGTGATCAAGAGAAAAAAGTGTGCAGAATATTTATAGTTGAAGTGAGAAGTCAACGTTGGAAGAATCTTGGGAGAGTAATAAATTGGAAAGGGACTAAATTAGTTTGGAACTACTGTTCAGTAAGACCCTCGATGATTTGTAGTACAGGGAAATGTCATCCCAGGTGCACAGTGCCACGTTTCTCAGTCACAGATGTAGTTGACAGATGTATTAGTTTTCAAGGTCATTGCCTTCTTTTAAAGCTATTTTTTAAGGCCTGCTAATAGTTTGATAAATATTATATCTGGCAACAACAAAGAATCATGAGCCTTTGTATTACTTCTCCCATCAGACAGATGACTATGTAGAGAGATATCTGGCCTAGATTAGGTAAAGCTGTATGTGTCTCCCAGGTCTTATACAAATACAGAGAGAACAGCAATAGCCTCCGTCTGAACGTGCACTTTCATCTGGGTGCTTTTTTTCTTCCCTCCGGGGATGGGAGCAGATGACCTTTTACTGTCAACTTCCAACATGACAAATTACAGAGCCTGGATGACCGTGTTTTTGAGGAATGCAAGAGTTCAGCGCCTGGTCACACTGCTAGCAGGGCAGTGGACCCCTGCAATGAAGACAGATGCATTAATTGATAGATAATGGTCATAGATATATGGACTGGGGCCTCCATATTCTGAAGCCAGAAATATGATAGCCATGGAAGCCTTTGAGGGTTCCTAGTACATCCCTTCAGGATATATAGCCAGGGAAGCCTTTGAGGGTTTCTACTACAACCATTCAGGATATATAGCCAGGGAAGCCTTTGAGGGTTCCTACTACAACCATTCAGGATATATAGCCAGGGAAGCCTTTGAGGGTTTCTACTACAACCATTCAGGATATATAGCCAGGGAAGCCTTTGAGGGTTTCTAGTACATCCCTTCTCTCTGTTAACTAACCTCCAAACGAGCTTCAACGCCACACAACACTCCTTCCGTGGCCTAAAACTGCTTTTAAATACAAGTAAAACTAAATGCATGATCTTCAACCGATTGTTGCCACCACCCGCCCGCCCGACTTGCATCACTACTCTGGACGGTTCTGACTTACAAAATGTGGACAACTACAAATACCTAGGTGTCTGGTTAGACTGTAAACTCTCCTTCCAGACTCACATTAAGCATTTCCAATCCAAAATTAAATCGAGAGTCGGCTTCCTATTTCGCAACAAAGCCACCTGCACTCATGCTGCCAAACATACCCTCGTAAAACTGACTATCCTACCGATCCTTGACTTCGGTGATGTCATTTACCAAATAGCCTCAAACACTCTACTCAGCAAACTGGAAGTAGTCTATCACAGTGCCATCCGTTTTGTCATCAAAGCCCCATATACTACCTACCACTGCGACCTGTATGCTCTCGTTGGCTGGCCCTCATTACATATTTGTTGCCAAACCCACTGGCCCCACCTTATCTCAGCTCACAGGTCACCATAGCAACACCCACCCGTAGCATGCACTCCAGCAGGTATATTTCACTGGTTATACCGAAACCCAACACTTACTTTGGCCACTTTTCCTTCCAGTTCTCTGCTGCCAATGACTGGAACGAATTGCAAAAATCACTGAAGCTGGAGTCTTATATCTCCCTCTCTAACTTTAAGCATCAGCTGTCAGAGCAGCTTACCGATCACTGTACCTGTACACAGCCAATCTATAAATAGCCCACCCAACTACCTCATCCCCATATTGTTATTTATCCTCTTGTTTTTTTGCACCCCAGTATCTCTACTTGCACATCATCATCTGCACATCTATCACTCCAGTGTTAATGCTAAATTGTAATTATTTCGCCTCTCTGGCCTATTTAATGCCTTACCTCCCTAATTTTCTGCATTTGCACACACTGTAAATAGATTTTTCTATTGTGTTATTGACTGTACGTTTGTTTATGTGTAACTCTGTGTTGTTGTTTTTTTCACACTGCTTTGCTTTATCTTGGCCAGGTCGCAGTTGCAAATGAGAACTTGTTCTCAACTGGCCACCTGGTTAAATAAAGGTGAAATAAATAAAAAGCCTTTGAGGATTCCTAGTACATCCCTTCAGGATATATAGCCAGGGAATCCTTTGAAGGTTTTAGTACATCCCTTCAGGATAGATAGCCAGGGAATCCTTTGAAGGTTTTAGTACATCCCTTCAGGATATATAGCCAGGGAATCCTTTGAAGGTTTTAGTACATCCCTTCAGGATAGATAGCCAGGGAATCCTTTGAGGGTTTTAGTACATCCCTTCAGGATAGATAGCCAGGGAATCCTTTGAGGGTTTTAGTACATCCCTTCAGGATAGATAGCCAGGGAATCCTTTGAGGGTTTTAGTACATCCCTTCAGGATATATAGCCAGGGAATCCTTTGAGGGTTTTAGTACATCCCTTCAGGATATATAGCCAGGGAATCCTTTGAAGGTTTTAGTACATCCCTTCAGGATAGATAGCCAGGGAATCCTTTGAGGGTTTTAGTACATCCCTTCAGGATAGATAGCCAGGGAATCCTTTGAGGGTTTTAGTACATCCCTTCAGGATATATAGCCAGGGAATCCTTTGAAGGTTTTAGTACATCCCTTCAGGATATATAGCCAGGGAATCCTTTGAAGGTTTTAGTACATCCCTTCAGGATAGATAGCCAGGGAATCCTTTGAGGGTTTTAGTACATCCCTTCAGGATAGATAGCCAGGGAATCCTTTGAGGGTTTTAGTACATCCCTTCAGGATATATAGCCAGGGAATCCTTTGAAGGTTTTAGTACATCCCTTCAGGATATATAGCCAGGGAATCCTTTGAAGGTTTTAGTACATCCCTTCAGGATAGATAGCCAGGGAATCCTTTGAGGGTTTTAGTACATCCCTTCAGGATAGATAGCCAGGGAATCCTTTGAGGGTTTTAGTACATCCCTTCAGGATAGATAGCCAGGGAATCCTTTGAAGGTTTTAGTACATCCCTTCAGGATATATAGCCAGGGAATCCTTTGAGGGTTCCTAGTACATCCCTTCAGGATAGATAGCCAGGGAAGCCTTTGAGGGTTCCTAGTACATCCCTTCAGGATAAATAGCCAGGGAAGCCTTTGAGGATTCCTAGTACATCCCTTCAGGATATATAGCCAGGGAAGCCTTTGAGGGTTCCGAGTACATCCCTTCAGGATATATAGCCAGGGAATCCTTTGAAGGTTTTAGTACATCCCTTCAGGATAGATAGCCAGGGAATCCTTTGAGGGTTTTAGTACATCCCTTCAGGATATATAGCCAGGGAATCCTTTGAGGGTTTTAGTACATCCCTTCAGGATATATAGCCAGGGAATCCTTTGAAGGTTTTAGTACATCCCTTCAGGATAGATAGCCAGGGAATCCTTTGAGGGTTTTAGTACATCCCTTCAGGATAGATAGCCAGGGAATCCTTTGAGGGTTTTAGTACATCCCTTCAGGATATATAGCCAGGGAATCCTTTGAAGGTTTTAGTACATCCCTTCAGGATATATAGCCAGGGAATCCTTTGAAGGTTTTAGTACATCCCTTCAGGATAGATAGCCAGGGAATCCTTTGAGGGTTTTAGTACATCCCTTCAGGATAGATAGCCAGGGAATCCTTTGAGGGTTTTAGTACATCCCTTCAGGATAGATAGCCAGGGAATCCTTTGAAGGTTTTAGTACATCCCTTCAGGATATATAGCCAGGGAATCCTTTGAGGGTTCCTAGTACATCCCTTCAGGATAGATAGCCAGGGAAGCCTTTGAGGTTTCCTAGTACATCCCTTCAGGATAAATAGCCAGGGAAGCCTTTGAGGATTCCTAGTACATCCCTTCAGGATATATAGCCAGGGAAGCCTTTGAGGGTTCCGAGTACATCCCTTCAGGATATATAGCCAGGGAAGCCTTTGAGGGTTCCGAGTACATCCCTTCAGGATAAATAGCCAGGGAAGCCTTTGAGGATTCCTAGTACATCCCTTCAGGATAAATAGCCAGGGAAGCCTTTGAGGATTCCTAGTACATCCCTTCAGGATATATAGCCAGGGAAGCCTTTGAGGGTTCCTAGTACATCCCTTCAGGATAGATAGCCAGGGAAGCCTTTGAGGGTTCCTAGTACATCCCTTCAGGATAGACCTTCACATAAAATATATCATCCAATACATTATTCAGCCACAATCAGAGCGGATGAGACTGGAGTTAATTTAACACAATGTTTATGGTGGCATTGCGACTTCAGTCTCCTAGGTAACCAAATCGTAATTAAAGCCAAAATCAGGATACACTATTACTCACTTTTCTGCAAAGCCCCAGATTGCTTGTGTTTTCTTTCAATGTAGAGAGCTGAGAGTGTTGACATGCCTGCATGGGTCTGCTCATCACCTATTTGAAATAGAGATTAGCTGGACCACATGCAAGCTGAGCTTTGCTTTGTGACCTTATCGGACTGCTCTCTGCTGTTCTTTCAACTTCCACCTTCTAATATCTCATCACTCATTTGTCTGCCATAGTACTGTATACCCTGCCTTACATGTGTATATTGTACTGATTAGCTTTAAGGCAGAGCATGTATTGGCTGCACATGTCGATGATGATGCAACAGGCAGGGCTTTCTTTCTTCATGCCGGATGTACTGCCATGTGCAGTTCATTACATACTGTCACGTCCTGACCATAGAGAGCTCTTATTTTCTATGGTAGAGTAGGTCAGGGAGTGACTGGGGGGGTTTATTCTACTTTTATTTTTCTGTTGTTTGGTTCTAGTTTCTGTTTTCCTATGTTGGGTTTAGAGGCAGCTGGTCATCGTTGTCTCTAATTGGGGATCATATTTAAGTAGTTGTTTTTCCCACCTTTGTTTGTGGGAGATTATTTTGAGTTAGTGCATGTTGCACCTCTTCGTCACGGTTTGTTGTTTTGTTTATAGTTTATTGTATGTCTTGCATAGTTTCACATTAAAATAAATGATGTGGAACGATACCCACGCTGCGCCTTGGTCCGTTTCTACAAACGTACGTGACACATACGTTTTTTAAATTAATGCTGTTTGTGTACTCTATCGTTCACATGAATCATTAGATACTTCTCACCCTCACAGAATACTGCAGACTTAGCTATCTATCCAGGTAGGTGTCCTATTCTCATAATACAAGTAACAAAATATCCTATCAAATGGCCAGTGAACTTTTTGACATTTAACTCCACACATTTATGGCCTTAATTACTGTTTAGTGTGAGAGAAAGATTATTTTATTCCTACAGTAATTACAAATTCAAAAGTCACACACACATCTGAGCTATCTTTTTGGCAGGTGCATGAAAACAGAAAAAAGAAGAAACCTGCACACTGCTCTTGATAGTATCACTGCTCTTGATAGTATCACTGCTCTTGATAGTATCACTGCTCTTGATAGTATAACTGCTCTTGACAGTATCACTGCTCTTGATAGTATCACTGCTCTTGATAGTATCACTGCTCTTGACAGTATCACTGCTCTTGATAGTATCACTGCTCTTGATAGTATCACTGCTCTGGCTAGTATCACTGCTCTTGATAGTCTCACTGCTCTTGATAGTATCACTGCTCTTGCTAGTATCACTGCTCTTGATAGTATCACTGCTCTTGATAGTATCACTGCTCTTGATAGTATCACTGCTCTGGCTAGTATCACTGCTCTTGATAGTATAACTGCTCTTGATAGTATCACTGCTCTTGACAGTATCACTGCTCTTGCTAGTATCACTGCTCTTGATAGTATCACTGCTCTTGATAGTATCACTGCTCTGGCTAGTATCACTGCTCTTGATAGTCTCACTGCTCTTGATAGTATCACTGCTCTTGCTAGTATCACTGCTCTTGATAGTATCACTGCTCTTGATAGTATCACTGCTCTTGATAGTATCACTGCTCTGGCTAGTATCACTGCTCTTGATAGTATAACTGCTCTTGATAGTATCGCTGCTCTTGATAGTATCACTGCTCTTGATAGTATCGCTGCTCTTGATAGTATCACTGCTCTGGCTAGTATCACTGCTCTTGATAGTATAACTGCTCTTGATAGTATCGCTGCTCTTGATAGTATCACTGCTCTGGCTAGTACCACTGCTCTTGTTAGTGTAGGTCGGCACATCGTCGTCCGGGTTATGGTTTGGCTGGTGTTGGCTGTCATTTAAAAAAGTAGCAATGCTCTTGATAGTATCACAAGTCACAAGTGTAGTTTGGCAAGAGTAGTGTGCGGGTTTCTTATTTTATCTCATTTCTATAGTAATACAGTGTTTCATACAAGCAAAGTTTCATGTTTGCTATGAGTCTATCTGAACCTCTGTGGGGCTGTGCAGCAACCTACAGCAGAGTTATTCAATAAGACTTCATTACAGTCAACACATCAGTATCTGTGTTCATGACAGTCAACACATCAGTGTCTGTGTTCATGACAGTCAACACATCACGGTGTCTGTGTTCATGACAGTCAACACGTCAGTGTCTGTGTTCATGACAGTCAACACGTCAGTGTCTGTGTTCATGACAGTCAACACATCAGTGTCTGTGTTCATGACAGTCAACACATCAGTGTCTGTGTTCATGACAGTCAACACATCATGGTGTCTGTGTTCATGACAGTGAAACACATCAGTGTCTGTGTTCATGACAGTCAACACGTCAGTGTCTGTGCTCATGACAGTCAACACATCAGTGTCTGTGGTGGAACTTCCAATGCTTTATTCAGGGGTGAAACTTTGGTTAGATTATAGATATTTTTATCCAGACGGATAAACACTCCAAGCAGCCTGCCTGCAGACCGCTTGGAGGCATCAACATGGTCCTAAAGCACACCACTGCCTCATTTTGTATCACATTCCAAAAATAAAACTGGGGGGACAAAAATGCAACTTCAGAATGGGGGTGGGGGGGTTGTGGGAGGTGCATGCCCCCAGTGAAAGATGCACCCCTTGCTTTATTTATTATTTATTCATCTGTAAAACATTACTGACATTTCAGCCTACAGTAGGGAATTTTCGGTCATAAACGTGGAATTTAGGATTATAAAAGGGATGCCATAAAACCATCTAAGGTAAGTAACAAACTCTTATCTAGAAGGCAGGTCTGAGTTCTCCCATCTGTCTATCTAGAAAGCAGGTCTGAGTTCTCCCATCTGTTTTCTATTTTCACCAGTGAACTGGAGAGACTTGGTCCTCAGTGCCATAGTATGTAGAAACAAATGTTTGGCTAATAAAATCTCTCATGCAGACTTAAGGGCTCAACCACAGTGTGGTAATTACACTGAAGGCTACCTAGATTCATGGCTAGTCTTCCAATAAAAACAACAGGTAATAAAACATAAGCCAGGGCTCCCCTGACAGCGTTCTAAAATCATCACAGTTTCCACAGACTTTCATTGAAAACTTGTTTACATATTTTTTTTGCTGCTTCCCATTACTTCCCGGCAACCATGAGCCCACATGAGCAGGCCTAATGACTTGCTCAATATCGCATAGCCTATCTCAGCGCTCCGTATACAGTGCTGGGGTAAATTCACCAAGTAAGTATGAGCATCTTGTGGTGAGATCTGGGGACGATTTGTGCTCACCAAATTCCACTTCCACCTAATCACTCTACCTTGACATCAGCAGCTAAGGAACATATTGGAGGCCATGTGTATTTTCCTCCCATCAGGATTACTGAGAGACTTTACACACTGTGCAGGGAGTTACCTTCCTCCCATCTGGAAAAGTTAAAATTAAATTACTTTTATTCTTGTTTTCCCGAAACGACACCATATTATCATCCAATATAAAATATCAAACCTGTAATATTGCTGGTATCATATTGCACCATGAACCATATGGACATCATCACACAGTGGTCAGTCCATCTTGGGATGCACCTTGCATGATATTGTGGGGAAAGTGCACCGATATTAGCCTTGAGGTAATGTTTTAGGATCAGAGGTTAAGAATGTATTTTTACACAAAGAAGGTTGTACATTGTTGAGAGTTATGGTTCCAGTCCATAATGACCAGCTGATGACAGCATGTCAGTGTGTGGTCCGCTGTTCCCTGCTCCTTTTGTCATTCTCTGCTCCTGACACTCAGAGCTGCAGCGGGGCTCCCCCTAAAGGACAGTCCTGGTACTCCACACCAGGAGAGTTAAAAAAAAAAATCACATTCCATAGAAATGTTCCATCAACTTACATTCAAAAAAATACAATAGTGTATATACTCTACAGTGGAGGCTGCTGAGGGGAGGACGGCTCATAATAATGGCTGGGACGCCGCAGATGGAATGGCATCAAACAACTGAAAACCATGGAAACCATGTGTTTGATGTATTTGATACCATTCCACCGATACCACTCCAGTCATTACCACAAGCCCATTCTTCCCAATTAAGGTGACACCAACCTCCTGTGGTATACTATGGTAAGAATACTATAGAATTCACTGTAGTGTTTTTGCAGACAGGTTTTTTGTGTGTGGAGTGAATACTGTGGTATTTACTTTAGTGTACTGTAGTATTTACAGTAAAAAATATGTATTATATACTAAATTATAAACTGCGTGGTTCGAGCCCTGAAGGCTGATTGGCTGAAAGCCGTGGTATATCGGACCGTATACCATAGGTATGACAAAACATGTATTTTTACTGCTCTAATTACATTGGTAATCAGTTTATAATAGCAATAAGGCACCTCGGGGGTTTGTGATATATGGCCAATATACCGCGGCTAAGGGCTGTTCTTAGGCAAGACGCAACGGGCCTTATTGCTTAAGTAATTACTGCAGTGTTTTTGCAGACTAGTATTTACTGTAGTGATTTGGAGACATTACTGTAGTATTTACTGTAGTGTTTTTGACATAGAAGTGGGAGGCTTTGACATAGAAGTGGGAGGCTTTCTCCTTGAGGTAACCTACTGGAGAAATACTAAAGGAGCACACTTTCCATAACCTGTGGCAGGACTGGGTTCTGAACAGAAAGTTCCAAGCTTCCGCTCTTTCCTATAACCTGTAGGTTGACAGGACTGGGTTCTGAACAGAAAGGACCAAGCTTCCGCTCTTTCCTATAACCTGTAGGTTGACAGGACTGGGTTCTGAACAGAAAGGACCAAGCTTCCGCTCTTTCCTATAACCTGTAGGTTGACAGGACTGGGTTCTGAACAGAAAGGACCAAGCTTCCGGTCTTTCCTATAACCTGTAGGTTGACAGGACTGGGTTCTGAACAGAAAGGACCAAGCTTCTGCTCTTTCCTATAACCTGTAGGTTGACAGGACTGGGTTCTGAACAGAAAGGACCAAGCTTCCGCTCTTTCCTATAACCTGTAGGTTGACAGGACTGGGTTCTGAACAGAAAGGACCAAGCTTCCGCTCTTTCCTATAACCTGTAGGTTGACAGGACTGGGTTCTGAACAGAAAGGACCAAGCTTCTGCTCTTTTCTATAACCTATAAACACAATATATGGACTGTACTTGGTATGTAGGTTTCTCACTTATGGATGGCACACATGTGTATATAGAGGAAGGGAATGGGCAGGATATATGGACATTTAATATTGTAGTATTTACTGTAGTTTAAAGAAAATGTGTTTTTTGTTTCTTTAGAATTTAATAGTGTTTTTTGTGTGGATAACACGGTAGTATTTACTATAGTATTCTATAGTATACCACAAAATTCTATACTAATTACTACACATGATCGAGAGATACTACAGTGTGTAGTATAGA
Source organism: Salmo salar (assembly GCF_965601325.2). Taxonomy (NCBI): domain Eukaryota; kingdom Metazoa; phylum Chordata; class Actinopteri; order Salmoniformes; family Salmonidae; genus Salmo; species Salmo salar. The sequence goes on along the minus strand of NC_138311.1, from coordinate 51,529,107 downwards.
TTACTACAGTATACTTCAGTTTACTACAGAATTCTGTAGTAAGTACTGTAGTATTCCACAGTAAACTGTAGTATGTTTTTATGTGGGAGGAAACACTGGAACAAGACAAATGAAACCGTCATAAAAGCACTTTATGACCCTGTGTTTGAATGTTTAGATAAATATCACTATGTTCGATTTATTTAAGTTAATTCAACCATTTCTAAAGGATTTAGACATGATAACCTAAATATTTAGTTAAATCCTGTTCTGATGAATATCTATGTTTTGAAAGTGTTTTAGCAGACAGTTGCACAGCAACAATTCCAAGCAGAGGGTATGTAGAGGTCAGCAGTTATCCCATGTATCATCACATTAGAATGCTGCCATCTCTCTGCCTCTGGAGGCAATGAGCTGATAGACCCCTGGCCGTTCCCTGAACACCCAGCACACATTGTGGAGAAGCCTCAGGGTGCTTTGAAAAGCCACCTTACGGTCGTGTTTATTAGTGAGTAGTAGATTATGGAGGTGGGATAACCCCAGTTTTCCTCACGTTTTGTTTTGTTTCCTCTCTAAGAACATAAATAACTCAATTTGTTAGCGCCTTCCCTCCTCAACTGACAGTGAAGGAATTTGAGCTGTGCTGTACGTAGCGTTGATGTGAAGCAGATGACACATGAGACCTGCCAGTGTTAATGGCAATGAAGATAAGTGGAAGAATGCTGAGCTTGAAAAACCCACAGGCTATGGAGGTGGATGGGAGGGAGTTGACCACTTAGAGGTCTCCTGTACAGGCGCTGATGCAGGGAGGGGATGTGATGTGTTTTTATCAGGAATTATAGCACACTTTAAATCACTCCCTTTCACTGAAACCACCAAGAATCAAAGCACGCTAACCAACAGAGGATGGTCTACTGGGCACAAGCAGACCACCATGGTCCCTGTGCCCAAGAACACTAAGGTAACCTGCCTAAATGACTACCGACCTGTAGCACTCAAGTCTGTAACCATGAAGTGCTTTGAAAGGCTGGTCATGGCTCACATCAACACCATCATCCCAGAAACCCTAGACCCACTCTAATTTGCATACCACACCAACAGATCCACAGATGATGCAATCTCTATTGTACTCCACACTGCCCTTTCCTACCTGGACAAAAGGAACACCTATGTGAGAATGCTATTCATTGACTACAGCTCAGCGTTCAACACCATAGTGCCCTCAAAGCTCATCCCTAAGCTAAGGACCCTGGGTCTAAACACCTCCCTCTGCAACTGGATCCTGGACTTCCTAACGGGCCGCCCCCAGGTGGTAAGGGTAGGTAACAACACATCCGCCACACTGATCCTCAACATGGGTGCCCCTCAGGGATGCGTGCTCAGTCCCCTCCTGTACTCCCTGTTCACTCATGACTGCACGGCCAGGCACGACTCAACACTATCATTAAGTAAGGCTGTCTCACCAACAATGATGATACAGCCTATAGGGAGGAGGTCAGAGACCTGACCATGTGGTGCCAGGACAACAACCTCTCCCTCAACGTGGTCAAGACAAAGGAGATGATTGTGGACTACAGGAAAAAGAGGACCGAGCACGCCCCCATTCTCATCGACAGGGCTCTAGTGGAGCAGGTTGAGAGCTTCAAGTTCCTTGGCGTCCACATCAACAACAAACTAACATGGTCCAAGCACACCAAAACAGTTGTGAAGAGGGCACAACAAAACCTATTCCCCCTCAGGAGACTGAAAAGATTTGACATGGGTCCTCAGATCCTCAAAAGATTTTACAACTTCACCATCGAGAGCAACCTGACGGGTTGCATCACTGCCTGGTACGGCACCTGCTTGGCCTCCGACCGTAAGGCATTACAGAGGGTAGTGTGTATGGCCCAGTACATCACCGGGGCCAAGCTTCCTGCCATCCAGGACCTCTATACCAGGCGGTGTCAGAGGAAGCCACCGTAGTCATACTAGTCATAGACTGTTTTCTCTGCTACTGCACGGTAAGCGGTACGGGAGCGCCAAGTCTAGGTCCAAGAGGCTTCTAAACAGCTTCTACCCCCAAGCCATAAGACTCCTGAACAGTTAATAAAATGGCTACCCAGACTATTTGCCCCCCCCCCCCCACCCCACCCCCACTACGCTGCTGCTACTCTCTGTTATTATCTATGCATAGATACTTTGACAACCTTACCTGCATGTACATAATATCTCAAATACCTTGACACCGGTGCCCCCACACATTGACATATTTACTCTGTACAAGTACACCCTGTATATAGCCTCCACATTGACTCTGTACCAGTACCCCCTGTATATAGCCTCCACATTGACTCTGTACTGGTACACCCTGTACATAGCCCCACTATTGTTATTTACTGCTGCTCTTTAATTATGTTATTCTTATCTCTTACTTTTTTTTACTTTTACATTTTTAGTTATTTTCTTAAAACTGCGTCGTTGGTTAAAGGCTTGTAACTAAGCATTTCACTGTAAGGTCTACCTACACCTGTTGTATTCGGCGCATGTGACAAATAAAATTTTATTTGATTTACTGTATAGCTCTATTTAGTTCACTTTGATGTCTTTTTGGCCAGTATCCAGGTGTTATAACTAGTTATGACATGTTGATCTGCAGCAATCATGCCAGAGATCGCTATCAGAAGTGAGAACCGCACGCAAAGGCAGTCGTCTTCACTTTTTCAATGAGTCTCTACCCTGGCACATCACTGGTGATGCCAACAGGGAGACAGGGAGGAAGTGGGGGCTCTACCCTGGCACATCGCTGGTGATGCCAACAGGGAGACAGGGAGGAAGTGGGGGCTCTACCCTGGCACATCGCTGGTGATGCCAACAGGGAGACAGGGAGGAAGTGGGGGCTCTACCCTGGCACATCGCTGGTGATGCCAACAGGGAGACAGGGAGGAAGTGGGGTCTCTACCCTGGCACATCGCTGGTGATGCCAACAGGGAGACAGGGAGGAAGTGGGGTCTCTAACCTGGCACATCGCTGGTGATGCCAACAGGGAGACAGGGAGGAAGTGGGGGCTCTACCCTGGCACATCGCTGGTGATGCCAACAGGGAGACAGGGAGGAAGTGGGGGCTCTACCCTGGCACATCGCTGGTGATGCCAACAGGGAGACAGGGAGGAAGTGGGGGCTCTACCCTGGCACATCACTGGTGTCCATGGTGCCTATAGGGAGACAGGGAGGAAGTGGTCCCACTGCTAAAGAAACATATAATTCCAGGGGCAGGAGGAAGTAGGCATCTAGTAAACCAATGGCCTCTAACGATTATAAACTGACTGGCTGCTTCTTGACATGTTTGCATGACGGCCTGCTGCTGAAGATCCTATTAAAACTCATACACACTATAACACAGAACTCGAAGTGACCACCGAGATAGAGGCAGGCTGAAGGGAGGATAATGGCCACAGTTAAACAGACGAGGGATAATGGCTGACTCTTATCCCCGACAGCAGCCACAGTTAAACAGACGAGGGATAATGGCTGACTCTTATCCCCGACAGCAGCCACAGTTAAACAGACGAGGGATAATGGCTGACTCTTATCCCCGACAGCAGCCACAGTTAAACAGACGAGGGATAATGGCTGACTCTTATCTCCGACAGCAGCCACAGTTAAACAGACGAGGGATAATGGCTGACTCTTATCTCCGACAGCAGCCACAGTTAAACAGACGAGGGATAATGGCTGACTCTTATCCCCGACAGCAGCCACAGTTAAACAGACGAGGGATAATGGCTGACTCTTATCTCCGACAGCAGCCACAGTTAAACAGACGAAGGATAATGGCTGACTCTTATCCCCGACAGCAGCCACAGTTAAACAGACGAAGGATAATGGCTGACTCTTATCCCCGACAGCAGCCACAGTTAAACAGACGAGGGATAATGGCTGACTCTTATCCCCGACAGCAGCCACAGTTAAACAGACGAGGGATAATGGCTGACTCTTATCCCCGACAGCAGCCACAGTTAAACAGACGAGGGATAATGGCTGACTCTTATCCCCGACAGCAGCCACAGTTAAACAGACGAAGGATAATGGCTGACTCTTATCCCCGACAGCAGCCACAGTTAAACAGACGAGGGATAATGGCTGACTCTTATCCCCGACAGCAGCCACAGTTAAACAGACGAGGGATAATGGCTGACTCTTATCCCCGACAGCAGCCACAGTTAAACAGACGAAGGATAATGGCTGACTCTTATCCCCGACAGCAGCCACAGTTAAACAGACGAGGGATAATGGCTGACTCTTATCCCCGACAGCAGCCACAGTTAAACAGACGAGGGATAATGGCTGACTCTTATCTCCGACAGCAGCCACAGTTAAACAGACGAGGGATAATGGCTGACTCTTATCTCCGACAGCAGCCACAGTTAAACAGACGAGGGATAATGGCTGACTCTTATCCCCGACAGCAGCCACAGTTAAACAGACGAGGGATAATGGCTGACTCTTATCCCCGACAGCAGCCACAGTTAAACAGACGAGGGATAATGGCTGACTCTTATCCCCGACAGCAGCCACAGTTAAACAGACGAGGGATAATGGCTGACTCTTATCCCCGACAGCAGCCACAGTTAAACAGACGAGGGATAATGGCTGACTCTTATCTCCGACAGCAGCCACAGTTAAACAGACGAGGGATCAGACTGTCATCATGTTTTCAAACAAAATGTCATCTCAGCTATTAGGACGTCATTTTTAGCTGCACTGTCACGGCCCTGCAAAGCTGGCTGACTGATTGTTCTCCCACTGAGCTGAATGCCTCTCAGCAGTCATGTGCTCGGATTTTTTACCCCCCACTTACCTCAACCTTTGCCTGACTGACTGCCGGCTGCACCTATCACTCTCAATGGTGTCTTATGTAACTGGATGAGGAAGAGACATTTAGTTATTTTAGGGTATGACCGTGTCCATGAGGTGTTCATTTCACCCAGTCCATCATCACTTATGTGAAGGAGAGGAAGTCAACCTTTCATCAAACATCCTTATTTCTCAGTGTCCATGCTAACATTTCCTTCAGTTGGTTCAAAGTACGTATTTTCACAATACAGTGAGCACTGTTCTTTTTGTCTGTTTTCCTGTTTAACCCTACCCCCTCATTCTCTGTGACTATTACAGACAACCTTGGCTGGGGTTCAGTTCAGCTTGCCAAATAGATTAGCCTGTTGTGCTCTTAAACATAAATCTAGAGTTAAACATTGTCCAGCGGACAAGCAAAAGGCTTAAATAAGAGAGTACAGTAGAATACATTTCTTTGGACAAAACTGTAGAGAATACCTGCTGAAAGACGTGTGGAATGTCTCCTTGTCATAAAGGAGGAAACATGTTGGTCTTCTGACAGCCTGAAGTATTTTTGTATGTTACTCAATGGGGCAGTTTCCCAGACACAGATTAAACCTCATCCTGGACTAAAGAGCAAACTCAGGAGAGAATCTCAATTGAAAGTGCCTTTACTGTAAGTCTAGGACTAGGCTTAATCTGTGTCTGAGAAACCTCCCCGTTACGTCTGATGACACATGTACAATGTTTACTTAACAGCATAAAATATCTGGTGAAAATCTGTCAATGTGCCCTTCAACAAGACACTTAACCCTAATTGCTCCTGTAAGTCTCTCTAGATAAAAGTGTCTGCTAAATGACTACAAATAAAAAAAGTAAATATCTGCTTAAGTATTATTCCTTAGATAAGGCGTTTTGTCTTTTTAACATCAACAATCAACCCATAATTGATTTCCCTGTGGTCAGTGTGTAGACGAGCCCTGATAAAGATGAGGACTACTTCCACTGAGCCTGTGGAGAACGATCACTGTCAGCCCCAACACAATGGGCCTGATTTATGAAATATGCCGATACTGAGACATTCATGATTATTGATTGGTATTGTTAGCAGCGTTAAAGATGCCATATGTCTTCATCCGCTGCATGACATACTGTAAGTTAAACAAATAAGTTTACTGCTACCTGAAAAAATCTGAACCTGAAGATAGCGTTGAGAGGCAGTGATAAAGGTAACTTCCTTATGTCTAGATAGAGGCCGAATCAGTCAAGTAGAATGAATGGAAACCCTTGAGGCTTATCTTCCCTTGACAAGCACGTCCAGAAACAACAAGCTTGGAGTGTGTTTTGAAAACACTGCCTTATGAGACAGATTTGAATGAATGATTAATGATATGTGTGTTCTTGAAGGTACAGTTTTATGATGATAAGATATAATATTAGGTCTCATATGCCAAAAACACACGACAGACATCTTTCCCCTTGTGAAAATGTGTGTATTTATGTATAGTTTTAAGTTGCACTTTAGAATGTCAGAGGCCGGATAGTTTCTGTAGTCTCCTGTCAGGGTTAGAGAAGTTATTCAGAATGGCTACTGAACATTATACTCATATGTTAATGTTTACGCCATTAGTGACAGTTCCTAGGCACAGGGCTACTTCATATTGTCTGTGTAGTCCCCACTGTCCCCACATGATGGTTCAAAAGTTCAGCCACTTCCTCAAGGGTCTCATCACATTCTCACCACATCTTGCTTTTCAAAGCTTCATACAGACTCTGGCCTGTCAGGGAAAATACCACACAGAGAGGATGACAGAAGGCAGGCTTGCAGGGCTCGGCAGGCCAACAGGGATAGCAGGGCTCGGCAGGCCAACAAAGCCGCCTGCCTCCTGGCTCTGTGACTTTCTGGTTAGGAGGGCCTGGAAGATGCTACTGATATGAAAGGGTGTGTTGTGGTCCAGAGCATGCATCCAGAGAGAGCACTAATTGATTGTTCTGGAAACTGATGAATCTCCGGCACAATTAGATTGTGAGGCAGCCAGTGCAGGGAGGTGAGAGAGCACACTGCCGCTGGCCGTTGATTGATGGTCAAATCATAAGCGCACCATAATAATTAGAGTTCACCGCTGGGTTAACGTGGGCCAAAAACTAGAGTTCACCGCTGGGTTAAGGTGGGCCAAAAACTGGAGTTCACCGCTGGACCTCTTAAGGATCCGCCCCATTTAAAAAAAAAATGCCAAAAATGACATACCCAAATCTAACTGCCTGTAGCTCAGGACCTGAAGCAAGGATATGCATATTCTTGGTACCATTTGAAGGGAAACACTTTGCAGTTTGTGTAAATGTGAAATGAATGAAGGATAATATAACACATTAGATTGAGTAAAAGATCATTCAAAGAAAAAAACATGCGTTTTTTTTGTATTTTTTTTTGTACCATCGTCTTTGAAATGCAAGAGAAAGGCCATAATGTATTATTCCAGGCACAAGTGCAATTTAGATTTTGGCAACTAGATGGCAGCAGTGTATGTGCAAAGTTTTAGACTGATCCAATCAAACATTGCATTTCTGTTCAAACTTTGTATCAAGACTGCCCAAATGTGCCGAATTGGTTTATTAATAACTTTTCAAGTTCATCACTGTGCACTCTCCTCAAACAATAGCATGGTATTCTTTCACTGTAATAGCTACTGTAAATTAGACAGTGCAGTTAGATTAACAAGAATTTAAGCTTTCTGCCTATATCAGATATGTCTATGTCCTGGGAAATGTTCTTGTTACTTACAACCTCATGCTAATTGCATTACCCTACGTTAGCTCAACCGTCCCGCGGGGGACCCACCGATCCTGTAGAGGCTTTAGTGGTGAACTCCAGTTTCTTGCCCACCTGGGCCAAATGCTAGAGTTCACCGCTGGGTTGAGGTGGGCCAAAAACTAGAGTTCACTGCTTTGCAAAAATTGTATTGGCCTATACAGTACTGTATTACTGTAATATATGCCAATACTGTACTGTAATATATCCCAATACAGTACTGTAATATATGCCAATACTGTACTGTAATACTGTGATATATGCCAATACAGTACTGTAATATATGCCAATACAGTACTGTAATACTGTAATATATGACAATACAGTTCTGTAATATATGCCAATACAGTACTGTAATACTGTAATATATGCCAATACCATACTGTAATATATGCCAATACAGTACTTTAATATATGCCAATACTGTACTGTAATACTGTGATATATGCAATACAGTACTGTAATATATGCCAATACAGTACTGTAATACTGTAATATATGACAATACAGTTCTGTAATATATGTCAATACAGTACTGTAATACTGTAATATATGCCAATACAGTACTGTAATATATGCCAATACGGTACTGTAATACCGTAATATATGCCATTTACATAGCAGGTGCTTTTATCCAAAGTGACAACAATGAGTCCACACATTTTAGTATGTGACCCCAGTGGGAAACAAACCCACAACTCTGGTGTTGCTAGTGCCATGTTCCAACTACTGTAACTGAGACTCACAGCACCACTGCAATACACTGGTACAATACAATACATTGGTAGAATACAATGCATGATTACAATACAGGTGGACGGTGTATGATCGCCTTCCCCATGGGCGTGCCACCCTATTTGGATGAGGCATACAATGACATCAGACCCATCATAGAAAAGAAAAGGCGCAGCGCTCACTCACCTTTAAAAACTCTGTTTTATTTTACCAAAGTCAAATAACGAACGTTTTTGTAGGCCGAAACATTCTTTTTTTTTTTTTTACTTTGGTAAAAATAAAACATAAGAATTTTCAATAGTGAGCGAGCGTTATGCCTTTTCCTTTCCTATAATGATGAAATTGTGAGGTTGCCCTTGGACTCATGTTGTTTGAGCGCTCTCCACTTATTTTCACATCATTCCAGACCTATGTAAGGCTTGGATTAACAATACCCCCCAAAAAATCCACAGGTGCATGAATAATGAGGGCATTTACATCATGTACCGCATACAAATCATCTGTCAACTCGGTTGCAACATTCACTACCAAGTTCAAAACTGCCTCTGGAAGCAATGTCAGCACAATAACTGTTCGTCGGGAGCTTCATGAAATGGGTTTCCATGGCCAAGCAGCCCCACCAAAAACCTAAGATCACCATGCTCAATGTCAAGTGTCGACTGGATTGTTGTGAAGCTCACAGCCATTGGACTCAGGAGCAGTGGAAACACAATCTCTGGAGTGATGAATCACCCTTCACCATCTGGCAGTCTGATGGACAAATCTAGGTTTGGCGGCGGATGCCAGGAGAAGCTACCTGCCCGAATGCAGTTCCAGTGAAGGGAAATCTTAACGCTACAGCATACAGCATACCGCACGGCAAGCGGTACCGGAGCGCCAAGTCTAAATCCAAAAGGCTCCTTAACAGCTTCTACCCCCAAGCCATAAGACTGCTGAACAATTAATCAAATGGCCAACCGGACTATTTACATTGACACCCAACCCGCCCCGCCCACTTTGTTTTTACACTGCTGCTACTCGCAGTTTATCATCTATGCATAGTCACTAAATCAAATGGGGCGGCAGGTAGCCTGGTGGTTAGAGGGTTGGACTAGTAACCAAAAAGGTTGCAAGATCAAATCCCCAAGCTCATAAGGAAAAAAATGTAATAAAAAAATCTGTTGTTCTGAACAAGGCAGTTAACCCACTGTTCCCAAGCTGTCATTGAAAATAAGAATTTGTTCTTAACTTCTCTGGGCTAGGTGGGACTTGACCGTCCCACACTATTCAACAGCCAGTGAAATAGCATGGTGCGAAATGCAAAAATATCATAATTTCTCAAACATATGACTATTTTACACCATTTTAAAGATACACTTCTCCTTAATGTAACCACATTGTCCGATTTCAAAAAGACTTTACAGCGAAAGCAAAACATTAGATTATGTTAGGAGAGTACATAGACAAAAATAACCACACAGCCATTTTCCAAGCAAGGACATGTGTCACAAAAACCCAAAACGCAGCAAAATGAAGCACTAACCTTTGATGATCTTCATCAGATGACACTCCTAGGACATTGTGTTACACAATACCTGTATGTTTTGTTCGATAAAGTTCATATTTATATCCAAAAACAGCCTTTTACATTGGCGCGTGATGTTCAGAAAATGTATTCCCACCAAAACGTCCGATGAATGACACCATCAATTTACAAAAATACTCATCATAAATGTTGACAAAATAAATAACAATTATTTAAAGAATTATAGATAGACTACTCCTGGATGCAACCGCTGTGTCAGATTTTAAAATAGCTTTATGGAGAAAGCACATTTTTCAATATTCTGAGTACATAACTCGCCATCACAGCAAGCTATACAGACACCCGCCAAGTTCGGGGCAACCTAAACTCAGAATTAGTATTATAAATATTCTCTTACCTTTGCTGATCTTCGTCAGAATGCACTCCCAGGACTGCTACTTCCACAAGAAATGTTGTTTTTGTTTGAAATAATCCATATTTATGTCCAAATACCTCCGTTTTGTTCGTGCTTTCAGGTCACTATCCAAAGGCATAATGCGCAAGCGTAATTCGAGACACGAAAAGTCCAAATGTTCCATTACCGTTAGTAGAAGCATGTCAATCGTTGTTTACAATCAATCTTTATGGTATTTTTAACGTAAAAATGCGATAATATTCCAACCGGACAACAGCGTATTCATTCCAGGAGAAAAAGAAGGAGGGGCGCGCTATCGGGCTCGCGCATCACCAAGTGCTTTGTCCATAGGCAGTCCACTCATTGACTGAGCTACTATTATAGTAACTGCCCAGTAACAGGAGAAGGCTGAAAGAACTTTCTGAAGGCTGTTGACAGCCAATGGAAGCCTTAGGAAGTGCAACGTGACCCCACAGACACTGTAGTTTTGACAGGGATTCAAAAGAAGAACTACAATTCTCAGATCTCCCACTTCCTGGTTGGATTTTTCTCAGGTTTTTGCCTGCCATATGAGTTCTGTTATACTCACAGACATCATGCAAACAGTTTTGGAAACTTCAGAGTGTTTTCTATCCACATCTACTAATAATATGCATATTCTAGTTTCTGGGCCAGAGTAGTAACCTGTTTAATTTGGGTACATTTTTCATCCGGCCGTGAAAATACTGCCCCCTACACCTTAAGAAGTTTTAACTGAGTTGCCTAGTTAAAAAAAAATCGAAACACATTTTATTGGTCACAAACACATGGTTAGCAGATGTTAATGAGAGTGTAGCGAAATGGTTGTGCTTCTAGTTCCAACCATGCAGTAATATCTAACAAGTAATCTAACAATTTCACAACAACTACCTTATACACACAAGTGTAAAGGAATGATTAAGAATATGCATATATAAATATATGGATGAGCGATGGCCGAACGTCATAGACAAGATACAGTAGATTGTATAGAGTACAGTATATACATATGAGATGGGTAATGTAGGGTATGTAAACATTATATAAAGTGGCATTGTTTAAGTGACTAGTGATACATTTATTACATCCAAATGTTAATTATAAAAGTTGAGTCTGTATGTTGGCAGAAGCCACTTAATGTTAGTGTTTAACAGTCTGATGGCCTGTTTTTCAGTCTCTCGGTCCCAGCTTTGATGCAACTATACTGACCTCGCTATACTGACCTCGCCTTCTGGATGATAGCGGGGTGAACAGGCAGTGGCTCGGGTGGTTGTTGTCCTTGATGATCTTTTTGGCCTTCCTGAGACATCGGGTGGTGTAGGTGTCCTGGAGGGCAGGTAGTTTGTCCCCGGTGATGCGTTGTGCAGACCTCACTACCCTCTGGAGAGCCTTACGGTTGTGGGCGGAGCAGTTGCCATACCAGGCGGTGATACAGCCCGACAGGATGCTCTCAATTGTGCATCTGTAAAAGTTTGTGAGTATTTTTGGTGACAAGCCAAATTTCTTCAGCCTCCTGAGGTTGAAGAGGCACCGCTATTGTGTCTTCTTCACCACGCTGTCTGTGTGGGTGGACCATTTCAGTTTGTCTGTGATGTGTACTCCCAGGAACTTAAAACTTTCCACGTTCTCCACTGCTGTCACTTCGATGTAGATAGGGGGCTGCTCCCTCTGCTGTTTCCCGAAGTCCACGATCATCTCCTTTGTTTTGTTGATGTTGAGTGTGAGGTTATTTTCCTGACACCACACTGCGAGCGACCTCACCTCCTCCCTCTAGGCCGTCTCGTCGTTGTTGGTAATCAAGCCTACCACTGTAGTGTCGTCTGCAAACTTGATGATTGAGTTGGAGGCGTGCATAGCCACGCAGTCATGGGTGAACAGGGAGTACAGGAGAGGGCTGAGAACACACCCTTGTGGGGCCCCAGTGTTGAGGATCAGCGGGGTGGAGATGTTGTTTCCTACCCTCACCACCTGGTGCGGCCCATCAGAAAGCATGGACCCAGTTGCACAGGGCGGGGTCGAGATCCAGGGTCTCGAGCTTAATGACGAGTTTGGAGGGCACCATGGTGTTAAATGCTGAGCTGTAATCAATAAGCAGCATTCTTACATAGGTATTCCTCCTGTCCCGATGGGTTAGGGCAGTGTGCAGTGCGGTTGCGATTGCGTCGTCTTTGGACCTATTGGGGTAGTAAGCAAATTGGAGTGGGTCTAGGGTGTCAGGAAGGGTAGAGGTGATATGATCCTTGACTAGTCTCTCAAAGCACTTCATGATGAAGGAAGTGAGTGCTACGGGGCGATAGTCGTTGAGCTCAGTTACCTTAGCTTTCTTGGGAAAAGGAACAATGGTGGCCCTCTTTAAGCATGTGGGAACAGCAGACTGGGATAGGGATTGAATATGTCCGTAAACACAGCAGCCAGCTGGTCTGCGCATGCTCTGAGGACGCGGCTAGGGATGCCATCTGGGCCGGCAGCCTTACGAGGGTTAACATGTTTAAATGTTTTACTCAAGTTGGCTGCGGTGATGGAAAGGTTTTGGTAGCGGGCCGTGTCAATGGCACTGTATTGTCCTCAAAGCGAGCAAAGAAGTTGTTTAGTTTGTCTGGGAGCAAGACATCGGTGTCCGCGACGGGGCTGGTTTTCTTTTTGTAGTCCGTGATTGACTGTAGACCCTGCCAAATACGTCTCGTGTCTGAGCCGTTGAATTGCGACTCTACTTTGTCTCTATACTGATGCTTAGCTTGTTTGATTGCCTTGCGGGGGGAATAGCTACACTGTTTGTATTCGGTCATGTTTCCGGTCACTTTGCCATGATTAACAGTAGTGGTTTGCGCTTTCAGTTTTGCGCGAATGCTGCCATCAATCCACGGTTTCTGGTTGGGGAAGGATTTAATAGTCACCGTGGGTACCACATCACCGAAGCAGTTGCTAATAAACTCGCTCACCGAATTAGCATATACATCAATGTTATTGATGATGCTACCTACATGTACAAATTACCTCAACTAACCTGTACCCCCGCACATAGATTCAGTACCGGTACCCCCTTGTATAAAGCCTCGTTAAAGTTACGTTATTGTGTTAATTATTATTATTTATTTTTTATTTTACTTTATTTTATTTGATAAACTCTTTTTCTTGAGCTGCATTGTTGGTTAAGGGCTTGTAAGTAAGTATTTCATGGTAAGGTTGTTTTCGGCGCATGTGACAAATACAATTTTATTTGACGTTCTAGACGATTCTAGGCTACTAACTTTATGGCAACAGTTTAGGGAAGGCCATTTCCTGTTTCAGCATGACAATGCCCCTGTGCACAAAGTGAGGTCCATACAGAAATGGTTTATCGAGATTGGTGTGGAAGAACTTGACTGACATGCACAGCGTCCTGACCTCAACCCCATCGAACACCTTTGGGATGAATTGGATCACTGACTGCGAGCCAGACCTTTTCGCCCAACATCAGTGCCCGACCCCACTAACGCTCTTGTGGCTGAATGGAAGCAAGTCCCCGCAGCAATGTTCCAACATCTACTGGAAAGCCTTCCCAGAAGAGTGGAGGCTGTTATAGCAGCAAAGGGGGGACCAACTCCATATTAATGCCCATGATTTTTGAATGAGATGTTCGACAAGCAGGTGTCCATATACTTTAGTCTTAAACAAATCTACTTTGAAACAGAAGCATACACCTCACACACAAGGTTATGGTCTTTGAAAAATAATATACCTGTACCATGTCAGATACAGAGTTGGAATTTCTTTAAAAAAAAATGTTTGCATCCCACAATTACTCATCACAGAAGACTGAAATATAACATAACTGCTTGACATAGAAACATCAGATTTTAATTGTTTAAAAAAAAAAAAAATCTTTATGAATGATGATATTATGAAATATATTAAGAACGTTCCACCCATGAGGCTAAAGAGGGCGCTTTTGGTAATTGACTGCAGGAAAGGAGAGAGGTCTGGGAGAGTAGAGTAGAGCTGAGTAGAGTATTGCTGATTAGAGTAGAGCAGAGTAGAGCTGATTAGAGTAGAGCTGAGTAGAGTAGAGTAGAGCTGATTAGAGTAGTATAGAGCTGATTAGAGTAGAGTAGAGCTGATTAGAGTAGCGTAGAGCTGATTAGTGTAGAGCAGAGTAGAGCTGATTAGAGTAGCATAGAGCTGATTAGTGAAGAGCAGAGTAGAGCTGATTAGAGTAGCGTAGAGCTGATTAGTGTAGAGCAGAGTAGAGCTGATTAGAGTAGCATATAGCTGATTAGTGTAGAGCAGAGCTGATTAGAGTAGAGTAGAGCTGAGTAGCGTAGAGCTGAGTAGAGTAGCGTAGAGCTGAGTAGAGTAGAAATGATTAGAGTAGAGTAGAGCAGAACAGAGTAGAGTAGGGAATAGAGCTGATTAGAGTAGAGCTGAGTAGAGTAGAGTAGAGCTGATTAGAGTAGAGTAGAGCTGATTAGAGTAGAGTAGAGCTGATTAGAGCAAAGTAGAGCTGAGTAGAGTAGAGCTGATTGGAGTAGAGCTGATTGGAGTAGAGCTGATAAGAGTAGAGCTGATTAGAGTAGAGTAGAGCTGATTTGAGTGGAGTAGAGCTGATTAGAGTAGAGCTGATTAGAGTAGAGTAGAGCTGATTAGAGTAGAGTAGAGCTGATTAGAGTAGAGTAGAGCTGAGTAGAGTAGAGCTGATTAGAGTAGAGCTGATTAGAGTAGAGTAGAGCTGAGTAGAGCAGAACACAGTACAGCAAAGTAGAGTAGAGCTGAGTAGAGTAGAACACGGTAGAGCAGAGTAGAGTAGAGCCAGGTTAGGAGCATTTAGATTCCATACACACATCAGTGATCTACTGTGGGGAGCTCTTCCCCCTAGTGGATTAGAACTGTAGTGGTATGCAAAGATGCTCAACACAAATGATTAAGGATTCTTTGGGTCATAATGATTCAATGCTAGTGTTAGTATAATTTCCAATGTAGTAGAAGCAACACCAGTTTTATTTTCAGTGGTAGTAGAAGCAACAGTGATGATACTAGTGGTAGTAGAAGCAACAGTGATGATAGTGGTGGTAGTAGAAGCAACAGTGATGATTGTAGTGGTAGTAGAAGCAACAGTGATGATAGTGGTGGTAGTAGAAGCAACAGTGATGATAGTGGTGGTAGTAGAAGCAACAGTGATGATACTAGTGGTAGTAGAAGCAACAGTGATGATAGTGGTGGTAGTAGAAGCAACAGTGATGATTGTAGTGGTAGTAGAAGCAACAGTGATGATAGTGGTGGTAGTAGAAGCAACAGTGATGATAGTGGTGGTAGTAGAAGCAACAGTGATGATAGTGGTGGTAGTAGAAGCAACAGTGATGATACTAGTGATAGTAGAAGCAACAGTGATGATAGTGGTGGTAGTAGAAGCAACAGTGATGATAGTGGTGGTAGTAGAAGCAACAGTGATGATAGTGGTGGTAGTAGAAGCAACAGTGATGATACTAGTGGTAGTAGAAGCAACAGTGATGATAGTGGTGGTAGTAGAAGCAACAGTGATGATTGTAGTGGTAGTAGAAGCAACAGTGATGATAGTGGTGGTAGTAGAAGCAACAGTGATGATAGTGGTGGTAGTAGAAGCAACAGTGATGATAGTGGTGGTAGTAGAAGCAACAGTGATGATAGTGGTGGTAGTAGAAGCAACAGTGATGATAGTGGTGGTAGTAGAAGCAACAGTGATGATAGTGGTGGTAGTAGAAGCAACAGTGATGATACTAGTGGTAGTAGAAGCAACAGTGATGATAGTGGTGGTAGTAGAAGCAACAGTGATGATAGTGGTGGTAGTAGAAGCAACAGTGATGATACTAGTGGTAGTAGAAGCAACAGTGATGATAGTGGTGGTAGTAGAAGCAACAGTGATGATAGTGGTGGTAGTGACAGTAGAATTGGTCATTTGTACAGGTAAGACAAATGCCCTTCTACATATACTGAATATGCTAATATTTATGATATTGATGCATATGTGTATTGCTTGTTACTTTAAGGGACTTTGGGGGGAACTTTGGGAAAGGTTATTAACATTGCAGACAGCTGTACTATTGGTATTACAGTGAGCCAAGCCTGTGTAAGTTTGTTGTGTTGAGCACTGGTGTCGGGACATTCTGTTGCTATTTCTGTTTCTGTTACTGTGGAGTATTCTGCACAGTGATTTCTGTTCTGGCGGGCTGATTTCCTGCTGCTCAGCAGTTTCCCAGCCGGGCCTCCAGGGTCCACAGGGGGACGTATGACTGGGCCATGCAGAACTGAGGTAGTCACTCAGAGAGAGCGTTCCGCAACAGACACATCCCCTTGGCGTCCTTCCTTCTGGCATGTTCATGTCCACTGCCCTCCTCCACCTCCCCTCTCCTCTCCTCCCTCCTCCTCTCCTCAGCATGGCAACACACATAGGGTGAAATGCCCAATGTTCTCCTGTATATCCGGCTTCATATTCAGAAGTGGAGACTGTGAAACAGGTGCACATGTTGCCACAAGGACAAAATTGACATTTCTGCTCTCGCATCCTCAGCAAAGCTTCCGCGATGACATAACATGTTACCACCCACTAGTACATACTATGTCTGGAACACTCGCTTAACATTTACTGCATGCAGTGATTAATAAGGCTGCCTGCAACTTCCATTCTGTATACTCAGTCCTGTTGTCAAGGAAGAACATGGTACAACATCAGAAGCCTTAACATTGGTTGTTTTGTTGTCACAGTCAATGTGTCTTAGCCATAGCATCTGTTTGGAACTGAGATTAAACAGGACGCTGTATCTTTCCACACTCACAGTGCATGGTAACCCTGCAGCCATGGTAACCCCGCAGCCATGGTAACCCCGTAGCCATGGTAACCCTGCAGCCATGGTAACCCTGCAGTCAGTCAACGTTGCCAACAGCAGACTAACTGCTGTTTCTGATTTACGTAGAAGACGGCACATATTTTCTGAACCTCTCTGAGATAATGAATAATACTTATAACAAATGTTACTGTATGTTTATTAGGTAATTAAAACAAAAAGACAGTTTACAAGATACATTTACAGTAGGTTTTATGTCATGACTGAACATGTGTGTGGAACCAGATGAAGAGTAATTCTATTTAGCCTGAAATGAGCAGTTTGTGTTGTGTTTCTCCCTTCTGTGCCGTGGGCAATGCTTTGCATTGTTTTTTTGGTGAGCATGAATGCTGACCTCTGACCTGTGAAATGGCCCCTCCGACCCCACTGAAAGTTCACAGGAGGGTCAATGAGTCCTGTGCCTCTGTCTGCAGACGCTGTATGGATGGAGGCTCCAACCCCTCAGGCCAGAGGCTCACACATACAGTATAGTACATAGCCTCCGTACATATCCTGCTGTCTACTATACATCTTACAATGAGATCAGCTATCACATTTACATGATACTGAGAATAGAAGTCAGATCTCGCATTCAATGTATTATTCATTTTATGCCTCCTCACTTTTAGTCAATATCTAGGGTCAGCTTCCCGGACACAGATTAATCCTAGCCCTGGACTTAAACACATGCTCAGTGGAGAATCTCTGTCTAGGAAACCGGTCCTCAATGTCACAGGCTTTTACGGTAAATAGAAAATTGACAGAGATTCATTTTTCAATATTTGATGTTTCATTTCTGTGCCATTGGAGATAAGTGTAGACGTTTATCACGAAGAACAATGTGCTTGGCTGGGACATTTACCATAATATCTACTGGGCTGGGCTATCTACCATACACTCTTAGAAAAAAAGGGTTCCAAAGTGGTTTTTTGGATTTCCCTACAGGAGAACCCTTTTTGGTTCCAGGTAGAACCCTTTTTGGTTCCATGTAGAATCCACTGTGGAAAGAGTTCTACATGAAACCCAAGCCGAAGAACCCTTTTAAATTCTACATAGCACATTTTTTCTAAAAGTGTAATGGGAGAAATCATTCTCATGCATTAATTAATACACTATATGATTGAATTCAATCTCGCTTCTTGTGTGATTTGAATCATCTCTGTGTTGTGTTGTAGGGTAGTGCATGACAGCCTGCTTTGCTAGGCCCGGAATAGTTTGTTTAGGGTCTGACTGGGCGAGGCTGTTGCTTGGTGATGGAGAGGATCATGATGATTACTATGACATCATTACACGTGTGTTCTGCTCAACACATCCATCTTCACACGCAGTACAGACACTCCTGAGATGAATGAATTGTTCATTTCTGAGTTCAGAGCCAGGTCACAGACGCGTATCCCCAGATATCAGAGGAGCACAGCATGTAAACAAAGGGACTTGCACAACTCATTTTTCTTGCTTTCATTTTTTTCATTATTTGCGGTATCAAATTACTTATCAAATTATTTCACTTAAAGGGCTGATCTATCATGAAAGGTTTAAGATAAACATTAGATTCAGATTTATGACACTATCAAACATCTTGATTTACAAAATGAAAGAGATAGATTCACAGAAACCACGCAAATAAATATCAGCACGACTGCTAACATAGTAGCTGTGTGGCCATGCTAACTATACTAATATAGTAGCTGTGTGGCCATGCTAACTATACTAATATAGTAGCTGTGTGGCCATGCTAACTATACTAATATAGTAGCTGTGTGGCCATGCTAACTATACTAATATAGTAGCTGTGTGGCCATGCTAACTATACTAATATAGTAGCTGTGTGGCCATGCTAACTATACTAATATAGTAGCTGTGTGGCCATGCTAATCATAGCAAGACATTGTTGATGTAGATGAACATGAATCTGGTTTTGCTTCTGTCCTCTAACTGATATTACAACTCTGCTTAGGGTCCATTATATTTCAACTTTACACATTCCACTTCACATAGCTGTCTGGGAAAAATACAGGTACAGTCTAAGGTCTTTCAAGCCATGTCCCCTCACTGTACTACACTGTACTATATTATACTATACTGTACTGTACTGTACTATACTATACTATACTATACTATAGTATAATATAGTATACTATACTATACTATACTATACTATACTATACTATAATGCGTTCTGCATTAGCATCGAACTGCCCCCGCGATATGCAACTTTTCAGGGAAGTTAGAAACCAATACACACAGGCAGTTAGAAACGCCAAGGCTAGCTTTTTCAAACAGAAATTTGCTTCCTGCAACTCAAACTCTAAAAAGTTCTGGGACATTGTAAAGTCCATGGAGAATAAGAACACCTCCTCCCAACTGCCCACTGCACTGAGGATAGGAAACTCTGTCACCACTGATAAGCCCACTATAATTGAGAATTTCAATAAGCACTTTTCTACGGCTGGCCATGCTTTCCACCTAACTACCCCTACTGCATTCAACAGCACTGCACCCCCCACAGCTACTCGCCCAAGCCTCCCCCATTTCTCCTTCACCCAAATCCATTCAGCTGATGTTCTGAAAGAGCGGCAAAATCTGGACCCCTACAAATCAGCTGGGCTTGACAATCTGGACCCTTTCTTCCTAAAATTATCTGCCGAAATTATTGCAACCCCTATTACTAGCCTGTTCAACCTCTCTTTCGTGTCGTCTGAGATTCCCATAGATTGGAAAGCAGCTGCTGTCATCCCCCTCTTCAAAGGAGGTGACACTCTTGACCCAAATTGCTACAGACCTATATCCATCCTACCCTGCCTTTCTAAGGTCTTCGAAAGCCAAGTCAACAAACAGATAACCGACCATTTCGAATCCCACCGCACCTTCTCCGCTATGCAATCTGGTTTCAGAGCTGGTCATGGGTGCACCTCAGCCACGCTCAAGGTCCTAAATGACATCGTAACCGCCATCAATAAGAAACAATACTGTGCTGCCGTATTCATTGACCTGGCCAAAGCTTTTGACTCTGTTAATCACCACATCCTCATCGGCAGACTTAGTAGCCTTGGTTTCTCAAACGATTGCGTCGCCTGGTTCACCAACTACTTCTCTGATAGAGTTCAGTGTGTCAAATCGGAGGGCCTGCTGTCCGGACCTCTGGCAGTCTCTATGGGGGTACCACAGGGTTCAATTCTTGGGTTACCTCTTTTCTCTGTATACATAAATGATGTCGCTCTTGCTGCTGGTGAATCTCTGATCCACCTCTACGCAGACGACACCATTCTGTATACTTCTGGCCCTTCTTTGGACACTGTGTTAACAACCCTCCAGACGAGCTTCAATGCCATACAACTCTCCTTCCGTGGTCTCCAACTGCTCCTAAATACAAGTAAAACGAAATGCATGCTCTTCAACCGTTCGCTGCCTGCACCTGCCCGCCTGTCCAGCATCACTTCTCTGGACAGTTCTGACTTAGAATTTGTGGACAACTACAAATACCTAGGTGTCTGGTTAGACTGTAAACTCTCCTTCCAGACTCACATCAATCATCTCCAATCCAAAGTTAAATCTAGAATTGGCTTCCTATTTCGCAACAAAGCATCCTTCACTCATGCTGCCAAACATACCCTCGCAAAACTGACCATCCTACCAATCCTCGACTTCGGCAATGTCATTTACAAAATAGCCTCCAATACCTTACTCAACAAGCTGGATGCAGTCTATCACAGTGCCATCCGTTTTGTCACCAAAGCCCCATATACTACCCACCACTGCGACCTGTACGCTCTCGTTGGCTGGCCTTCGCTTCATAATCGTCGCAAAACACATTGGCTCCAGGTCATCTACAAGACCCTGCTAGGTAAAGTCCCCCCCTATCTCCGCTCACTGGTCACCATAGCAGCACCCACCTGTAGCACGCGCTCCAGCAGGTATATCTCTCTGGTCACCCCTAAAGCCAACTCCTCCTTTGGTCGTCTCTTCTTCCAGTTCTCTGCTGCCAATGACTGGAACGAACTACAAAAATCTCTGAAACTGGAAACACTTATCTCCCTCACTAGCTTTAAGCACCAGCTATCAGAGCAGCTCCCAGATCACTGTACCTGTACATAGCCCATCTATAATTTAGCCCAAACTACTACCTCTTCCCCTACTTTATTTATTTAATTTATTTTGCTCCTTTGCACCATATTATTTATATTTTAACTTTGAACTTTCTTCAAATAACAAATCTACCATTCCAGTGTTTTACTTGCTATACTTTATTTACTTCGCCACCATGGCCTTTTTTGCCTTTACCTCCCTTATCTCACATCATTTGCTCACATTGTATATAGTCTTAATTTTTTCTACTGTATCATTGATTGTATGTTGTTTTACTCCATGTGTAACTCTGTGTTTTTGTATGTTGTCGAACTGCTTTGCTTTATCTTGGCCAGGTCGCAATTGTAAATGAGTACTTGTTCTCAACTTGCCTACCTGGTTAAATAAAGGTGAAATAATATAAATAAATAAAAATACTACACTATACTATACTATACTATACGATACTATACTGTACTATACTGTGTTATATTGTACTATACTATACTATACTGTACTCTACTATACTATACTGCACTGTACTGTACTGTACTATACTATGCTGTACTAGGTTGTACTATACTATACTATACTATACTGCACTGTACTATACTATACGATACAGTACTGTACTGTACTTTACTATATTGTACTATACTGTACTATACTATACTGTACTGTACTGTACCATACTGTACTCTACTGTAGTGTACTATACTATGCTGTACTGTACTATACTGTACTGTACTCTACTATACTATACTGTACTATATAATACTGTACTATACTATACGCTGCTGTACTGTGCTGTAGTGTACTATACTATGCTGTGTTGTACTGTACTGTACTCTACTGTACTGTACTATACTATACTATAGTGCAATACACCATACTATACTGTACTATACTATACTATATGGTACTGTACTATACTGTACTGTTCTGTACTATACTGTACATCCAACTTAACTGACAGATAGACTGAAGGTGCAAGAAAGGCACAATTTACCCTCCTCATGCTCCTCACCATGCGCTGCAATCTTTACAAAGTATCTCCAGCGGATGTGAAAGGGATCATTAGTTGTGTGGCAGCGGAAGAGGCAGTGTTGTCAGCTACCCCTCATTACTGTAGCGCTGGCGCTGGTGGGAGTGCCAACATCATTAACATGGCTGTCATTAGCACTGTCCTAAACCTCATGGAGAACTTAGTCCTGGAGAGATGAATGAATCTCCTCTCAGCACCATCACACTGTCTGGCTACAGCATATACAGTATATGCCACCAACACCAGTGAGGCGTGCCTGACAGGAACTGAACTGCCTGGAGTGGAGGAGGTAGCAGATGATCTGGTCAGACTTCACTCAACGGGAGGAACCACACATTGGACTGACATATTTTAATGCTGGTAATCTCCCCACAAATCCCTGGGGGAATTTCTGCATTGCTGAGTTTAGCGGTATTTTCTTAATATGTAAAAATGTTGGCCATTTCTCAAAACCACTGCGCTATACAGTAGAACTGTTCTTGACTGATTAGGTGGGTAGGAGACCTGTGTTTTCATTCTCACCAGTGATTAGTGTCTGGACAGCTAGCAGCATATTATGATTTGAATATGGTAGCGTTACACCAGAATGTAGTTATTATTTTCAATGGATCATCCATCTACCAAGCAGTATAGGATGGCCATGGTTACTCCACCACAACATTCACCACATAGTGGCAGACTTTAACAAGAAGACAAAACCATCTTGTGGTAGAGGACAACTTCATGAAGATATGATCCATGGACTGAGAGAGACCATGTGAAATCAGGTTTCAGATGATTCAGCTACAGTTGTAGAGAGAAGATCCTCTGGAAAGAGGGTCCTGATGATGTCAGCAGAGCCATCAGTCTAGACATGAGATGAGAGGACAGAAGAAGCCTCTGTGACAGGGATATCGTTTTTTCTCTCCTATTAATTGCACATAGTGAGGGATTAAAACAAAGTTTCTCACACCTTGTCATCTGCCTGACCTGAGTTGATGTTATTGTAGCCAACTTCAAGGCCTCTGAAGCAGCTGCAATCACTTACAGCTCTCTGGTCTGCAGCTCGGCCCCTCTGTGCCCCCCAGTAAAGTTTCCCGTCAGGCTTTAGATGAGGGATAATGCTGGTCCATGTCCAACCTCTCTGGGCCAGGGATAATGCTGCTCCATGTCCAACCTCTCTAGAGCAGGGATAATGCTGCTCCATGTCCAACCTCTCTAGAGCAGGGATAATGCTTCTCCATGTCCAACCTCTTTAGAGCAGGGATAATGCTGCTCCATGTCCAACCTCTCTAGAGCAGGGATAATGCTGCTCCATGTCCAACCTCTCTAGAGCAGGGATAATGCTGCTCCATGTCAAACCTCTCTAGAGCAGGGATAATGCCGCTCCATGTCCAACCTCTCTGGAGCAGGGATAATGCCGCTCCATGTCCAACCTCTCTAGAGCAGGGATAATGCTGCTCCATGTCCAACCTCTCTAGAGCAGGGATAATGCTGCTCCATGTCCAACCTCTCTAGAGCAGGTATAATGCTGCTCCATGTCCAACCTCTCTAGAGCAGGAATAATGCCGCTCCATGTCCAACCTCTCTGGAGCAGGGATAATGCCGCTCCATGTCCAACCTCTCTGGAGCAGGGATAATGCCGCTCCATGTCCAACCTCTCTAGAGCAGGGATAATGCTGCTCCATGTCCAACCTCTCTAGAGCAGGGATAGGCCACTCTGTCTCGGCTCTCTGCTTCTTAAGCACAACAGAAAGCATTGTATTTAAACACTGTGTCCGTGTCTTCAAAAGGACTGTTTCAGAGGCCAAAGGCATGCTCTCTGATTCCATGTGTCTTTTTCTCCATGGGGCTGGGCGGTTTTCGTGCGGTTCTGACCAATGGGGGAGCTTGGAGTGCTGTGTCGCTCCCCTGATGTACTGCTCATCATTAAATCAGCACATTCCTTCCCCTGGAGGCCCAGGTGGCTGGGGGGCCCGAGGTCCAGACCCAGAGGAGAGTTAGAACACAGGAGAGCTGAGTGGAGTAGAACACAGTAGAGTTAGAACACAGTATAGTTAGAACACAGCAGAGCAGAGAGGAGTAGAACAGAGTATAGTTAGAACACAGCAGAGCAGAGAGGAGTAGAACACAGTAGAGTTAGAGCACAGTAGAGTTAGAGCAGAGCAGGGCAGAGTAGGACATAGTAGAGTTAGAGCACAGCAGAGCAGAGCAGAGTAGAACACAGTAGAGTTAGAGCACAGCAGGGCAGAGCAGAGTAGAACACAGTAGAGTTAGAGCACAGCAGGGCAGAGCAGAGTAGAACACAGTAGATTTAGAACACAGCAGGGCAGAGCAGAGTAGAACACAGTAGAGTTAGAACACAGCAGAGCAGAGCAGAGTAGAACACAGTAGATTTAGAACACAGCAGGGCAGAGCAGAGTAGAACACAGTAGAGTTAGAACACAGCAGAGCAGAGCAGAGTAGAACACAGTAGAGTTAGAACACAGCAGAGCAGAGCAGAGTAGAACACAGTAGAGTTAGAACACAGCAGAGCAGAGCAGAGTAGAACACAGTAGAGTTAGAGCACAGCAGGGCAGAGCAGAGTGGAGTAGAACACAGTAGAGTTAGAGCACAGCAGGGCAGAGCAGAGTAGAACACAGTAGAGTTAGAGCACAGTAGAGTTAGAGCAGAGCAGGGCAGAGTAGGACATAGTAGAGTTAGAGCACAGCAGGGCAGAGCAGAGTAGAACACAGTAGAGTTAGAGCACAGCAGGGCAGAGCAGAGTAGAACACAGTAGTGTTAGAGCACAGCAGGGCAGAGCAGAGCAGAACACAGTAGAGCTAGAACACAGCAGGGCAGAGCAGAGCAGAACACAGTAGAGCTAGAACACAGCAGGGCAGAGCAGAGTAGAGTAGAACACAGTCGTGCTAGAACACAGCAGGGCAGAGTAGAGTAGAGTAGAACACAGTCGTGCTAGAACACAGCAGGGCAGAGCAGAGTAGAGTAGAACACAGTCGTGCTAGAACACAGCAGGGCAGAGCAGAGTAGAGTAGAACACAGTCGTGCTAGAACACAGCAGGGCAGAGCAGAGTAGAGTAGAACACAGTCGTGCTAGAACACAGCAGGGCAGAGTAGAGTAGAGTAGAACACAGTCGTGCTAGAACACAGCAGGGCAGAGCAGAGTAGAGTAGAACACAGTCGTGCTAGAACACAGCAGGGCAGAGCAGAGTAGAGTAGAACACAGTCGTGCTAGAACACAGCAGGGCAGAGCAGAGTAGAGTAGAACACAGTCGTGCTAGAACACAGCAGGGCAGAGTAGAGTAGAGTAGAACACAGTCGTGCTAGAACACAGCAGGGCAGAGTAGAGTAGAGTAGAACACAGTCGTGCTAGAACACAGCAGGGCAGAGTAGAGTAGAGTAGAACACAGTCGTGCTAGAACACAGCAGGGCAGAGTAGAGTAGAGTAGAACACAGTAGTGCTAGAACACAGCAGGGCAGAGCAGATAGCTGGGCGCAGCAGAGCAGCTGCAGTCCAGGGGCATCCGGCATCGCACCACAGCTACGCCAACATCCCACACTGACAGGAAACACTTCATACAGACCATCTCAGCACCCTTTGTGTTTATGAAGGATATGTGCTGTCTCATTTATAGGCCCCCGAATCCTGTTTCCATCCCAGTTCAACTATCTGCCGATCTTGACAGAGATCGTGGTACACTTTAAAACTTAAGGGGAGAGTCGACCCTGTCAGATGCAATACATAAACACTATTCACAACATTAAAGACTAGCATAGATCATCTGAAAAAAAATAATATTTTCTCTCATTGAGAATCAATCATTATAAAGCCATCATAACGCAATAGCAAAATGAAAGGATATGCAACATCTTGTTCACATAATAAACAATAATTTTTCTATTTCAGTTGTATTATTTGTTGTGGGTCTGTCCTGTAGGCCTGTACCAAATCAATAATTTACAACCTTTAAGTTTAAGTCTCTAGTCAAATTTCAGACCTCTTGTGTTTTTTGGGCCCCCCCTCCCCCCTTTAATGATTCAACATTCAATGAGTCACCAAGCATTGATGATGTCATAAGAGATTTTTGAACCTCTTTTGCCCCCTAGTGGTAGTACATGGTGCCGTGTTTCACCAAGAACCAGCTGCAGCTGAGCCTCCACAAGAATCCTAAGGAGAAGCAGACTTTACTGTACCTCTTCACTGTAGCTCTCTACTGTACCTCTTTACTGTAGCTCTCTACTGTAGCTCTCTACTGTAGCTTTCTGCTGTACCACTTCACTGTAGCTCTCTACTGTACCTCTTCACTGTAACTCTCTACTGTACCTCTTCACTGTAACACTTCACTGTAACTCTCTACTGTACCTCTTCACTGTAACTCTTTACTGTACCTCTTCACTGTAACACTTCACTGTAACTCTCTACTGTACCTCTTCACTGTAACTCTTTACTGTACCTCTTCACTGTAACACTTCACTGTAACTCTCTACTGTACCTCTTCACTGTAACTCTTTACTGTACCTCTTCACTGTAACACTTCACTGTAACTCTCTACTGTACCTCTTCACTGTAACTCTTTACTGTACCTCTTCACTGTAACACTTCACTGTAACTCTCTACTGTACCTCTTCACTGTAACTCTTTACTGTAACTCTCTACTGTAACTCTTTACTGTACCTCTGGCTCTTATTTTCTACACTAAGCAGCAATTTAAGCCACTATATTATTAGCAGTCAAATCTACATGAAACCATTTGACCAGATGATTTGTTAAGATACAACATGGCTGCTCTGTCATTATGACAGTAAACACATGGAGTTGTTTTAGCGTTTAATTACATTTTACATACTGACTTTTCCTGTTTCCATGGCTACAAAAGCCCTGTCAGTCTATCCTCGGGCCCCTTTCAGCAGTGATCCTTACATAACTGAGAGTGAGCTGACGCTTACATTGTGTCCAATAATCTCTTTTTACGAACACCTGGGAATATCTTGTTGCTTGGCTTGTTAGGACATAGGGATTAGCATTGTTCATCAGGGTTTCACTCCGAGTTAGTAACTTTTCAATGTTCACTGTCTGTCACAACCTCTGAAATGCTTGAATCACTGTTAAATTCAACACAAATATGATGACATATACAGTATTACTGTATTTACTCAATGTGGTATAGCCATTGTTTGTGACTGGCATTTTGTGGGTATATCCTGTCTACCAGCCTTTATCATGGGGTATATCCTGTCTACCAGCCTTTCTAATGGGGTATATCCTGTCAATCATGAGGTATATCCTGTCTACCAGCCTCTGTCATGGGGTATATCCAGTCTATCATTATGTATATCCTGTCTACCAGCCTTTCTAATGGGGTATATCCTGTCTATCATTATGTATATCCTGTCTACCAGCCTCTGTCATGGGGTATATCCTGTCTATCATTATGTATATCCTGTCTATCAGCCTCTGTCATGGGGTATATCCTGTCTATCATTATGTATATCCTGTCTATAGGTCTCAGTCATGGGAGGTATGTTCTGTATATAGGTCTCAGTCATGGGGGTATATCCTGTCTACAGGTCTCTGTCATGGGGGGTATATCCTGTCTACAGGTCTCAGTCATGGGGGTATATTCTGTCTACAGGTCTCAGTCATGGGAGGTATGCTCTGTCTACAGGTCTCTGTCATGGGGGGTATATTCTGTCTACAGGTCTCTGTCATGGGGGGTATATCCTGTCTACAGGTCTCTGTCATGGGGGTATGTTCTGTCTACAGGTCTCTGTCATGGGGGGTATGTTCTGTCTACAGGTCTCTGTCATGGGGGTATGTTCTGTCTACAGGTCTCAGTCACCAATTTGTAAGTGGCTTTGGATAAGAGCGTCTGCTAAATGACGTAAATGTAATGTAAATGGGTATATTCTGTCTACAGGCCTCGGTCATGGGGGGTATATCCTGTATCATTGGCTCCCTTCCTATATAAACACTTGTTATCAGGGCAGATTTTTGTGTTGCTGTTGTGAAGAGCCTCTCTCTCCCTCCCCTGTTCAGTGGTAACATGAGTCAGACCCCAGGCCGTTGGCTGTGTCAGACACCAGACGGTCACACCAGGCATAACCTTCAGCTCTGGCCTTCCTCTCTGACACTGCATTTGTTGGTTCACTTCACACCTCGGCCACTTCACCAGGACCAGCAGCTAGTCATTCACAGGACATTATGTTAAGTATGGTTGTCTTTCTGTCATATTGTTTAGGATTCTGCCATATTGTTCAGGATTCTGTCATGTTGTTTAGGATTCTGCCATATTGTTCAGGATTCTGTCATGTTGTTTAGGATTCTGCCATATTGTTCAGGATTCTGTCACGTTGTTCAGGATTCTGCCATGTTGTTCAGGATTCTGTCATGTTGTTTAAGGATTCTGTCATGTTGTTCAGGATTCTGCCATATTGTTCAGGATTCTGTCATATTGTTCAGGATTCTGTCATGTTGTTCAGGATTCTGTCATGTTGTTCAGGATTCTGTCATGTTGTTCAGGATTCTGTCATGTTGTTTAGGATTCTGTCATGTTGTTCAGGATTCTGTCATATTGTTCAGGATTCTGCCATATTGTTCAGGATTCTGTCATGTTGTTCAGGATTCTGTCATGTTGTTCAGGATTCTGTCATATTGTTCAGGATTCTGCCATATTGTTCAGGATTCTGTCATGTTGTTTAAGGATTCTGTCATGTTGTTCAGGATTCTGCCATATTGTTCAGGATTCTGCCATATTGTTCAGGATTCTGTCATGTTGTTCAGGATTCTGCCATATTGTTCAGGATTCTGTCATATTGTTCAGGATTCTGTCATGTTGTTTAGGATTCTGTCATGTTGTTCAGGATTCTGTCATGTTGTTCAGGATTCTGTCATATTGTTCAGGATTCTGCCATATTTTTCAGGATTCTGTCATGTTGTTCAGGATTCTGTCATATTGTTCAGGATTCTGCCATATTGTTCAGGATTCTGTCATGTTGTTCAGGATTCTGCCATATTGTTCAGGATTCTGTCATATTGTTCAGGATTCTGCCATATTGTTCAGGATTCTGTCATGTTGTTCAGGATTCTGTCATGTTGTTCAGGATTCTGTCATATTGCTCAGGATTCTGCCATATTGTTCAGGATTCTGTCATGTTGTTCAGGATTCTGTCATGTTGTTCAGGATTCTGCCATATTGTTCAGGATTCTGCCATATTGTTCAGGATTCTGCCATATTGTTCAGGATTCTGTCATATTGCTCAGGATTCTGCCATATTGTTCAGGATTCTGTCATATTGTTTAGGATTCTGTCATATTGCTCAGGATTCTGTCATATTGTTTAGGATTCTGTCATATTGCTCAGGATTCTGTCATATTGTTTAGGATTCTGTCATATTGTTTAGGATTCTGTCATATTGTTTAGGATTCTGTCATATTGTTTAGGATTCTGTCATATTGCTCAGGATTCTGTCATATTTTTTAGGATTCTGTCATATTGCTCAGGATTCTGTCATATTGTTTAGGATTCTGTCATATTGCTCAGGATTCTGTCATATTGTTTAGGATTCTGTCATATTGTTTAGGATTCTGTCATATTGCTCAGGATTCTGTCATATTGTTTAGGATTCTGTCATATTGCTCAGGATTCTGTCATATTGTTTAGGATTCTGTCATATTGTTTAGGATTCTGTCATATTGCTCAGGATTCTGTCATATTGTTTAGGATTCTGTCATATTGTTTAGGATTCTGTCATATTGTTTAGGATTCTGTCATATTTCTTAGGATTCTGTTATATTGCTCAGGATTCTGTCATATTGCTCAGGATTCTGACATTCTGTTTATGTAACGGCCGTCGTCGTAATGAGACCAAGGTGCAGCGGAGGATGTGTGTTCATCTTTGAAATTTAATGTAAAAGAGAACACTTTACAAAAATAAACCAAAGACGACAGCAAAACAGTCCTGTCAGGAAAACTCTCAACAGAAAACAATCACCCACAAACCCCAAAGGAAAAACAGGCTGCCTATGTATGACTCCCAATCAGCAACAACGAACTACAGCTGTTCCTGATTGGGAGCCACACACGGCCAACCAAAGAAACAAACCAACATAGAAAAATAAACATAGAACGCCCACCCATGTAACACCCTGGCCTAACCAAAATAGAGAACAAAAACCCCTCTCTATGGCCAGGGCGTTACAGTTTAGGATTCTGTCATATTGTTTAGGATTCTGTCATATTGTTTAGGATTCTTTCATACTGTTTAGGATTCTGTAATATTGTTCATAATTCTGTCATATTGTTTAGGATTCTGCCGTATTGTTCAGGATTCTGTCATATTGTTTAGAATTCTGTCATATTGTTAAGCATGGCTTATATTGTTTCAATATTTTAGGGAAAATATTCAAATGCAATTGTCTGTGATTTGCAAGTTGAAAGCATGTCTGTCTGACAATTCAGAAAACTCTCTCTCTCTCTCTAGTACAAATGGTTAAATTACACAAGGGAAAATAAATAAGCATAAATATGGGTTGTATTTAGAATGGTGTTTGTTCTTCACTGGTTGCCCTTTTCTTGTGGCAACAGGTCACAAATCTTGCTGCTGTGATGGGCACACTGTGGAATTTCACCCAGTAGATACGTGAAATTATCAAAATTGGGTTTGTTTTCGAATTCTTTGTGGATCTGTGTAATCTGAGGGAAATATGTGTCTCTAATATGGTCATACATTGGGCAGGAAGTTAGGAAGTGCAGCTCAGTTTCCACCTCATTTTGTGGGCAGTGTGCACATAGCCTGTCTTCTCTTGAGAGCCATGTCTGCCTACGGCAGCCTTTCTCAATAGCAAGGCTATGCTCACAGAGTCTGTACATAGTCAAATCTTTCCTTAAGTTTGGGTCAGTTACAGTGCTCAGGTATTCTGCCACTGTGTACTCTCTGTTTAGGGCCAAATAGCATTCTAGTTTGCTCAGTTTTTTTGTTAATTCTTTCCAATGTGTCAAGTAATTCTCTTTTTGTTTTGTCATGATTTGCTTGGGTCTAATTGTGCTGCTGTCTTGTGGCTCTGTGGGGTGTGTTTGTGTTTGTGAACAGAGCCCCAGGACCAGCTTGCTTAGGGGACTCTTCTCCAGGTTCATCTCTCTGTAGGTGATGGCTTCGTTATGGAAGGTTTGGGAATCACTTCCTTTTAGGTGGTTGTAGAATTTAAAGTTCTCTTCTGGATTTTGATAATTAGTGGGTATCGGCCTAATTCTGCTCTGCATGCATTATTTGGTGTTCTACGTTGTACACTGACAATATTTTTGCAGAAATCTGCATGCAGAGTCTCAATTTGGTGTTTGTCCCATTTTCTGAAATCTTGGTTGGTGAGCAGACCCCAGACCTCACAATCATAAAGGGCGATGGGTTCTATGACTGATTAAACTATTTTTAGCCAGATCCTAATTGGTATGTTGAATTTTATGTTCCTTTTGATGGCATAGAATGCCCTTCTTGCCTTGTCTCTCAGATCGTTCACAGCTTTGTGGAAGTTACCTGTGGCGCTGATGTTTAAGCCAAGGTATGTATAGTTTTTTGTGCTCTAGGGCAATGGTGTCTAGATGGAATTTGTATTTGTGGTCCTGGCGACTGGACCTTTTTTGGAACACCATTATTTTGGTCTTACTGAGATTTACTGTCAGGGCCCAGGTCTGGCTGAATTTGTGCAGAAGATCTAGGTGCTGCTGTAGGCATTCCTTGGTTGGTGACAGAAGCACGAGATCATCAGCAAACAGTAGACATTTTACTTCAGTTTCTAGTAGGGTGAGGCCGGGTGCTGCAGACTGTTCTAGTGCCCTCTCCAATTCATTGATATATATGTTGAAGAGGGTGGGGCTTAAGCTGCATCCCTGTCTCAACCCACAGCCCTGTGGGAAGAAATGTGTGTGTTTTTGTCGTATGTTTTACCCCCAACACCACTTTCCATCAATTTGTATAGCAGACCCTCATGCCAAATTGAGTCGAAGGCTTTTTTGAAATCAACAAAGCATGAGAAGACTTTGCCTTTGTTTTGGTTTGTTTGTTTGTCAATTAGGGTGTGCAGGGTGAATACATGGTCTGTTGTACGGTAATTTGGTAAAAAGCCAATTTGACATTTGCTCAGTACATTGTTTTCACTGAGGAAATGTACGAGTTGCTGTTAATGATAATGCAGAGGATTTCCCAAGGTTGCTGTTGACGCATATCCCACGGTAGTTATTGGGGTCAAATTTGTCTCCACTTTTGTGGATTGGGGTGATCAGTCCTTGGTTCCAAATATTGGGGAAGATGACAGAGCTAAGTATGATGTTAAAGAGTTTTAGTATAGCCAATTGGAATTTGTTGTCTGTATATTTGATCATTTCATTAAGGATACCATCAACACCACATGGCTTTTTGGGTTGGAGGGTTTTTATTTTGTCCTGTAGCTCATTCAATGTAATTGGAGAATCCAGTGGGTTCTGGTAGTCTTTAATAGTTGATTCTAAGATTTGTATTTGTTCATGTATATGTTTTTGCTCTTTGTTTTTTGTTATAGAGCCAAAAAGATTGGAGAAGTGGTTTACCCATACATGTCACGCCCTGTTGATAGAGAGCCTTTTTCTTCTCTATGTTATTTAGGTCAGGGTGTGACTAGGGTGGGTAATCTAGTGTGTGTAATTCTTTGTTTGCCTGGTATGGTTCCCAATCAGAGGCAGCTGTTTAGCGTTGTCTCTGATTGGGGATCATATTTAGGCAGCCATTTCCCCACTGTATTTTGTGGGATCTTGTTTATGTGTAGTTGCCTGTGAGCACGCCATATATTCACGTGTTCGTCTATTCTTTATTGTTTTTTGTTGTTGAGAGTTTCATTTAATAAACATGTGGAACCCAGATCACTTTGGTCCGAGTATGCTTCCAACAATGATCGTGACAATATTTCTCCATTTTGGATAGATCATTCTTCGTGTTGTTTGTTTAGTGTTTTCCAATTTTCCCAGAAGTGGTTAGTCTATGGATTCTTCAATTACATTGAGCTGATTTCTGACGTGCTGTTCCTTCTTTTTCCATAGTGTATTTCTGTATTGTTTTAGTGATTCACAATAGTGAAGGTGTAGACTCAGGTTCTCTGGGTCTCTATGTTTTTGGTTGGACAGGTTTCTCAATTTCTTTCCTAGATTTTTGCATTCTTCATCAAACCATTTGTCATTGTTGTTCATTTTCTTCAGTTTTCTATTTGAGATTTTTAGATTTGATAGGGAAGCTGAGAGGTCAAATATACTGTTAAGATTTTCAACTGCCAAGTTTACACCTTCACTATTACAGTGGAACGTTTGACCCAGGAAATTCAAGGATTTGAATTTGTTGTTGCTAAATTGTTTTTTGGTAGGTTTCCAAACTGCATTCCTTCCATCTATAGCATTTCTTAATGTTACTCAGTTCCTTTGGCTTTGATGCCTCATGATTGAGTATTGCTCTGTTCAAGTAGACTGATTTTGCTGTGGTCTGATAGGGGTGTCAGTGGGCTGACTGTCAACGCTCTGAGAGACTCTGGGTTGAGGTCAGTGATAAAGTAGTCTACAGTACTACTGCCAAGAGATGAGCTATATTCTCTCTCTCTCTCTCGCTCTCTCTCTCTCTCTCTCTCTCTCTCTCTCTCTCTCTCTCTCTCTCTCTCTCTCTCTCTCTCCCCCCCCCCCCCCCATATAGTAGACCCACATACTTCACAATAAAGTTCCTGCTTAATTAAGTTCCTCTTTAATAAAGTTCCTCCTCAATAGGAAGGTCATCTTGTAGATTGTCACTTTTATGAAATGGACCTCTGTGTTGTTAGTATGGTCTCTTAACCTTGCCATCATGTCTTGTTATGAATGGTTAGGATTAAGAACAATGCTTCCTCTTACAATTAAAGTGTCAAGCGCTTGGCATACAAACGGTTCGATTGTGGCAGGTTCTAGCCTAAATGAGGGTTTGCTGCCAGGGAGAAAGAGTGAAACGCAAGTCAACCATGTAGTGTTTGTTGCATTGTTCAATAGTAGCTTTAATTTTACTGACTCCTAGGGAGAGAGGCCGTGCAGCTGTTTCCTCCATGGGTCCACACACGTCCTCTTTCAACAGAGCCAGAAATACTGCATGGGAAAATTAATCAAACATCTGGCCTTATGGGCTGCTTCCTGTTGTCAGTGTGCCATCAGTCGCAGGTTAAAATGGGAGGTTAATAAAACATAAGTTATGGTAACTTTCACTTCACGAATGATTTACGACAGCACCAACATCAAGCGTTTTATTTGAATCCTATTGGAGCGTTGGGTCAATAGAGAAGAGTGTACGGGTCACTATCTCTCCTGTTGGAGTGTTTAGACCACCCTTTTGTTTTATGTGAGAGGTTTAGCTGCCACATGACTGTACAGTAATGGCCGACATACTGTAAAGCCATACTGCACAGTGATAGAGCTCATAGCTCTTCTAACTTGTGGGTCAGAGAAGGCAGTGTGCTTTCATCCGACTAGCGTTGAGAGCACAAATCACAGCACGTGCTCTGGTTTCTTGTCAGCGTTGGGAGAATAAGTATACCTCCCCCAGGACCAAAGGCTTCTCCAGTTGTATATGCGTAGAACGTCATCACTCCTGTTCAACAACCTGACACATATTTTGGTGGGATTGTCACCACAAGAAGGAAGTTGTAAACCAGAGAGGCTCCCAATCCAGGAAGTATCTATTCTTTAGGGAGAATCTTGCCTTGAGAGCAGATGGAACCCTGTGTGGCTCCCTAACCTACCATAGAACACACAGAGAAGCACAGTTACACTAACCTGCTACAGAACACACAGAGAAGCACAGTTAAACTAACCTGCTACAGAACACACAGAGAAACACAGTTACACTAACCTGCTACAGAACACACAGAGAAACACAGTTACACTAACCTACCATAGAACACACAGAGAAACACAGTTACACTAACCTGCTACAGAACACACAGAGAAACACAGTTACACTAACCTGCTACAGAACACACAGAGAAGCACAGTTAAACTAACCTACCATAGAACACACAGAGAAACACAGTTACACTAACCTGCTACAGAACACACAGAGAAACACAGTTACACTAACCTGTTACAGAACACACAGAGAAACACAGTTACACTAACCTGCTACAGAACACACAGAGAAACACAGTTACACTAACCTGTTACAGAACACACAGAGAAACACAGTTAAACTAACCTGTTACAGAACACACAGAGAAACACAGTTACACTAACCTGCTACAGACACACAGAGAAACACAGTTACACTAACCTGCTACAGAACACACAGAGAAACACAGTTACACTAACCTGCTACAGAACACACAGAGAAACACAGTTACACTAACCTACCATAGAACACACAGAGAAACACAGTTAAACTAACCTGCTACAGAACACACAGAGAAACACAGTTAAACTAACCTGTTACAGAACACACAGAGAAACACAGTTACACCAACCTGCTACAGAGCACACAGAGAAACACAGTTACACTAACCTGCTACAGAACACACAGAGAAACACAGTTACACTAACCTGCTACAGAACACACAGAGAAACACAGTTACACTAACCTGCTACAGAACACACAGAGAAGCACAGTTAAACTAACCTGTTACAGAACACACAGAGAAACACAGCTACACTAACCTGCTACAGACACACAGAGAAACACAGTTACACTAACCTGCTACAGAACACACAGAGAAACACAGTTACACTAACCTGCTACAGAACACACAGAGAAACACAGTTACACTAACCTACCATAGAACACACAGAGAAACACAGTTAAACTAACCTGCTACAGAACACACAGAGAAACACAGTTAAACTAACCTGTTACAGAACACACAGAGAAACACAGTTACACCAACCTGCTACAGAGCACACAGAGAAACACAGTTACACTAACCTGCTACAGAACACACAGAGAAACACAGTTACACTAACCTGCTACAGAACACACAGAGAAACACAGTTACACTAACCTGCTACAGAACACACAG
The DNA here is from genome assembly GCF_965601325.2 of Salmo salar. Classification (NCBI taxonomy): domain Eukaryota; kingdom Metazoa; phylum Chordata; class Actinopteri; order Salmoniformes; family Salmonidae; genus Salmo; species Salmo salar. The sequence continues at coordinate 51,492,873 of NC_138311.1, read as the reverse complement.
AGAAACACAGTTACACTAACCTACCATAGAACACACAGAGAAACACAGTTAAACTAACCTGCTACAGAACACACAGAGAAACACAGTTAAACTAACCTGTTACAGAACACACAGAGAAACACAGTTACACCAACCTGCTACAGAACACACAGAGAAACACAGTTACACTAACCTACCATAGAACACACAGAGAAACACAGTTAAACTAACCTGCTACAGAACACACAGAGAAACACAGTTACACTAACCTACCATAGAACACACAGAGAAACACAGTTACACTAACCTACCATAGAACACACAGAGAAACACAGTTAAACTAACCTGCTACAGAACACACAGAGAAACACAGTTAAACTAACCTGTTACAGACGAAACAGAGAAACACAGTTACACTAACCTGCTACAGAACACACAGAGAAACACAGTTAAACTAACCTGCTACAGAACACACAGAGAAACACAGTTACACTAACCTGCTACAGAACACACAGAGAAGCACAGTTACACTAACCTGCTACAGAACACACAGAGAAACACAGTTACACTAACCTGCTACAGAACACAAAGAGAAACACAGTTACACTAACCTGCTACAGAACACACAGAGAAACACAGTTAAACTAACCTGCTACAGAACACACAGAGAAACACAGTTACACTAACCTGCTACAGAACACACAGAGAAACACACTTACACTAACCTGCTACAGAACACACAGAGAAGCACAGTTACACTAACCTACCATTGAACACACAGAGAAACACAGTTACACTAACCTGCTACAGAACACACAGAGAAACACAGTTACACTAACCTGCTACAGAACACACAGAGAAACACAGTTACACTAACCTGCTACAGAACACACAGAGAAGCACAGTTACACTAACCTACCATTGAACACACAGAGAAACACAGTTAAACTAACCTGCTACAGAACACACAGAGAAACACAGTTACACTAACCTACCATAGAACACACAGAGAAACACAGTTACACTAACCTGCTACAGAACACACAGAGAAGCACAGTTACACTAACCTGCTACAGAACACACAGAGAAACACAGTTACACTAACCTGCTACAGAACACACAGAGAAACACAGTTACACTAACCTGCTACAGACACACAGAGAAACACAGTTACACTAACCTGCTACAGAACACACAGAGAAACACAGTTACACTAACCTGCTACAGAACACACAGAGAAACACAGTTACACTAACCTGCTACAGAACACACAGAGAAGCACAGTTACACTAACCTGCTACAGAACACACAGAGAAACACAGTCACATTAACCTGTTACAGAACACACAGAGAAACACAGTTACACTAACCTGCTACAGAACACACAGAGAAGCACAGTTACACTAACCTGCTACAGAACACACAGAGAAACACATTTACACTAACCTGCTACAGAACACACAGAGAAACACAGTTACACTAACCTGCTACAGAACACACAGAGAAACACAGTTACACTAACCTGCTACAGAACACACAGAGAAACACAGTTACACTAACCTGCTACAGAACACACAGAGAAGCACAGTAGAGTGTTACTACACATCTGCATGACATTTAAATGGGTCTTTGGTGTACATTATTATCTGTTCATTACAGCATTCGTCAACACCTCCTTTCAACATCTTCCACTAGGTCGGATCCACCGTCACTTCTAATAAGGGGGGGGGAGTATTTACTTGGTGAAGAATGAAGAACGGAGACTGACACCAGTGCTTAAAACCTCTTAAATCTAGATGTCCCGCTAGCGGAACGCCTCGCCAATATCCAATGATAGAGCGTGGCGCGAATTTCTAACTCCTCAAAAATCCAAAAACTATTTTACACCATTTTAAAGACAAGACTCTCCTTTATCTAACCACATTGTCCGATTTCAAAAAGGCTTTACAATGAAAGCAAAACATTAGATTATGTCAGGAGTACCAAACCAGAAATAATCAGACACCCATTTTTCTAGCTAGCATATAATGTCACAAAAACCAAAACCACAGCTAAATGCAGCACTAACCTTTGATGATCTTCATCAGATGACACTCCTAGGACATTATGTTATACAATACATGCATGTTTTGTTCAATCAAGTTCATATTTATATCAAAACACATTTTTTTACATTAGCATGTGACGTTCAGAACTAGCATACCCACCGAAAACTTCCGGTGAATATACTAGATTACTCACGATAAACGTTCACAAAAAACATAACAATTATTTTAAGAATTATAGATACAGAACTCCTTTATGCAATCGTGGTGTCCGATTTTAAAATAGCTTTTCGGTGAAAGCACATTTTGCAATATTCTGAGTAGATAGCCCGGCAATCATGGCTAGCTATTTTGACACCCACCAAGTTTGGCACTCACCAAACTCAGATTTACTATAAGAAAAATTGGATTACCTTTGCTGTTCTTCGTCAGAATGCACTCCCAGGACTTCTACTTCAACACCCAATGTTGTTTTGGTTCCAAATAATCCATAGTTATATCCAAATAGCGGCGTTTTGTTCTTGCGTTCAAGACACTATCCGAAGGGTGACGCGCCGGCGCATATCGTGACAAGAAATATCAAAATATTCCATTACCGTACTTCGAAGCATGTCAAACGCTGTTTAAAATCAATTTTTATGCGATTTCTCTCGTAAAATAGCGATAATATTCCGACCGGGAGACGTTGTATCCGTTCAAAGAAGGAAAGAAGTAAAATGGTGTATCACATGCACGCATGCACCCGTGTCATTGTTCTCAGATCGACCACTTTCCAAATCCCCTACTGTTTTTCGCCCAGGGACTGCAGAGTCATCATTCCCCGTCCTGGCACCTTCTGAGAGCCTATGGGAGCCTTAGAAAATGTCACGTTACAGCAGAGATCCTCTATTTTCCATAAAGAGGCTATAGAAGGCCAAGAAATGGTCAGAGAGGGCACTCCCTGTATGGAATCTTCTCAGGTTTTGGTCTGCCATATGAGTTCTGTTATACTCACAGACACCATTCAAACAGTTTTAGAAACTTTAGGGTGTTTTCTATCCAAATAAAATAATTATATGCATATTCTAGTTTCTGGGCAGGAGTAATAACCAGATTAAATCGGGTACGTTTTTTATCCGGCCGTGAAAATACTGCCCCCTATCCTAAACAGGTTAAGACCTGTTAGTTGTTTTTATATCCTCTCTTCCTGGACACTTTGGTAACTCCAACCAGAGGCGTCATGCCCATAGGGGCAGGTGCCCCCTCAGATTTTTCTGATGTTAAATGAATGTCTAAACTTTATTTTTAAGCCCACTTTTTATCATAATAATTCATACAAAGATCTGTCATCTGTGTTTTGCAGAGGGGGCACACTACCTGAAAAAGGTGTGTTATTGTCCCTATTAAGTGACTCCTTCCAAGGTGTAAAGATATGTGTGCAGACAATATCGTGAGTGGTGAGTGTTTGATTTGATTTTAGCTGCCGGTGATTGGCAGGACTCGCAGGATGTATGTTTGTACATTTATTTGATCAAACTATGCTATGTCGCTTATTGATTCCTTATTGATGAATAAATAAAAACTTGTCAATTTTTACGAAGTTGGCTTCAGCTAGCCAGCTAGATAGGTTCCCAGTCTCCCAACCTCATAACCAGCTACCAGGCCATTTCATGCTCTCAATCAAGTTAGAGTAGCTTGTCTAACTATCTTAGCTGGCATGCCTGGTGGCAAGGTTGCTAGACTTTAGAAAATACTAAAATGTATTTAATTCTTGGGCTATGTTAGTATATATATATATCATCACTCATCAACATTAGAATTATAATTCCTAAAACCAGGTCTCAAGCATGGATTACACTTGAGGCCCATGCGATTTCCACAGAGTTGGGTATGGCTGCCTTTTCCTGTTACGCTCCTTGCCTATGGAAACTTAAACTTGAGACTTTTGTCCCCCTTGCCCATTTTAAACATTTATTGGAGGATTTTAATTTTTGTATTGCTTGTAACTGTTTCGGGAAATGCAAGTTCTTGTGCTGTTAGGGGAATAACCTATGTGTAAATGTAATAATCTACTGCTGTATTTCTTGTGTTATCTGTGATCATTTTGTTTGTCTTGTGTAATTTTTTAATCATTGTACCTAAACTGTATGTGTAAACATGTATACGCAGGGCCCAGCTGTAAAAGAGACCTTGGTCTCAGTCTGTGTTCCTTGTTGAAATAAAGGTATAATATAATACCACTGTAGCAGTTGTACTAAACTCTGAAGGCATTGACATTCTTAAAGAATCAATGTGCAAGCCCATCTCCAGACCTCCCCCCCAGACAACCCCCCTCCAAATACCCCCCTCCAGACTACCTCCCCCAGACCACCCCCCCAGACAACCCCCCTCCAAATACCCACCCTCCAGACCTCCCCCAGACAACCCCCCTCCAAATACCCCCCTCCAGACTACCTCCCCAGACCACCCCCCCTTCAAACTACCCCCCCCCTCCAGACCCCCCCAGACCACCCCCCTCCAAATTAACCCCCCTCCAAACTACACACCCTCCAGACCCCCCCAGACAACCCCCCTCCAAAATACCCCCCCTCCAGACTACCTCCCCCAGACCACCCCCCCAGACAACCCCCCTCCAAATACCCACCCTCCAGACCTCCCCCCAGACAACCCCCCTCCAAATACCCCCCCTCCAGACTACCTCCTCCAGACCACCCCCCCTTCAAACCACCCCCCCATACAACCCCCCCCCCCCCCCTCCAGACCCCCCCCCAGACCACCCCCCTCCAAATTACCCCCCCTCCAAACTACCCACCCTCCAGACCCCCCCAGACAACCCCCCTCCAAAATACCCCCCCTCCAGACTTCCTCCCCCAGACCACCCCCCCTCCAAACTACCCACCCTCCAGACCTCCCCCTCCAAACTACCCCCCCTCCAAACTACCCACCCTCCAGACCCCCCCTACCCTCCAGACTACCCCCCCAGACCACCCCCCACCTTCATCCTTACATACCTCTTGCCCACCTCTAGTGTAATGGATACGTGACGCCCCTGACTCCAACCCTTCATTACTTCCTTTTAGACATTGCACTCAACAGCTGGCTAGGGGCTCACAGAATGACTCATTTGCCATGCTTTTTATTGCAGTCATATAGTTGGAACAGGAAACGCCTGTCTGACTGGGCATTGTGCTAGGTTGTTTAGGACGTACAAAACGCTCAGAGATCTCACAGGAGGTGCACATTGTCAACATTCACCCCAGAGCTCAGCCTAAATTCAAGAAAACACATGCAGTTTGAAGAACATATATGGAATGCTTAGTACATCTCTATAATAGAACAGGCATTAGTCATACCATTCTAGAACATTGCTGCAGTAGCTGAATATGGAATAGGGTTCTACAACCCAGTCTCTCATTGGCTGGTTGTCAGCTGCATGAATACTGTGGGGGACAGGGATTGGCAGCTCTATAACTCCTTCAGACAGGTTTGTCATTCAGTGTCAGTGGTCCGCTAGGGAGCTCCCTTCAATATCAAAGCCAGTTCTGACGGATGACTGTTGGCCCACTGTTGGTGGGGTGTCGCTGACACGTCCTGACCTTACCTGGCACGTGATGCTGTACTGTATGTGTCTCTGAAGTGTGCATCAATGGCATCCCGCTCCCACTATGGTCAAGAGCACGGTTATGGAGCCCTACAGGCAGCCATACACAGAGGAGCCCTACAGGCAGCCATACACAGAGGAGCCCTACAGGCAGCCATACACAGAGGAGCCCTACAGGCAGCCATACACAGAGGAGCCCTACAGGCAACCATACACAGAGGAGCCCTACAGGCAGCCATACACAGAGGAGCCCTACAGGCAGCCATACACAGAGGAGCCCTACAGGCAGCCATACACAGAGGAGCCCTACAGGCAGCCATACACAGAGGAGCCCTACAGGCAGCCATACACAGAGGAGCCCTACAGGCAGCCATACACAGAGGAGCCCTACAGGCAGCCATACACAGAGGAGCCCTACAGGCAGCCATACACAGAGGAGCCCTACAGGCAGCCATACACAGAGGAGCCCTACAGGCAGCCATACACAGAGGAGCCCTACAGGCAGCCATACACAGAGGAGCCCTACAGGCAGCCATACACAGAGGAGCCCTACAGGCAGCCATACACAGAGGAGCCCTACGAGCCCTACAGGCAGCCATACACAGAGGAGCCCTACAGGCAGCCATACACAGAGGAGCCCTACAGGCAACCATACACAGAGGAGCCCTACAGGCAGCCATACACAGAGGAGCCCTACAGGCAGCCATACACAGAGGAGCCCTACAGGCAGCCATACACAGAGGAGCCCTACAGGCAGCCATACACAGAGGAGCCCTACAGGCAGCCATACACAGAGGAGCCCTACAGGCAGCCATACACAGAGGAGCCCTACAGGCAACCATACACAGAGGAGCCCTACAGGCAACCATACACAGAGGAGCCCTACGAGCCCTACAGGCAGCCATACACAGAGGAGCCCTACAGGCAGCCATACACAGAGGAGCCCTACAGGCAACCATACACAGAGGAGCCCTACAGGCAACCATACACAGAGGAGCCCTACAGGCAACCATACACAGAGGAGCCCTACAGGCAGCCATACACAGAGGAGCCCTACAGGCAGCCATACACAGAGGAGCCCTACAGGCAACCATACACAGAGGAGCCCTACAGGCAGCCATACACAGAGGAGCCCTACGAGCCCTACAGGCAGCCATACACAGAGGAGCCCTACAGGCAGCCATACACAGAGGAGCCCTACAGGCAACCATACACAGAGGAGCCCTACAGGCAGCCATACACAGAGGAGCCCTACAGGCAACCATACACAGAGGAGCCCTACAGGCAGCCATACACAGAGGAGCCCTACGAGCCCTACAGGCAGCCATACACAGAGGAGCCCTACAGGCAGCCATACACAGAGGAGCCCTACAGGCAGCCATACACAGAGGAGCCCTACAGGCAACCATACACAGAGGAGCCCTACAGGCAGCCATACACAGAGGAGCCCTACAGGCAACCATACACAGAGGAGCCCTACAGGCAGCCATACACAGAGGAGCCCTACAGGCAGCCATACACAGAGGAGCCCTACAGGCAGCCATACACAGAGGAGCCCTACAGGCAACCATACACAGAGGAGCCCTACAGGCAACCATACACAGAGGAGCCCTACAGGCAACCATACACAGAGGAGCCCTACAGGCAGCCATACACAGAGGAACCCTACAGGCAGCCATACACAGAGGAGCCCTACAGGCAGCCATACACAGAGGAGCCCTACAGGCAACCATACACAGAGGAGCCCTACAGGCAGCCATACACAGAGGAGCCCTACAGGCAGCCATACACAGAGGAGCCCTACAGGCAGCCATACACAGAGGAGCCCTACAGGCAGCCATACACAGAGGAGCCCTACAGGCAGCCATACACAGAGGAGCCCTACAGGCAGCCATACACAGAGGAGCCCTACAGGCAGCCATACACAGAGGAGCCCTACGAGCCCTACAGGCAGCCATACACAGAGGAGCCCTACAGGCAGCCATACACAGAGGAGCCCTACAGGCAGCCATACACAGAGGAGCCCTACAGGCAACCATACACAGAGGAGCCCTACGAGCCCTACAGGCAGCCATACACAGAGGAGCCCTACAGGCAGCCATACACAGAGGAGCCCTACAGGCAGCCATACACAGAGGAGCCCTACAGGCAACCATACACAGAGGAGCCCTACAGGCAACCATACACAGAGGAGCCCTACGAGCCCTACAGGCAGCCATACACAGAGGAGCCCTACAGGCAGCCATACACAGAGGAGCCCTACAGGCAGCCATACACAGAGGAGCCCTACAGGCAACCATACACAGAGGAGCCCTACAGGCAGCCATACACAGAGGAGCCCTACAGGCAGCCATACACAGAGGAGCCCTACAGGCAACCATACACAGAGGAGCCCTACAGGCAACCATACACAGAGGAGCCCTACAGGCAGCCATACACAGAGGAGCCCTACAGGCAACCATACACAGAGGAGCCCTACAGGCAGCCATACACAGAGGAGCCCTACAGGCAACCATACACAGAGGAGCCCTACAGGCAGCCATACACAGAGGAGCCCTACGAGCCCTACAGGCAGCCATACACAGAGGAGCCCTACAGGCAGCCATACACAGAGGAGCCCTACAGGCAGCCATACACAGAGGAGCCCTACAGGCAACCATACACAGAGGAACCATTCAGGCAGCCATACACAGAGGAGCCCTACAGGCAGCCATACACAGAGGAGCCCTACAGGCAACCATACACAGAGGAGCCCTACAGGCAGCCATACACAGAGGAGCCCTACAGGCAGCCATACACAGAGGAACCATTCAGGAAACCATACACAGAGGTCATTGCTCCACAGATAAGCAATAAAATGGTAATACTATATTGTTGTGGCTGATAGCATTGTATGTTGGTGTTGAAAACACTTTCTATAGTGAATTCATTTCAGCAAACCCAATGGTGTGCTTTATTTTCCTCAAAGGGATTCTTATTGAGGTGGCTGTGGCATAGCTAACAACACACTAACACCACCCCAGGGCTTCTATGAAGGTTCCAGTCATTGTTTCACAGTTCCTATTGGCTGAAGTACCTAGCAGGAAGGAAGAGGGGCTGGGTGGGGGGTTGAGTAGGGAGTGTGAGCCTAGACCATAAAGCCTGGCAACCACCCTGCTGCATTGTTCACCAGCGTCATTCCAACACAGTCTCATTGGATTCCTCCAGCCTCTCTGCACATCCTGTCCTGTTATTGGTACTAAAGGTCTTTGCTGACAGCCAGACACAACATGTATCCTGACCATACTGGCTGATCGCTTTTGTTTTGCCACGAAGCTTCTTGCCCAGCATGAAGACGGAATGACTATAGAAATAGAATGTAAAGGGTAGCTCAATGCCATATTATAAAACAAATGACTAGACTATGAAGTGTGAAGAAGCAGTCATGGCAGAGAAACATCTCAATAATATGCTGATCATATGCTGCAGGGTACTGTAGATTGAGCATACTACGCAGACGAATACATTTCCTACCCTTTACCCACAGCCTAAGCTTGTGTCAACCACATTTCTTCTTTTGGCACCACCTTGTGGCCCAGCACTGTGGTCCTATCAGGAAGAACAGCTCTCCTGCCCAGCACTGTGGTCCTCTCAGGAAGAACAGCTCTCCTGCCCAGCGCTGTGGTCCTCTCAGGAAGGACAGCTCTCCTGCCCAGCGCTGTGGTCCTCTCAGGAAGGACAGCTCTCCTGCCCAGCGCTGTGGTCCTCTCAGGAAGAACAGCTCTCCTGCCCAGCGCTGTGGTCCTCTCAGGAAGAACAGCTCTCCTGCCCAGCACTGTGGTCCTCTCAGGAAGAACAGCTCTCCTGCCCAGCACTGTGGTCCTCTCAGGAAGAACAGCTCTCCTGCCTAGTACTGTGGTCCTCTCAGGAAGAACAGCTCTCCTGCCCAGCACTGTGGTCCTCTCAGGAAGAACAGCTCTCCTGCCTAGTACTGTGGTCCTTTCAGGAAGAACAGCTCTCCTGCCCAGCGCTGTGGTCCTCTCAGGAAGAACAGCTCTCCTGCCCAGTACTGTGGTCCTCTCAGGAAGAACAGCTCTCCTGCCCAGCACTGTGGTCCTCTCAGGAAGAACAGCTCTCCTTTATTACATTAAAACATTTACAGGTGCAACGCATGGCTTTTATGTAAATCCCTCTCAACTATACAAACACATCAAATTACATTGTTTCTTTTGTAAAATAGGTGTTTTATGAGAATCATACAGGTCCCACAGCCATATGTTGTCAACAGGAACCTATTTGTGTTCAATGTTCAATGTGTCTTTTGTTTTTATAAATAATCAGATAAAGGATTTCATAGGCTGACCACGTTGAAACATTCTAGTGATGTCCTCCACATGTACAGTATACAGTGTACAGCTGTCTGGGATGTCAAGCAGCCTCTGTGTGTGTGTGTGAAGGCCTGAACATGAGAATGAATCTGCACCCTCTGGTGGTGGGGTCCAGGGATTGAACCCTCAGGTGGTGGGGTCCAGGGATTGAACCCTCCGGTGGTGGGGTCCAGGGATTGAACCCTCCGGTGGTGGGGTCCAGGGATTGAACCCTCCGGTGGTGGGGTCCAGGGATTGAACCCTCAGGTGGTGGGGTCCAGGGATTGAACCCTCTGGTGGTGGGGTACAGGGATTGACCCTCTGTGGTGGGGTCCAGGGATTGGACCCTCTGGTGGTGGGGTCCAGGGTGGTGGGGTGGGATTGACCCTCTGGTGGTGGGGTCCAGGGATTGACCCTCTGGTGGTGGGGTCCAGGGATTGACCCTCTGGTGGTGGGGTCCAGGGATTGAACCCTCTGGTGGTGGGGTCAGGGATTGAACCCTCTGATGGTGGGGTCCAGGGATTGGACCCTCTGGTGGTGGGGCCAGGGTTGGACCCTCTGGTGGTGGGGCCTGGGATTGAACCCTCTGGTGGTGGGGTCCAGGGATTGCACCCTCTGGTGGTGGGGTCCAGGGATTGGACCCTCTGGTGGTGGGGTCCAGGGATTGGACCCTCTGGTGGTGGGGTCCAGAATGTTCTGGAGAGTGGTTTAGTTGCTCTTTCCCAACCCAACCAACAGGGGCTACATGGTGCTGTGAGAGTGAAAGTGGAGAAACTGTCCCCACTATTGGTTACTGTTCTATCAGCAGTTTCACCTCTGCAATATGACTCCACAAATATAAGTCACATTCCTTTAGTGTTTCTGCCATGTTGTTTTTCAGTAGCACTTTATCATGGTGGGATCGTATGAAGACATCAATAAATGAATTTATGAGGTATTATCCAGTAGGCAACAATACTTCATAAATTCATTATTTTTTATATCTGTCTTCCTTTTTGATCTATCTCTCATGGTGGGGAAGAGGACACGTGCTGACAGGCTGTGGTCGAGGTGTTTGATAAACGTTGCAAGGCAGAGGAAAAGACACATCTCACTGCGTTAGGATAGCTGGTCGAAACAACACAAAACACCTCCTTTGTTTTTTCATCAAGAACATCATGGTTAAAGACTAGGTTAACCCACATTCATGTTGGGAAATATTATTGCCTTTTTTGTACCTTTTTAAAATAGCTTAGGCTATACAGTAAGCACCATAAGACTGGTATGTGTTTCACTGTAAAGTTACTTTTAACTAAGCTAGGTTGGACCTGGGGATGGTGTAACTAAACTAGGCTGGGCCTGGGGATGGTGTAACTAAACTAGGCTGGGTCTGGGGATGGATGATGTAACTAAACTAGGCTGGGCATGATGATGATGTAACTAAACTAGGCTGGGTCTGATGATGATGTAACTAAACTAGGCTGGACCTGGGGATGGTGTAACTAAACTAGGCTGGGTCTGAGGATGGTGTAACTAAACTAGGCTGGACCTGGGGATGGTGTAACTAAACTAGGCTGGGCCTGGGGATGGTGTAACTAAACTAGGCTGGACCTGGGGATGGTGTAACTAAACTAGGCTTGGTCTGAGGATGATGTAACTAAACTAGGCTGGACCTGGGGATGGTGTAACTAAACTAGGCTGGACCTGGGGATGGATGATGTAACTAAAATAGGCTGGGCATGATGATGATGTAACTAAACTAGGCTTGGTCTGAGGATGGTGTAACTAAACTAGGCTGGACCTGGGGATGGTGTAACTAAACTAGGCTGGGTCTGAGGATGGTGTAACTAAAATAGGCTGGACCTGGGGATGGTGTAACTAAACTAGGCTGGACCTGATGATGGTGTAACTAAACTAGGCTGGACCTGGGGATGGATGGTGTAACTAAACTAGGCTGGGTCTGATGATGGTGTAACTAAACTAGGTTGGACCTGATGATGGTGTAACTAAACTAGGCTGGACCTGGGGATGGATGGTGTAACTAAACTAGGCTGGGTCTGATGATGGTGTAACTAAACTAGGCTGGGTCTGATGATGGTGTAACTAAACTAGGCTGGGTCTGAGGATGGTGTAACTAAACTAGGCTGGACCTGGGGATGGTGTAACTAAACTAGGCTGGATCTGATGATGGTGTAACTAAACTAGGCTGGACCTGGGGATGGATGGTGTAACTAAACTAGGCTGGACCTGGGGATGGATGGTGTAACTAAACTAGGCTGGACCTGAGGATGGATGGTGTAACTAAACTAGGCTGGGTCTGAGGATGATGTAACTAATTCTAGGCTGGGTCTAGGCTGGGGGATGGTGGAACTAAGCTAGGCTGGGTCTGATGATGGTGTAACTAAACTAGGCTGGACCTGATGATGGTGTAACTAAACTAGGCTGGACCTGGGGATGGTGTAACTAAACTAGGCTGGACCTGATGATGGTGTAACTAAACTAGGCTTGGCCTAGGGATGGATGGTGTAACTAAACTAGGCTGGGTCTGAGGATGGTGTAACTAAACTAGGCTGGGTCTAGGCTGGGGGATGGTGTAACTAAGCCAGGCTGGGTCTGAGGATGGTGTAACTAAACTAGGCTGGGTCTAGGCTGGGGGATGGTGGAACTAAGCTAGGCTGGGTCTAGGCTGGGGGATGGTGGAACTAAGCTAGGCTGGGTCTAGGCTGGGGGATGGTGTAACTAAACTAGGCTGGGTCTAGGCTGGGGGATGGTGGAACTAAGCTAGGCTGGGTCTAGGCTGGGGGATGGTGGAACTAAGCTAGGCTGGGTCTAGGCTGGGGGATGGTGTAACTAAACTAGGCTGGGTCTAGGCTGGGGGATGGTGGAACTAAGCTAGGCTGGGTCTAGGCTGGGGGATGGTGGAACTAAGCCAGGCTGGGTCAAGACACAGGGTTGCTTCTCTTAATTTAGAGTGGCGATGATGATGGCAGTCTCCATCACTCACACTATTCTTGAAGAAAGACAGTATCTACTGTAGTATGTAGTGTACAGGGGATGCAGTTTTCCCCAAAATGTTGCTGCATTTATATGGAGCTTGTTAGTGGTCAGGATTTATATGGACGCCTGTTTATGGTACGAACTTATATGGAGCCTGATAGTGGTCAGGATTTATATGGAGCCTGTTAGTGGTTAGGATTTATATGGAGCCTGATAGTGGTATGAACTTATATGGAGCCTGTTGGTGGTCAGGATTTATATGGAGCCTGTTTATGGTACGAACTTATATGGAGCCTGTTAGTGGTCAGGATTTGTATGGAGCCTGTTGGTGGTCAGGATTTATATGGAGCCTGTTAGTAGTCAGAATTTGTATGGAGCCTGTTAGTGGTCAGGATTTATATGGAGCCTGTTAGTGGTCGGTATTTATATGGAGCCTGGTAGCGGTCAGGATTTATATGGAGCCTGATAGTGGTCAGGATTTATATGGAGCCTGGTAGTGGTCAGGATCCCAGGCTTGGACTCTATCTGCTGTTTTTTGTTCCTGTCCAAACTAGATTACAAATTGTAATCCCTAAATTAATATTGACAGAGATTTTGCTCATTGAGGGAATGACTGTAAATTACATCAAACAAACCTGACATGTTGTTTTTGGGGGATTGGAGGAATAAATAGGCCCAGTCGACTCACTCCCTCTGAGTTACAGTAGAGGAATAAACAGGCCCAGTCGACTCACTCCCTCTGAGTTACAGTAGAGGAATAAACAGGCCCAGTCGACACACTTCCTCTGAGTTACAGTAGAGGAATAAACAGGCCCAGTCGACTCACTCCCTCTGAGTTACAGTAGGGGAATAAACAGGCCCAGTCGACTCACTCCCTCTGAGTTACAGTAGAGGAATAAACAGGCCCAGTCGACACACTCCCTCTGAGTTACAGTAGAGGAATAAACAGGCCCAGTCGACTCACTCCCTCTGAGTTACAGTAGAGGAATAAACAGGCCCCGTCGACACACTTCCTCTGAGTTACAGTAGGGTTCATCTGAGTTACAGTAGAGGAATAAACAGGCCCAGTCGACACACTTCCTCTGAGTTACAGTAGAGGAATAAACAGGCCCAGTCGACACACTTCCTCTGAGTTACAGTAGAGGAATAAACAGGCCCAGTCGCCTCACTCCCTCTGAGTTACAGTAGAGGAATAAACAGGCCCCGTCGACTCACTCCCTCTGAGTTACAGTAAAGGAATAAACAGGCCCAGGCGACACACTTCCTCTGAGTTACAGTAGGGGAATAAACAGGCCCAGTCGACTCACTCCCTCTGAGTTACAGTAGAGGAATAAACAGGCCCAGTCGACTCACTCCCTCTGAGTTACAGTAGAGGAATAAACAGGCCCAGTCGACACACTTCCTCTGAGTTACAGTAGAGGAATAAACAGGCCCAGTCGACTCACTCCCTCTGAGTTACAGTAGGGGAATAAACAGGCCCAGTCGACTCACTCCCTCTGAGTTACAGTAGAGGAATAAACAGGCCCAGTCGACACACTCCCTCTGAGTTACAGTAGAGGAATAAACAGGCCCAGTCGACTCACTCCCTCTGAGTTACAGTAGAGGAATAAACAGGCCCCGTCGACACACTTCCTCTGAGTTACAGTAGGGTTCATCTGAGTTACAGTAGAGGAATAAACAGGCCCAGTCGACACACTTCCTCTGAGTTACAGTAGAGGAATAAACAGGCCCAGTCGACACACTCCCTCTGAGTTACAGTAGAGGAATAAACAGGCCCAGTCGACTCACTCCCTCTGAGTTACAGTAGAGGAATAAACAGGCCCCGTCGACTCACTCCCTCTGAGTTACAGTAAAGGAATAAACAGGCCCCGTCGACACACTTCCTCTGAGTTACAGTAGGGGAATAAACAGGCCCAGTCGACTCACTCCCTCTGAGTTACAGTAGAGGAATAAACAGGCCCAGTCGACTCACTCCCTCTGAGTTACAGTAGGGTTCACCTCTGAGTTACAGTAGAGGAATAAACAGGCCCAGTCGACTCACTCCCTCTGAGTTACAGTAGGGTTCATCTGGGATTCAGTAGGGAGCATCTGAAGTACAGTAGGGTGCATCTAAAGTACAGTAGGGTCCCTCTGAGTTACAGTAGTGTGCATCTGAAGTACAGTAGGGTGCATCTGAGATACAGTAGGGTGCATCTGAAGTACAGCTGTGTTCATCTGGAGTACAGTAGGGTCCCTCTGAGTTACAGTAGGGTGCATCTGAAGTACAGTAGGGTCCCTCTGAGTTACAGTAGGGTGCATCTGAAGTACAGTATGGTCCCTCTGAGTTACAGTAGGGTGCATCTGAAGTACAGTATGGTCCCTCTGAGTTACAGTAGGGTCCCTCTGAGTTACAGTAGGGTGCATCTGAAGTACAGTAGGGTCCCTCTGAGTTACAGTAGGGTGCATCTGAAGTACAGTAGGGTCCCTCTGAGTTACAGTAGGGTTCATCTGAAGTACAGTAGGGTGCATCTGAGATACAGTAGGGTGCATCTGAAGTACAGCTGTGTTCATCTGGAGTACAGTAGGGTCCCTCTGAGTTACAGTAGGGTGCATCTGAAGTACAGTAGGGTCCCTCTGAGTTACAGTAGGGTGCATCTGAAGTACAGTATGGTCCCTCTGAGTTACAGTAGGGTGCATCTGAAGTACAGTATGGTCCCTCTGAGTTACAGTAGGGTCCCTCTGAGTTACAGTAGGGTGCATCTGAAGTACAGTAGGGTCCCTCTGAGTTACAGTAGGGTGCATCTGAACTACAGTAGGGTCCCTCTGAGTTACAGTAGGGTGCATCTGAAGTAGAGTAGGCTATAGGCCCATTCATGGGATTGGTAGGGTATAGTGACTACTTCCCCTTGCTCATTCATGGGATTGGTAGGGTGTAGTGACTACTTCCCCTTGCTCATTCATGGGATTGGTAGGGTATAGTGACTACTTCCCCTTGCTCATTCATGGGATTGGTAGGGTGTAGTGACTACTTCCCCTTGCTCATTCGGATCTCAGAAGGTGTGTTGTTTCACACACTTTGGTTTGTTCCTTTATCTTTGATACTAGATTACAAATCTCAGTCCCCTGGACACTATTTTCTAAATCAATTTGGAAGCGATGCCACTGAAGTCATCAGAGTCAGGCACTTCCCTCCGCACAGTTTGCCAGCAGTGCTCAGATGAAAAATGGAGCGCTCTGGATCGGAGGGGTAAATGACACAACCATTTGTTTGGCTCAGGTGAATATAGCCGAAGAGCAACACAGTCTTCTCTCTGCAGCAGGGTTAAGAGATGGGCCAGGGTACTATTGGAAAGTCATCCTGCACTGTAGTTTAATTGACATACATGTTTCTGTCCAAGAGAAGCCATGGAACAGATGATGTCATAGTTTACAATCGTTTAGATAATTAAGCAGTGAAGTACCCACAGACTCTACATACTTTTCTGTTTAATATCTTGTTTGTCTAAATGATTAGTAAATGACTTATAAATGACAGTTTTAGACCACAGTATAAACAGTTATTATGGTCATACTGAGATGTCGTTGTCCTTTAAGAGGATGTGTTTTTATGTGCTGCATGTGAGCTTAGTGCCAAACAACATTTTAGAATAGACAATAAAGCTTTGTGAATTGATTTTCCGCAAACCTAGTATGACACACTTTCTTAGTATATCCTCTAAATGCACATTCTCTGGCAACACAGGTGTGAACCATCTGTGTTCTGTGTGTTCTAAACAGCCCGTGTTCTGTGTGTTCTAAACAGCCTGTGTTCTGTGTGTTTTAAACAGCCTGTGTTCTGTGTGTTCTAAACAGTCAGTGTTCTGTGTGTTATGTATGTTCTAAACAGTCAGTGTTCTGTGTGTTATGTGTGTTTTAAACAGCCTGTGTTCTGTGTGTTTGAAACAATCTGTGTTCTGTGTGTTCTGTGTGTTTTAAACAGTCTGTGTTCTGTGTGTTCTGTGTGTTCTAAACAGTCTGTGTTCTGTGTGTTCTAAACAGTCTGTGTTCTGTGTTTTCTAAACAGTCTGTGTTCTGTGTTTTCTAAACAGTCTGTGTTATGTTTGATCTAAACATTCTGTGTGCTGTGTATTCTAAACAGTCTGTGTTCTGTGTGTTTAGAGTTGGAGAAGAGGAAGATAATGAATTAGAATCTAAGGCACCTTGACGATTAGTCAGGGCTGCTGCTCAGCCCTGTAGGAAATGAATTGGCCTTTATTTAACATTACAAATTACAGTTGAGACAGAGGAGAGAGAGCACCGAGTTAGAGAGATGTGACAAATACATTTAAAGTAGAAATGATTCCCTCCAAGATACCTGTTGTGAAAATGCCAGAGATGAAATGACAGAGGACATTAGGTAATGTTTGATACTCAACGTGATGATAAGCATAATGTGGTTAGTTGGTAATGAATATGTCTATTCCTGTCACAATTACAATTTAAATATGAAATTACATTAGTTTAATTGTAGTATTACAAATGATCATGATGATTACAGCGTTTTGGAAG
The DNA here is from genome assembly GCF_965601325.2 of Salmo salar. Lineage (NCBI taxonomy): Eukaryota > Metazoa > Chordata > Actinopteri > Salmoniformes > Salmonidae > Salmo > Salmo salar. Next base: position 51,475,420 of record NC_138311.1, on the reverse strand, counting down.
GGCAGAGGGTACGAAGCAGACATTTTTTGTATTTCATTTTTTTATTAACCCATCCACTCCCTCTTCAGACGACACATATCTTGTTTGTTTTTTACAGCTTTTCTGCTACATATACGTACATTTTACATACATCGTACTTTTGTATAGAGCAGTCTCATAATGATAATACATTACCAAACATAAACTCTTTAATCCCAACCCTCAGCCACTCTCAGCCCATCCCACCTATCACCATAGATGACCCTCGTTTGGTTTCCATGTGCCATATATTTTTCAATTGTGCTGTGATGTTTTACATAGGTTTTGAACCTTTCTAATCATATAGTATCTACAGATAGTGAGCTAAAGATGAAAACCTTTCCTACAGGTATTATTATATTATTTATTGATTGACTATGGCTTTCCAGATCGCCCAACACTGCTATTTGTAAGGTTCATTTTAAGTGCATGTTGTGATTTTTTAACCGTTCCTGAACCTGTGACCAGAAACAAGCTACATAGGGACAATACCAGAATAAATTATCTATTGATTCTGTCTCTTCGCAGAAAAATCTACAGAGCTGAGATTGTTGTATGCCCATATATATAGCATTCTGTTGGTGGCAAGAATTTTGAATAAAAATTTAAATTGAAAAACTCAAAATGTTGAATCAAATGTTTTTTATACAAGTTCATAAACCATGTGCCATGGAATCGGTACATCGAAAATCTCTTCCCATTTATTTTGCAACCTGTATGTTTCTGGAGGATAAAACTGAAATTGTAACCATCTTTGTATAGCTTGTTTAAAAAAGGGCAACACTTTAAACAAAATTTTATTTTCAATTAGTCGGAAATGAGAAGTTGTAATCTGTATAAAGGCAAAAAGTCAATTTTTGAACCAAGGACAAGACTTTCTTAATAATCTACTGGAGAATCATTTTGGGTTTAAGTATAACTTGTATGAGTGAAGCTTTTAGTGAGAGGTTTAAAGCTTTAATATGTAATCATTTTAGGCCCCCAAACTCATATTCATTATATAAATAGGCACATTTAATTTTGTCTGCCTTAGCATTCCAAATATAATGAAATATTTTTTGCTGATATGATTTAAAAAACGAGTTGTCTGGAGTAGGCAGCACCATTAGTAAGTAAGTAAACTGTGATAGGACCAAAGAGTTAATCAATGTGATTTTTCCATAAATAGACAAGTATTTACCTCTACATGGTTGCAGAATCGTATCTTTCTATTGAAATTGATTGTGGTAAGTTCATTTATATTTTTTGAGATGTGAATACCAAGTATGTATACTTCACCATCAGCCCATTTTATTGGTAAACTACAAAGTAGTGTAAACACTGTGTCTTTTAACGATCCAATACGTAATATGGTACACTTGTCATAATTAGGTTTTAATCCAGAGAGGCTAGAAAAGTTATCAAGATCTTCAATGAGACTGTGCAGGGATCCAGATTGCGGACTTAAGAAAAAACTAGAGTCATCGGCATACATTGACACTTTAGTTTTTATCCCCTGGACTTCTAACTCCTTGATGTTCTTGTTGGATCTAATTTGAATAGCTAGCATTTCAATGGCCATAATAAATAGATATGGAGACAACGGACAGCCTTGTTTAACTCTTCTTAAACGCTCAATACTTTCTAAGAAGTAACCATTATTTACTATTTTACATCTGGGGTTGCTGTAATGCACATTCTCTGGCCACACATGTGTGAACCGTCTGTGTTCTGTGTGTTTTAAACAGCATGTGTTCTGTGCGTTCTAAACAGTCTGTGTTCTGTGTGTTCTAAACAGTCTGTGTTCTGTGTGTTCTAAACAGTCTGTGTTCTGTGTGTTCTAAACAGTCTGTGTTCTGTGTGTTCTAAACAGTCTGTGTTCTGTGTGTTTGGAGCTGGAGAAGAGCAAGGTAATGAATTAGAATCTGAGGCACCTTGGCGATTAGTCAGGCCTGCAGGAAATGAATTGGCCTTTATTTAACATTACAAATTACAGTTGAGACACAGCGGAGAGAGCACCAAGTTGGAGAGATGTGACAAATACATTTAAAGTAGCAATGATTCCCTCCAAGATGCCTGTTGTGAAAATGCCAGAGATTAAATGACAACGAATATTAAGTAATGTATGATACTCAACGTGATGATAAGCATAATGTGGTTAGTTCAATTTTGATTTGTCACACGCGCCGAATACAACAGGTGTAAACCTTACTGTGAATTGCTTACTGAAAAGCCCTTAATCAACGATGCAGTTTTAAGAAAAAATAAGTGTTAAGTAAAAATAGATAAGTAAAAATTAAAATAACAAATAACAAATAATTAAAGAGCAGCAGTAAAATAACAGTAGCGAAGCTATATACAGGGGGTACCGGTACAGAGTCTATTCCTGTCACAACTACAATTTAAACATGAAATTACATGAGTTTAATTGTAGTATTACAAATTATCATGATGATTGCAGCGTTTTGAAAGGGCAGAGGGTATGAAGTAGACATTATTGTGGGAGTGGTTTGCTTGAGGATGCTACAATGTGTATTTTGAACTAATTATGGAATGATGAGCTTGGGGTTTGACTGCACTTCCTCCACCTTGCCCTGGTCCATGGTCAGTGGTCCACCTTGCTCTGGTCCATGGTCAGTGGTCCACCTAGCTCTGGTCCATGGTCAGTCGTCCACCTAGCTCTGGTCCATTGTCAGTGGTCCACCTAGCTCTGGTCCATGGTCCACCTAGGTCATGCCCCCATGATGCTAAAGACCAATGTATCATTCCATTGAATTCCTTCTGGCATGGTCCATGAGCTTTATATCCTATGATATAACCTATGACAACGGAATTAGGGCATCCCTCGATCGACAGGTATCAGATATAGCTTATCATTTACCTCATGGAGATACACTTATCTATTTCAGTCAGAGTGGTTACAAACCCAACTAGCTCTCACAGTCTCTCGTCAGAATTAGACATTCATCGATGTTTCTCAAATGTCAAATTTCGAAGTTGTTGCAAACGTCATCTCCCGACATCCTCAGACATGGATGGTCGTTGAATACTGACTTATATCACGGGTGACCTGGCTGTACAAACCATGCTTCACACCATCATCTCCTCCCTCCCTGGTAATTGGACGTTTGCCTGCTGCATAATGAAGTGTTGGAGTTCAGTAATGAGACTGTTTACAGGGTGTGCTTGTTTCACTTGAATCAGGCCCAGTATGCAGTCAGGAAATGGGAGCTGAATTCCTGTGGAATAAATGAAGGGGAAATGTGTGAGAGGCTGGCCTTGCCTACTGCAATATCCTCTGAAACGAGAGGGTCTGAAAGCCATAGCCCTCTCCTCTGGTGTAGACCAGTGGTGGACCTGTTGTGGGCCTGTGGTGTGGGCCTGTGGTAGACCTGTGGTAGACCTGTGGTGGACCTGTGGTGGACCTGTGGTGTTGACCTGTGGTGTAGACCTGTGGTGGTCCTGTGGTGTAGACCTGTGTTGGACCTGTGGTGTGGACCTGTGGTGGACCTGTGGTGTGGATCTGTGGTGGACCTGTGGTGTGGACCTGTGGTGTAGACCTGTGGTGGTCCTGTGGTGTAGACCTGTGTTGGACCTGTGGTGTGGACCTGTGGCAGACTTGTGGTGTAAACCTGTAGTGGCCCTGTGGTGTAGACCTGTGGTGGACCGGTGGTGTGGACCTGTGGTGTAGACCTGTGGTGGACCTGTGGTTTAGACCTGTGGTGGACCTGTGGTGTAGACCTGTGGTGGACCTGTGGTGTAGACCTGTGGTGTTCCTATGGTGTAAACCTGTGCTGGACCTGTGGTGTAGACCTGTGGTGGACCTGTGGTGTAGACCTGTGGTGTTGACCTGTGGTGTAGACCTGTGGTGGACCTGTGGTGTATACCTGTGGTGTGGACCTGTGGTGTGGACCTGCAGTGTAGACCTGTGGTGGACCTGTAGTGTACACCTGTGGTGTGGACCTGTGGTGTAGACCTGTGGTGTAGACCTGTGGTGGACCTGAGATGTGGACCTGTTGTGTAGACCTGTGGTGGACCGGTGGTGTGGACCTGTGGTGTGGACCTGTGGAGGACCTGTGGTGGACCTGTGGTGTAGACCTGTGATGGACCTGTGGTGTGGACCTGTGGTGAGGACCTGTGGTGGACCTGTGGTGTAGACCTGTGGTGTAGACCTGTGGTGTGGACCTATGGTGAACCTGTGGTGTAGACCTATGGTGGACCTGTGGTATAGACCTGTGGTGTAGACCTGTGGTGGACCTGTGGTGTAGACCTGTGGTGGACCTGTGGTGTAGACCTGTGGTGTAGACCTGTGGTGTAGACCTGTGGTGTAGACCTGTGGTGTAGACCTGTGGTGGACCAGGACTCAGTAGCTGAGTGTTTTTTTCATTAGCAGCATGGTTGAATGTTTTCCATCATCTTGATGACAGAAGCGGGGAGACCCTTATTCCAGAGCTGGACAAATTACTCTTTCCCTCTGGGAGATCCAACTGCATTCAATATTGAGTGTGCGCGTGCGTGTGCGTGTGCGTGTGTGTGTGTGTGCATGAATGAATGCTTTCTAAGGAGGATCATGGAGGGGGTTTCTGCATGTGGAAATAATAACTAACCACAACATGTTCAGTAAGCCTTTAGTTTACCCAGGTACCTGGATTCCTCTCATTTCCTATTACCGTTTAATGTGAGACCATGTTCTCCATTTCAATGTGTCTCCGTTCACTGGTCCTTAGTGGTTGGGAAGCATGTCCTCAATATGTCAGTTGTGTAAACCTATCAATCCAGCCTGGTTGAAGCGATGTTGAGGTATGCTGGCAGACAGTATGTGGAACATACTATTGGTGATTCATATTAGCCCTTAACGGTTAAGGCTTAACCCAACTAATCCCCCCATTAACTCCACCTGCAAACACTTCATATCCCAGGTGACCCATTTTCTCAATTACTAATGCCATTAGTCTGCACATTCCATTTACAAAGACAGCTTTGCCTTTTCGACACCAGCGTACATCCATATTTTGTGTAGATTTCATGAGCTCTCTTGGGATGATTACTCTATTATGTGTTAACCCTATTTCGAGCACAAAGACTGCTGTAGAAGGGTTACTGCACCTCTCAAATGAAGGGGGGCAGGTAGCCTAGCGGTTAGAGCATTGGGCAAGCAACCGAAAGGTTGCTTGATCGAATCCCTGAGCTGACAAGATAACAATCTGTCGTTCTGCCCCTGAACAAGGCAGTTAACGCACTGTTCCTAGACCGTCGTTGTAAAAAAGGATTTGTTCTTAACTGTTTTGCCTTGTTAAATAAAGGTACAAATTAAACAAGCTTAGTGATACATGTAATCTGTAAATGCACATGCCTATAGTACTGAACAGTAAGTCAAGCTTAGTAGTTACATACAATACAAAACATTAAGAACACCTGCTCTTTCCATGACATAGACTATTGAGGTGAAAGCTAAAACTCAGCAAAAAAAGAAACGTACTGTCAACTGTGTTTATTTTCAGCAAACTTAGCCTCTATGGGACCGGCGGGACGAATTCGTCCCACCTACGTAACAGCCACTGCCAGCCTGTGGCGCGATTTTCAAAATCTTCAAAATCCTATTACTTCAATTTCTCAAACATATGACTATTTTACAGCCATTTAAAGATAAGACTCTCGTTAATCTAACCACACTGTCCGATTTCAAAAAGGCTTTAGAACGAAAGCAAAACATTAGATTATGTCAGCAGAGTACCAAGCCAGAAATAATCAGACACCCATTTTTCAAGCCAGCATATAATGTCACCAAAACCCAGAAGACAGCTAAATGCAGCACTCACCTTTGATGATCTTCATCAGATGACAACCCTAGGACATTATGTTATACAATACATGCATGTTTTGTTCAATCAAGTTCATATTTATATCAAAAACCAGCTTTTTACATTAGCATGTGACGTTCAGAACTAGCATACCCCCCGCAAACTTACGGGGAATTCGCTAACATTTTACTAAATTACTCACGATAAACGTTCACAAAAAGCATAACAATTATTTTAAGAATTATAGATACAGACCTCCTCTATGCACTCGATATGTCCGATTTTAAAATAGCTTTTTGGTGAAAGCACATTTTGCAATATTCTAAGTACATAGCCCAGGCATCACGGGCTCGCTATTTAGACACTCACCATAATCATATTTACTATTATAAAAATGTCATTACCTTTTGTTGTCTTCGTCAGAATGCACACCCAGGACGTCTACTTCAATAACAAATGTTGGTTTGGTCCAAAATAATCCATCGTTATATCCGAATAGCGGCGTTTTGTTCGTGCGTTCCAGACACTATCCGAAATAGTAAAGAAGTGTCGCGCGCTTGGCGCAATTCCTGACAATAAAATTCAAAGTATTCCATTGCCGTACGTCGAAGCATGTCAACCGCTGTTTAAAATCAATTTTTACGTCATTTTTCTCGTAGAAAAGCGATAATATTCCGACAGGGAATCTCCTTTTCGGCAAACAGAGGAAAAAATCCCAAAGGCGGGGGCGGTCGGGGTCACGCGCATAAGCTAGTGTCTCTTGATGGGCCACTTGAGAAAGGCGATAATGTGTTTCAGCCTGGGGCTGGAATGACGACATTCTCTTTTTTCCCGGGCTCTGAGAGCCTATGGAAGACGTGGGAAGTGTCACGTTAGAGCAGAGATCCTTAGTAAATGATAGAGATGGCAAAGAAGTTCCAGAAATGGTCAGACAGGCCACTTCCTGTAAAGGAATCTCTCAGGTTTTGACCTGCCATTTGAGTTCTGTTATACTCACAGACACCATTCAAACAGTTTTAGAAAATTTAGGGTGTTTTCTATCCATATGTAATAAGTATATGCATATTCTAGTTACTGAGTAGGAGTGGTAACCAGATTAAATCGGGTATGTTTTTTATCCAGCCGTGTCAATGCTGCCCCCTAGCCCTAACAGGTTTTAACATGTGTACAGATTTGTATGAACATAACAAGATTCAACAACTGAGACATAAACTGAACATGTTCCACAGACATGTGACTAACAGAAATTTAATAATGTGTCCCTGAACAAAGGGGGGGGGGGTCAAAATAAAATAAAAGTAACAGTCAGTATCTGGTGTGGCCACCAGCTGCATTAAGTACTGCAGTGCATCTTAAGTACTGCAATGCACTCCACCAGATTTGCCAGTTCTTGCTGTGAGATGTTACCCCACTCTTCCACCAAGGCACCTGCAACTTCCCGGACATTTTTGGGGGGAATGGCCCTAGACCTCACACTCCGATCCAACAGGTCCCAGAAGTGCTCAATAGGATTGAGATCCGGGCTCTTCGCTGGCCATGGCAGAACACTGACATTCCTGTCTTGCAGGAAGTCCCGCACAGAATGAGCAGTATGGCTGGTGGCATTGTCATGCTGGAGGGTCATGTCAGGATGAGCCTACAGGAAGGGTACCACATGAAGGAGGAGGATGTCTTCCCTGTAACCTACCCCGTTGAGATTGCCTGCAATGACAACAAGCTCAGTCCAATGATGCTGTGACAAACCGCCCCAGACCATGACGGACCCTCCACCTCCAAATCGATCCCGCTCCAGAGTACAGGCCTCGGTGTAACACTCATTCCTTCGACAATAAACGCAAATCAGACCATCACCCCTGGTGAGAGAAAACCGCGACTCGTCAGTGAAGAGCACTTTTTGCCAGTCCTGTCTGGTCTAGCGACGGTGGGTTTGTGCCCATAAGCCATCCTGTACCTGTCCCGCAGGTGTGATGTTCGGATGTACCGATCCTGTGTAGGTGTTGTTACATGTGGTCTGCCACTGCGAGGACAATCAGCTGTCCATCCTGTCTCCCTGTAGCACTGTCTTAGGTGTCTCACAGTACGGACATTGCAATGTATTGCCCTAGCCACATCTGCAGTCCTCATGCCTCCTTGCAGCATGTCTAAGGCACATTCACGCAGATGAGCAGGGACCCTGGGCATCTTTCTTTTGTTGCTTTTCAGAGTCAGTAGAAAGGCCTCTTTAGTGTCCTAAGTTTTCATAACTGTGACCTTAATTGCCTACCGTCTGTAAGCTGTTAGTGTCTTAACGACGATTCCACAGGTGCATGTTCATTAATTGTTGGGAAACAGTGTTTAAACCCTTTACAATGAAGATCTGTGAAGTATTTGGATTTTCACAAATTATCTTTGAAAGACAGGGTCCTGAAAAATAATGTTTCTTTTTTGCTGAGTTTATGATCCCTTATTAATGTAATTTGTTAAATCCACTTCAAGCAGTGTAGATGAAGGGGAGGAGACAGGATAAAAAGTATTATTAAACCTTGAGACAATTGAGACATCTGTTGAGAATGTGTTCCATTCAGAGGGTGAATGGACAAGACAAAATATTTAACCTCTATGGGCTAGGTGGGACGCTTGCGTCCCACCTACGTAACAGCCACTGGCAGCCTGTGGCGCGATTTTCAAAACCTTAAAAATCCTATTACTTCAATTTCTCAAACATATGACTATTTTACAGCTATTTAAAGACAAGACTCTCGTTAATCTAACCACACTGTCCGATTTCAAAAAGGCTTTACAACGAAAGCAAAACATTAGATTATGTCAGCAGAGTACCAAGCCAGAAATAATCAGACACCCATTTTTCAAGCCAGCATATAATGTCACCAAAACCCAGAAGACAGCTAAATGCAGCACTCACCTTTGATGATCTTCATCAGATGACAACCCTAGGACATTATGTTATACAATACATGCATGTTTTGTTCAATCAAGTTCATATTTATATCAAAAACCAGCTTTTTACATTAGCATGTGACGTTCAGAACTAGCATACCCCCCGCAAACTTCCGGGGAATTCGTTAACATTTTACTAAATTACTCACGATAAACGTTCACAAAAAGCATAACAATTATTTTAAGAATTACAGATACAGACCTCCTCTATGCACTCGATATGTCCGATTTTAAAATAGCTTTTTGGTGAAAGCACATTTTGCAATATTCTAAGTACATAGCCTAGGCATCACGGGCTCGCTATTTAGACACCCGGCAAGTTTAGCACTCGCCATAATCATATTTACTATTATAAAAGTTTGATTACCTTTTGTTGTCTTCGTCAGAATGCACACCCAGGACTGCTACTTCAATAACAAATGTTGGTTTGGTCCAAAATAATCCATCGTTATATCCGAATAGCGGCGTTTTGTTCGTGCGTTCCAGACACTATCCGAAATAGTAAAGAAGTGTCACGCGCATGGCGCAATTCGTGACAATAAAATTCTAAATATTCCATTACCGTACTTCGAAGCATGTCAACCGCCGTTTAAAATCAATTTTTACGCCATTTTTCTCGTAGAAAAGCGATAATATTCCGACAGGGAATCTCCTTTTCGGCAAACAGAGGAAGAAATCCCAAAGGCGGGGGCGGTCGGGTCACGCGCATAAGCCCAGTGTCCCTTGATCGGCCACTTGAGAAAGGCGATAATGTGTTTCAGCCTGGGGCTGGAATGACGACATTCTGTTTTTTCCCGGGCTCTGAGCGCCTATGGACGACGTGGGAAGTGTCACGTTAGAGCAGAGATCCTTAGTAAATGATAGAGATGGAAAAGAAGTTCAAGAAATGGTCAGACAGGCCACTTCCTGTAAAGGAATCTCTCAGGTTTTGACCTGCCATTTGAGTTCTGTTATACTCACAGACACCATTCAAACAGTTTTAGAAAATTTAGGGTGTTTTCTATCCATATGTAATAAGTATATGCATATTCTAGTTACTGGGTAGGAGTGGTAACCAGATTAAATCGGGTATGTTTTTTATCCAGCCGTGTCAATACTGCCCCCTAGCCCTAACAGGTTTTAAGTGCCTTTGAACGGGGTATGGTACTATGTGCCAGGAGCAACGGTTTGTGTCAAGACCCCTGTAGAGTCCATTCCCCAACGAATTGAGGCTGTTCTTAGGGGGGTCAACTCAACTCAACTCACAGTAACTCAACTCACAGTTCAGTAGTTAGTACTTACATAAATCTACAGTACAGTAGTTAGTAGTTACATATATCTACAGTACAGTAATTAGTAGTTACATACATCTACAGTACAGTAATTAGTAGTTACATACATCTACAGTTCAGTAGATAGTAGTTACACACAGTACAGTGTATTAGTTAGTAGCTACATATATCTACAGTACAATAGTTAGTAGTTACATACATCTACAGTACAGTAGTTAGTAGTTACACACAGTACAGTATATTAGTTAGTAGCTACATATATCTACAGTACAATAGTTAGTAGTTACATACATCTACAGTTCAGTAGTTAGTAGTTACATACATCTACAGTACAGTAGTTAGTAGTTACACACAGTACAGTATATTAGTTAGTAGTAACATATATCTACAGTACAGTAGTTAGTAGTTACATACATCTACAGTACAGTAGTTAGTAGTTACATACAGTACAGTACAGTACAGTAGTTAGTAGTTACATACATCTACAGTACAGTAGTTAGTAGTTACATACAGTACAGTACAGTACAGTACAGTACAGTAGTTAGTAGTTACATACAGTACAGTACAGTAGTTAATAGTTACATACAGTACAGTAGTTAGTAGTTACATACATCTACAGTACAGTAGTTAGTAGTTACATACAGTACAGTACAGTACAGTACAGTACAGTACAGTACAGTACAGTACAGTACAGTACACTAGTTAGTAGTTACATACATCTACAGTACACTAGTTAGTAGTTACACACAGTACAGTATATTAGTTAGTAGTGACATACATCTACAGTACACTAGTTCGTAGTTGCATACATCTACAGAACATACTGTATGTGTATTTACCCTGGGATTGTATCCTTTGTACTGTAGATTACATGTTTTAGTGCTGTAGGTTGTTATGTGTCTTGGATGTACCATTTGTCACCACACATTAAGTTCCCTCCCAGGAAATAAAAGTTAATTGAATTTGAATAGAATATAATTAGAATATTAATGCATTTCATTTCAAATTAAGTTGCAAAAAATTCTAAAAACAGGTTTTCACTTTGTCATTATTGGTTGTGTGTACAGCAGATAGCCCTATTTGGTAAAAGACCAAGTCCATATTATGTTAAGAACAGCTCAAATAAGCAAAAAGAAATGACAGTCCATCATTACTTTAAGACATGAAGGTCAGTCAATTTGGAAAATGTCAAGAACTTTGAAAGTTTCTTCAAGTGCAGTCGCAAAAACCATCAAGCGCTATGATGAAACTGGCTCTCATGAGGACCGCTACAGGAAAGGAAGACCCAGAGTTACCTCTGCTGCAGAGGATAAATTATTTTGAGTTAACTGCACCTCCGATTGCAGCCCAAATAAATCTTTCACAGAGTTCAAGTAACAGACACATCTCAACATCAACCGTTCAGAGGTCGAATTGCCTTCATGGTCGAATTGTTGCAAAGAAACCACTACTTAAGGACATCAATAAGAAGAAGAGACTTGCTTGGGCCGAAACACGAGCAATAGACATTAGACCAGTGGAAATTTGTCCTTTCGTCTAATGAGTCCAAATTTGACATTTTTGCTTCTAACCGCCGTGTCTTTGTGAGACGCAGAGTAGGTGAACGGATGATCTCCGCATGTGTGGTTCCCACTGTGAAGCATGGAGGAGGAGGTGTGATGGCGTGGGGGTGCTTTGCTGCTGACACTGTCTGTGATTTATTTTGAATTCAAGGCACACTTAAACAGCATGACTACCACAGCATTCTGCAGCGATACGCCATCCCTTCTGGTTTGCACTTAGCGGGACTATCATTTGTTTTTCAACAGGACAATGACCCAAAACACACCTCCAGGCTGTGTAAGGGCTATTTGACCAAGGAGAGTGATGGAATGCTGCATCAGGTGAGCTGGCCTCCACAATCACCCGACCTTAACCCAATAACCCTAATAGGCCCAATTAAATGAGAGATAATAATTTGTTGTACGACTACTTTGGGAATATGAACTCATCATGGCCAGAAAAGGTGAGGAATTTATTCTGCAATTTTTATGATATAGGTATTATGTATGTATTATGTATTATTATGCTTATAAATGACTTATTGTCTACTCGAGAAAGTTGGCATTACAGTATTTAGAAGTAGTGTAACGCTCGTCGTAAAGATGGGACCAAGGCGCAGCGGGAATGTGTATGCTCATCTTAACTTTATTTGAACATTACACAAAACAAGAAAAAAACGAACGACAGCTAAACAGTTTTGCAGGCTAACCACAGCAGTGCAAAAACAACTTCCCACAAAAGACAGGTGGAAAAAGGGCAACCTAACTTTGGCTCCCAATCAGCAACAACGAAATACAGCTGTCCCTGATTGAGAGCCATACCAGGCCAACACAAAGAAATACACAACATAGAAAAAACATAGAAATACAAAAACATAGAAAAATACTCAAAAACCTCGACAACACAAAACAAACACACCCCTGCCACGCCCTGATCAAACTGCAATAACAAATAACACCTTATACTGGTCAGGATGTGACAAGTAGCCTATAAACATCAATGTAAAAGGTGAACAGTCTGTTCTACTGTTAAACTGCGCATCTGATCAGATCGCATAGAGAAAAATACTTTAAATCTATTTACTATTGTAAAGTGGGTTCATTTAATGAGAGATGGGATGAATAGTAGCCTATCCTGACTTGTTGTAGGTCTATACAGTAGGCTATTTAGCGAGAAGCCTATGAAACCATCAGTCAGAAAAGGTAAGGAATTTATTCTGAAATTCATCATGGAAATGAAATAATTTGTACGAAATATATGTCTATTTCTAATTATTTTAGACAGCAAAGGTCAGTACCGTGCAGTGTCGAAGAACCCTCACTGCTGATCGATCATCCTATTTTTCCAACTTAATTGAGGAGAATAAGAACAATTCAAAATGTATTTTTGATACTGTCGCAAAGCTAACAAAAAACATAATTCCCCAAATTAGGATGGCTTTCACTTCAGCAATGATAAATTCATGAACTTCTTTGACGAAAAGATCATGATCATTAGAAAGCAAATTACGGACTCCTCTTTAAATCTGCGTATTTCTCCAAAGCTCAGTTGTCCTGAGTCTGCACAGGACCTAGGATCTAGGGAGACACTCAAGTTGTTTAATACTATATCTCTTGACACATTGATGAAAATAGTATTGGTCTCTAAACCTTCCAGCTGCATACTGGACCCTATTCCAACTAAATTACTGAAAGAGCGGCTTCCTGTGCTTGGCCCTCCTATGTTGAATACAGTAAACGGCTCGCTATCCACCGGATGTGAACCAAACTCACTAAAAGTGGAAGAAATAAAGCCTCTCTTGAAAAAGCCAAACCTTGACTCAGAAAATATAAAAAACTATTGGCCTATATCGAATCTCCCATTCCTCTATGCATTTTTGAAAAAGCTGTTGCGCAGCAACTCACTGCCTTCCTGAAAACAAATAATGTATACGAAATGCTTCAGTCTGGTTTTAGACCCCATCATAGCGCTGAGACTGCACTCGTGAAGGTGGTAAATGACCTTTTAATGGCGTCAGACCAAGGCTCTGCATCTGTCCTCGTGCTCCTAGACCTTAGTGCTGCTTTTGATACCATCGATCACCACATTCTTTTGGAGAGATTGGAAACCCAAATTGGTCTACACGGACAAGTTCTGGCCTGGTTTAGATCTTATCTGTTGGGAAAGGTAGCAGTTTGTCTCTGTGGATGGTTTGTCTTCTGACAAATCAACTGTACATTTCGGTGTTCCTCAAGGTTCCATTTTAGGACCACTATTGTTTTAACTATATATTTTACCTCCTGGTGATGTCATTCGGAAACATAATGTTAACTTTCACTGCTATGCGGATGACACACAGCTGTACACTTCGATGAAACATGGTGAAACCCCAAAATTGCCCTCCCTGGAAGCCTGTGTTTCAGACATAAGGAAGTGGATGGCGGCAAATGTTTTACTTTTAAACACGGACAAAACAGAGATGCTAGTTCTAGGTCCCAAGAAACAAAGAGATCTTCTGTTGGATCTGACAATTAATCTTGATATTTGTACAGTCATCTCAAATAAAACTGTGAAGGACCTTGGCGTTACTCTGGACCCTGATCTCTCTTTTGACGAACATATCAATAATATTTCTAGGACAGCTTTTTCCCATCTTCGTAACATTGCAAAAATCTGAAAATTTCTGTCCACAAATGATGCAGATAAATGTATCCATGCTTCTGTCACTTCTAGATTAGACTACTGCAATGCTCTACTTTACGGCTACCCGGATAAAGCACTAAATAAACTTCAGTTAGTGCTAAACATGGCTTCTAGAATCTTGACTAGAACCCCAAAATTTGATCCTATTACTCCAGTGCTAGACTCTTTACACTGGCTTCCTGTTAAGGCAAGGGCTGATTTCAAGGTTTTACTGCTAACCTACAAAGCATTACATGGGCTTGCTCCTACCTATCTTTCCAATTTGGTCCTGCCGTACATACCTACACATATGCTACGGTCACAAGACACAGGCCTCCTAACTGTCCCTAGAATTTCTAAGCAAACAGCTGGAGGCAGGGCTTTCTCCTATAGAGCTCCATTTTTATGGAATGGTCGGCCTATCCATGTGAGAGACGCAGACTCATTCTCGACCTTCAAGTCTTTATTGAAGACTCATCTCTTCAGTAGGTCCTATGATTGAGTGTAGTCTGGCTCAGGGGAATGAATGTGAACGGAAAAGCACTGGAGCGATGTACCTCCCTTGCTGTCTCTGCCTGTCCGGTTCCCCTCTCTCCACTGGGATTCTCTGCCTCTAACCCTATTACGGGGCATGAGTCACTGGCTTACTGGTGCTCTTCCATGCTGTCCCTAGGAGGGGTGCGTCATTTGAGTGGGTTGAGTCAATGATGTGATCTTCCTGTCCGGGTTGGCGACCCCCCTCGGGTTTGTGCCGTGGGGATCTTCGTGGGCTATACTCGGCCTTGTCTCAGGGTAGTAGGTTGGTGGTTGAAGATATCCCTCTAGTGGTGTGGGGGCTGTGCTTTGGCAAAGTGGGTGGGGTTATATCCTGCCTGTTGGGCCCTGTCTGGGGGTATCGTCAGACAGGACAACAGTGTCTCCCAACCCCTCTTGTTTCAGCCTCCAGTATTTATGCTGCAATAGTTTATGTGTCGAGGGGCTAGGGTCAGTCTGTTATATCTGGAGCATTTCTCCTGTCTCATCCGGTGTCCTGTCTGAATTTAAGTATGCTCCCTCTAATTCTCTCTCTCTTTTCTCTCTTTTCTCTCTCTCTCTCTCTCTCTTTCTCTCTCTTCTCTCAGAGGACCTGAGCCCTAGGATCATGCCACTACAATGCCACGACCACTTCCTGGCCTGATGACTCCTTGCTGTCCCCAGTCCACCTGGTCATGCTGCTGCTCCAGTTTTAACTGTTCTGCCTGTGGCTATGGAACCCTGACCTGTTCACTGGGCGTGCTAACTTGTCCCGGACCTGCTGTTTTGGACTGTATCTCTACCGCACCTGCTGTCTCTAACTCCGAATGATCAGCTATGAAAAGCCAACTGACATTTACTCCTGAGGTGCTGACCTGTTGCATCCTCTACAACCACTATGATTATTATTATCTGACCCTGCTGGTCATCTATGAACGTTTGAACATCTTGGCCATGTTCTGTTACAATCTCCACCTGTCACAGCCAAAAGAGAACTGGCCACCCCACAGAGCATGGTTTCTCTCTAGGTTTCTTCCTAGGTTCTGGCCTTTCTATGGAGTTTTTCCTAGCCACCGTGCTTCTACATCTGCATTGCTTGCTGTTTGGGATTTTAGGCTAGGTTTCTGTACAGCACTTTGTGACATTGGCTGATGTAAAAAGGGCTTTTTAAATACATTTGATTGATTGATTGATTGATTGATTGATTGATTGATTGATTGATTGATTGATTGATTGATTGATTGATTGATTGATTGATTGATTGATTGAAAGGTAAAATACATAAATTTTTGCTCTTCTCACTAATGACAATTGATTGCACCGTTTTGTTATATTTAGCAGCCTGTTTTTTGTTTTTGTTCTGAATAAGAGTGTAATCATATATTCCTGCACAAGGCTACTAGGCTACTGTTGCCTTCTGGCAATGCAATACTTCAACCACTAGAAACTCATTGTCTAAAGTTTGTGGGAGGATAAGCACATTCTCACGTCAAGTTCAGTTTTTATAAAGTGGTGCACGAATGTTTTGGGGCATATTCTGTGTATACGCAACATTTATAAATGAGGCCCCTGGTCAATATATTGCATCTCGTCATGATCCTCAAAGCACCATCCATCTCTCTGGGCAAACACCACTGACACTAATCACAGTTGATAATGGATTCATTCTGTCAGGCTGTGGTGATAATCAAGGCATCTCCACAGCAGCCAGCCATATAGACAATAGTCATCAATGTCGGAGCTACATCAAATACATTTGTCATTCACAGCAGACGCTCCAGAGCTAGAGTTTACAGATGCCTTAAGGGATGCATAGTTCCTAGTTTGTTTACCGGAGTGTGGAATTTTAAGGAGAGAAACACTTACCCCCCAGGATTTGTTTATGAGACTGGCCAGTTTGAAGTGGGTCTATACATTTCTGTTTATATCTAGCTAGCTAAACCACTTTGCTGAAAAAAAAACCATGAATTATGCTGCCATCGTCATGACAATCTGAATATGACATCATCCTCCTGCCTCCCGGCCCGTGTCCTATATATGCAGTGTTCTGGTGTAACACTGGTTACATTGGATGTTTATATTATAAGGCTGGAGGTCATCTTCACACAGACCACCCCTCCTAGCCAGGCCTGTGTGTTTCTGGAGCACCCCTCCTAGCCAGGCCTGTGTGTTTCTGGAGCACCCCTCCCAGCCAGGCCTGTGTGTTTCTGGAGCACCCCTCCTAGCCAGGCCTGTGTGTTTCTGGAGCACCCCTCCCAGCCAGGCCTGTGTGTTTCTGGAGCACCCCTCCTAGCCAGGCCTGTGTGTTTCTGGAGCACCCCTCCTAGCCACGCCTGTGTGTTTCTGGAGCACCCCACCCAGCCTGGCCTGTGTGTTTCTGGAGTACCCCTCCTAGCCAGGCCTGTGTGTTTCTGGAGCACCCCTCCCAGCCACGCCTGTGTGTTTCTGGAGCACCCCTCCTAGCCAGGTCTGTGTGTTTCTGGAGCACCCCTCCCAGCCACGCCTGTGTGTTTCTGGAGCACCCCTCCTATCCAGGCCTGTGTGTTTCTGGAGTACCCCTCCTAGCCAGGCCTGTGTGTTTCTGGAGCACCCCTCCTAGCCAGGCCTGTGTGTTTTTGGAGCACCCCTCCCAGCTAGGCCTGTGTGTTTCTGGAGCACCCCTCCCAGCCAGGCCTGTGTGTTTCTGGAGCACCCCTCCTAGCCAGGCCTGTGTGTTTCTGGAGCACCCCTCCTAGCCAGGCCTGTGTGTTTCTGGAGCACCCCTCCCAGCCAGGCCTGTGTGTTTCTGGAGCACCCCTCCCAGCCAGGCCTGTGTGTTTCTGGAGCACCCCTCCTAGCCAGGCCTGTGTGTTTCTGGAGCACCCCTCCCAGCCAGGCCTGTGTGTACAGTACTGTAGTATGGCCTCACACAATGAGACAAAGCTACGTATTAACTAGACAGAAACCCTAACCAGGAATATACTCTATGTTATTGCAGTGTGTTGTGCTGCAGCCGTTGCAATTCTGTTCTCTTTATATTACAGTTGGATCTGTGGTAAAGTACAGGGGACTGTGTTGTCCCGTTGGAATACAGCAGGCTACAGATCGAACAATTAAAGCCAAGCTCTAACAATCGTCTACTGTGAGTGAGACATATTGGGGAATGAACAGGAACAAACAGTTTAGAATGTTTCACCCCCAACCTCACCAAAAACAATAGAACTAGCCATTAGAGACAAGGGAAATATGTGACTGGAATAGAACAAGTAACTGCTCTTGAATGTTCAGGGATATCTTTAAAGTAAACCCCCTTAACAAACAGATGTCAATCAACAGGGCCCAAAAAATTGCTTAGAAAATATTATGAACTTTTATCATTTATCTTGCATCCAGTTGGTTCGATTGAAACACAACACAAAGAGAGCGGTCTCTGCCCACTGCTGCGATCCATTCATTTGTTTCAGTTGGTTTCCTCATATTCCCTGCCGTATGCTAGTGATATTTTCTCAAGAATACCAACCCACATTGGGGCAGGGCTGCTGTTCAAATCAAATCAAGTCACATTTTATTGGTCACATACACATGGTTAGCAGATGTTAATGCAAGTGTAGCGAAATGCTTGTGCTTCTAGTTCCGACAGTGCAGTAATATCTAACAAGTAATCTAACAAATTTACAACGACTACCTTATACACACATATGTAAAGGGGTGAATAAGAATATGTACATATAAATATTAGGATGAGCGATGGCTGTGCGGCATAGGCAAGATGCAGTAGATGGCATAGAATACAGTATATACATATGACATGAGTAATGTAGGGTACGTAGACATTATTAAAGTGGAGTTATTTAAAGTCACTAGTGATAACTTTATTAAATCCATTTATTACATTTATTAAAGTGGCAAGAGATTTGAGTCTGAATGTTGGCAGCACCCACTCTATGTTAATGATGGCTGTTTAACAGTCTGATGGCCTTGATATAGAAGCTGTTTTTCAGTCTCTCGGTTCTAGCTTTGATGCACCTGTACTGACCTCACCTTCTGGATGATAGCGGGGTGAACAGGCACTTCACCACAATGTCTGTGTGGGTGAACCATTTCAGTTTGTTCGTGATGTGTACGCCGAAGAACTTAAAACTTTCCACCTTCTCCACTACTGTCCCGTCGATGTGGATGGGGAATGCTCCCTCTGCTGTTTCCTGAAGTCCACGATCATCTCCTTTGTTTTGTTGACGTTGAATGAGAGGTTGTTTTTCTGACACCACACTCCAATTGCCCTCACCTCCTCCCTGTAGGCCGTCTCGTCGTTGTTGGTAATCAAGCCCACTACTGTTGTGTCGTCTGCAAACTTGATGAATGAGTTGGAGGCGTGCATGGCCACGCAGTCATTGGTGAACAGGCAGTACAGGAGAGGGCTGAGAATGCACCCTTGTGGGGCCCCAGTGTTGAGGATCAGCGGGGTGGAGATGTTGTTTCCTACCTTCACCACCTGGAGGCGGCCCGTCAGAAAGTCCAGGACCCAGTTGCACAGGGCGGGGTCGAGACCCAGGGTTAATGACGAGCTTAATGACGACCTTAATGATGAGTTTGAAGGGTACTATGGTGTTAAATGCTGAGCTGTAGTCAATGAAGTCATGAAGAGGGCACAACAAAGCCTATTTCCCCTCAGGAAATTTTACAGCTGCACCATCGAGATCCTGACTGGTTGCATCACTGCCTGGTACGGCAATTGCTCAGCCTCCGAGTGCAAGGCACTACAGAGGGAAGTGTGTACGGCCCAGTACATCACTGGGGCTAAGCTGCCTGCCATCCAGAACCTCTACACCAGGCCATGCCAGAGGAAGGCCCTAAAAATTGTCAAAGACCCCAGCCACCCAGTCATAGACTGTTCTCTCTACTACCGCATGGGAAGCGGTACCGGAGTGCCAAGTCTAGGACAAAAAGGCTTCTCAACAGTTTTTACCCCCAAGCCATAAGACTCCTGAACAGGTAATCAAATGGATACCTAGACTATTTTCATTGTGTGCCCCCCTACCCAACCCCTCTTTTACGCTGCTGCTACTCTCTGTTTATCATATATGCATAGTCACTTTATCTATACATTCATGTACATACTACCTCAATTGGCTCGACCAACCAGTGGCTGACCGGGCTATCTGCATTGTGTCCCGCCACCCACCAAGCACCAACTCCTCTTTTACACTACTGCTACTCTCTGTTCATCATATGTGCATAGTCACTTTAACCATATCTACATGTACATACTACCTCAATCAGCCCGACTAATCGGTGCCTGTATATAGCCTCGCTACTGTTATTTTTCACTGTCTTTTTACTGTTGTTTTTATTTCTTTACTTACCTATTGTTCACCTAATACCTTTTTTGCATTGTTGGTTAGAGCCTGTAAGTAAGCATTTCACTGTAAAGTCTACACCTGTTGTATTCGGCTCACGAGACAAATAAACTTTGATTTTATTTTATTTGAACAGCATTCTTACATAGGTATTCCTCTTGTCCAGGTGGGATAGGGCAGTGTGCAGTGTGATGGCGATTGTGTCGTCTGTGAACCTATTGGGTCGGTAAGCAAATTGGAGTGGGTCTAGGGTGTCAGGTAAGGTGGAGGTGATATGATCCTTGACTAGTCTCTTAAAGCACTTCATGATGGCAAAAGCGAGTGCTACTGGGCGATAGTCATTTAGTTCAGTTACCTTAGCTTTCTTGGGAACAAGAATAATGGTGGCCATCTTGAAGCATGTGGGCACAGCAGACTGGAAAAGGTATTGATTGAATATGTCCGTAAACACACCAGCCAGCTGGTCTGAGCATGCTCTGAGGACGTGGCTAGGGATGCCGTCTGGGCCTGCAGCCTTGCAAGAGTTAACACGTTTAAATGTTTTACTCAGGTTGGCCACGGTGAAGGAGAGCCTGCAGGTTTTGGTAGCGGGCTATGTCAGTGGCACTGTATTGTCCTCAAAGCGAGCAAAGAAGTTGTTTAATTTGTCTGGGCGCAAGACGTCGGTGTCCGCAACGGGGCTGGTTTTCTTTTTGTTATCCGTGATTGACTGTAGACCCTGCCACATACGTCTCGTGTATGAGCCGTTGAATTGCGACTCTACTTTGTCTCTATACTGACACTTTGCTTGTTTGATTGCCTTGCGGAGGGAATAGCTACACTGTTTGTATTCGGTCATGTTTCCAGTCACCTTGCCATAATTAAAAGCAGTGGTTAGCACTTTCAGTTTTGCGCGAATGCTGCCATCAATCCACAGTTTCTGGTTAGGGAAGGTTTTAATAGTCACCGTGGGTACAACATCACTGATGCGCTTGCTAATAAACTTGCTCACCGAGTCAGCGTATACATCTAAGTTATTGTCTGATGCTACCTGGAACATATCCCAGTCCACGTGATCGAAGCAATCTTGAAGCTTGGAATCCGATTGGTCAGACCAGCATTGGATAGACCTGAGCACGGTCGTTTCCTGTTTAAGTTTCTGTCTATAGGCTGGGAGCAACAAAATTGAGTCATGGTCATATTTGCCGAAGGGAGGGCGGGGGAGGGCTTTGCATGCATCATGGAAGTTGGAGTAGCTATGGTCCAGAATGCTACCAGCCCGTGTTGCGCATTCAATATGCTGATAGAATTTAGGAAGCCTTGTTCTCAGATTAGCTTTGTTAAAATTCCCAGCTACAATAAATGCAAGCTCAGGATATATGGTTTCCAGTTTACACAGAGTCCAGTGAAGTTCTTTCAGGGCTGTCGAGGTATCTGCTTGGGGGGGATATACACGGCTGTGAATATAATCGAAGAGGATTCTCTTGGTAGATAATGCGGTTGGCATTTGATTATAAGTAACTCTATGGCAGGTAGACAATGAGACTTGAGTTCCTGTATGTTGTTATGATCACACCATGAGTTGTTACTCATTAAGCATACACCCCCTTTTCTTCTTACCAGAGAGATGTTTGTTTCTGTCGGCGCAATACGTGAAGAAACCGGGTGGCTGTACCGACTCTGACAACATATCCCGAGTGAGCCATGTTTCCATGAAACAGAGAATGTTACAATCTCTGATGTCTCTCTGGAAGGCAACTCGTGCCCTAATTTCGTCCACCATGTTGTCTAGAGATTGGACATTGGCAAGTAATATGCTCGGAAGCAGTGTATGGTGTGCTCGCCTTCTGAGTCTGACCAGTAGGCCGCTCCGACTGCCTCTCCTGTGGCGATCGTGTCGTTTTGGGTTGGCCTCTGGGATAAGATCCCATGTCCAGGGTGGAGGTCCGAGCAAAGGATCCGCTTCGGGAAAGACGTATTCCTGGTCGAAATGATGGTAAATTGACGTCGCTTTTATATCCAATAGTTCTTTCCGGCTGTATGTAATAACACTTGAGATTTTCTGGGCTAACAACGTAAGAAATAATACATTAAAAAAAACAAATTACTGCATAGTTTCCTAAGGACCTGAAGCGAGGCGACCATCTCTGTCGGCACCATAAGAGTTCCTCACCATCATAAGAGTTCCTCACCATCATAATAGTTCCTCATCACCTGATAACTACCCAACAAAGCCATTATAGTCTTGTTTTGATAAATGTGACCAAAGATTTGCCAAGTGTTAGAACCACAGGATGCAAGAAGATATGTCATTGGTCCTGTGCTGTGCTGTGGTGTGGCTGACAGAGGCCATTTTAAAAGGCAGCATGGCCTAGCCTGCTCTGTCTCTCTGTTTAATAACCCACCCCCTCCACTCACTAGCGCTTTGACTACCCCCCTCAGCAAGGGGTAGTCAAAGGGAAATGTTATTTTCTTTCCCACCAAGGGGGTCTCCCCTGGCAACCTGTCTGGAAGTTAAGCTGAGAGTTTGTACTATTAGGACATCATTAAGACAGGAATCCAATTTCGCCCACTTCCCATTCACTGTGATGTGATTATTGTAGTGCCGATGAACATCATATGGCGTTTTGTTTGTTATGTGGGATATTTATACCAGAGGATTGTGGGGGAATGATATTATGCTGTCCTAGAACAATAAGACGTACGGAGGTTGAGCTAAAACAGTGGAGAAAACTAGAGAAATAGTCTAAGAGCTTATGTAGAAAATTGTTAAGAGTCCATGTCTTCTACTTATATTAAACAGTTATATCTTCAGTGAAATAAACTAGTTCTTAGCTATTGACCTTATAATACCTTGCTACACCTCACAGTCCAATCCCCCTGCACCTACTGTAGAGCCTGTCCTGGTTGTGTTGTGTGTGTAGAGCCTGTCCTGGTTGTGTTGTGTGTGTAGAGCCTGTCCTGGTTGTGTTGTGTGTGTAGAGCCTGTCCTGGTTGTGTTGTGTGTAGAGCCTGTCCTGGTTGTGTTGTGTGTAGAGCCTGTCCTGGTTGTGTTGTGTGTAGAGCCTGTCCTGGTTGTGTTGTGTGTAGAGCCTGTCCTGGTTGTGTTGTGTGTAGAGCCTGTCCTGGTTGTGTTGTGTGTGTAGAGCCTGTCCTGGTTGTGTTGTGTGTAGAGCCTGTCCTGGTTGTGTTGTGTGTGTAGAGCCTGTCCTGGTTGTGTTGTGTGTGAGAGCCTGTCCTGGTTGTGTTGTGTGTAGAGCCTGTCCTGGTTGTGTGGTGTGTGTAGAGCCTGTCCTGGTTGTGTTGTGTGTGTAGAGCCTGTCCTGGTTGTGTTGTGTGCTGCAGACAGACAGGCATGCCTCTCATCATTCAGTTACCTGCCTGCATAGAAGGTTGGTGGCACCTTAATTGGGGAGAACGGGCTCGTGGGTAATGACTGGAGAGGAATAGGCGGAAGGGTATCAAATACATGGCTTCTATGTGTTTGATGCCATTCCATTCACACCGTTCCAGACGTTATTATGAGCCGTCCTCCCCTCAGCAGCTTCCATTGGCTGCCTGCTACCTTCTGCTACAGCCCTGCACAAACAGATGGCTGGCTTATCACAGATCATACATCCAGCTCCACCTTTCTCCATTATGGCAATTAACAGAGGGCCCTGTTGGCCAGACATGGAAAGCAACCTGCTTGTCTGAAGCCTCAAGGCTGTTTGGTTAACATATCTTTATCAGGATGTCATATCCTCACTGGGAGAGGAGAACCAGCCATACATCCTGGCCCGTGTTGTGACTGTGAGTGTTCCTGTTATCACCGGCTTAACTCTGTCCAGGTGGAAATGGTCCACATATTGAAATGTTTTTATTCTTTATTTTTACTTGATTCATTACCCTCATTATCATACAATGTATTTTCCTCATGGCGGCGCTGGACTCATTTCCTCATTTAACAAATGGTGGAGTTGACTTTGTTCCACGTGCCTTATTTGAAGTTTCAGTCAGTCGGCCACAGAATATGTACAGTACTGTATAGTTACGCAGTTACTCTCACTACAGAGAAAATATGTTTACTTTACTATTTAAAAGACAATCTGGTGAGGAGCAGAAAGTACCTCTACAGTAGATGCTATTTTACTAGCTTTGTGTGCCTAGGGTCTCTGGTGCTTCATACTTCCTATTCAAAGCAGCTGTAGATGTCTTAAACTTCTTTGTGACAGACTCCTGTCTCTCCTGGCCACAGGGCTCTAAGACAGACACAAGACAAGACAAGGACTCTGTCAGCTTTACCCTGGGAGCTGAGTGATATGACCCAGGACTCTGTCAGCTTTACCCTGGGAGCTGAGTGATATGACCCAGGACTCTGTCAGCTTTACCCTGGGAGCTGAGTGATATGACCAAGGATTCTGTCAGCTTTACCCTGAGAGCTGAGTGATATGACCCAGGACTCTGTCAGCTTTACCCTGGGAGCTGAGTGATATGACCCAGGACTCTGTCAGCTTTACCCTGGGAGCTGAGTAATATGACCCAGGACTCTGTCAGCTTTACCCTGGGAGCTGAGTGATATGACCCAGGACTCTGTCAGCTTTACCCTGGGAGCTGAGTGATATGACCCAGGACTCTGTCAGCTTTACCCTGGGAGCTGAGTAATATGACCCAGGACTCTGTCAGCTTTACCCTGGGAGCTGAGTGATATGACCCAGGACTCTGTCAGCTTTACCCTGGGAGCTGAGTGATATGACCCAGGACTCTGTCAGCTTTACCCTGGGAGCTGAGTGATATGACCCAGGACTCTGTCAGCTTTACCCTGGGAGCTGAGTGATATGACCCAGGACTCTTGTCAACTTTTTTATTTTATTTTATTTCACCTTTATTTAACCAGGTTGGCTAGTTGAGAACAAGTTCTCATTTACAACTGCGACCTGGCCAAGATAAAGCAAAACAGTGTGACACAAACAACAACACGGAGTTACACATGGAATAAACAAACATACAGTCAATAATACAATAGAAAAAGTATATATACAGTGTGTGCAAATGAGGTAAGATAAGGGGTAAGGCAATAAATACGCCATAGTGGAGAAATAATTACAATATAGCAATTAAACACGAGTGATAGATGTGCAGAAGATGAGTGTGCAAGTAGAGATACTGGGGTGCAACAGAGCAAAATAAATAAAATAAATAACAGTATGGGGATGAGGTAGTTGGTTGGGCTATTTACAGATGGGCTATGTACAGATACAGTGATCTGTGAGCTGCTCTGTCAGCTGGTGCTTAAAGCTAGTGAGGGAGGTATGAGTCTACAGCTTCAGTGATTTTTGCAGTTCGTTCCAGTCATTGGCAGCAGAGAACTGGAAGGAAAGGCGGCCGAAGGAGAAATTGGCTTTGGGGGTGACCAGTGAAATATACCTGCTGGAGCGTGTGCTACGGGTGGGTGCTGCTATGGTGACCAGTGAGCTGAGATAAGACGGGGCTTTACCTAGCAAAGACTTATAGATGACCTGGAGCCAGTGGGTTTGGCGACAAATATGAAGCAAGGGCCAGCCAATGAGAGCATACAGGTCACAGTGGTGGGTTTACCCTGGGAGCTGGGTGATATGACAGACATATTACACATAGTGATTAGTACACATGGTGATTAGTACACATAGTGGATCAATGAATGGCTGTAAGGCCCAGTTACGGCTCTCCCTGGACCATTTCTCTAGTTAAACACACTAAAAACAATCGTTTTTAAACATCTAAAATTGTGAACGTCAACCTCATCTGTTTTGGGTCCCAGTTAGAACAGGGCTCCATACAATCTCCTGTGTGGTAAAGATAGAGATCGTCGTTTGACGAATGATTATGATGATGATGATGATGTTTCCCATCCCACACCAGTCTACTTTTTCATTTCCTGGTGAGTCGTCTCTGTCGTCTCGGCTCCAGTCCTGTTCTCTGGACTTTGCTCTGATACAGCCCTTGCTTCCCTACCTCACTGGTTTGATTAAATCCACCATTTGTCAGGAGGGAGATGGTTGATATGCAGAACGTGCCATTCACACATTACGCTGAGGCAATCCCAGCTGTTTGTATAATGAGATCGGAGGCTTGTACTGGTTGGATAGGCTAGATAACAGCAATGAGTAATGTGCAGAAGATTTTACCATTATGACTTTATTGTTTTCCATTTGTTACCAACTGTGTTTGAAGACGCTTGATGTCTCTGGAGCCCAAACATTATTTTCAAATTGTGATTATGAGGAATTTCAATTACCATGTTCAAATTGATGCTCCGACGTTGATAACAAATGTCTTTGTTGAATAAAGAATAGATCATCAGATTGACGTTTCTAATGGAATTTAGATTGAACTCTGGCTGCATGTAATTTACAAGTTGTGAATTAATTGTGATACCGAGAACTTGTATTCTCTTTTTTTTTCAAGCAAAACTTAATGTAGCTCCTATATAGTATATCAAATCATTAATTTATTTGCTAAATAGAAAAGTAATAATGTGGAAATTACAACGGAATGAGAATTGGACCTGCCTATATTGCAATGGCGAAGGTTTATAGCGATGCTCACTGGAGTATGAATTAATTTGCAGCATGCAGTCATGTTATTAATGAACCATTATTTATCACAGATCTGCACCATTCATACCATTTACTGCTTGACATTCTGCACAATTATCACCCAAATGTGAATTAATATATTCATGGTGTCATATAAATGTATTCAAAGTCTTCTTCGGCTGTTTAACCTGTTCGTTTTTCAACATTTAATGATTGAAATTCACACATATATAAAAATACCTAAATATATGTACTGTATGAATCTTTTTTTTAATCTAATACTGTTCTGACTTTATTGTCCCCATGAGGAAATTTAGTTGCAGTATCATGTACACGTTTAAAGTGGTGTTTAAATACAATAGACAACAAATTGACAATACAACATTTATAACAGTTACATAACTATGAAAAGAGACTAGCCTGCTGGCCTTACCGGATGGATAGCAACATTAGCCCAAGCTCATCCAGGATCATCCAAGCTCATCCAGGCTGTGGTGATAATCCTTCTCAGCGTATTTCTCTGGCTGACCGTGGCATTGCCAAACCAACAAGCAATACAACAAGTTAAAATACTCTCAAAGAAAGATTTGTAAAACACAGTCAGTATAGTCCAGTCAACATTAAAAGATCCCAGCTTTTTGAGAAAGTACAGTCTCTGTTGGCTCTTTTTGTAGATCAGGTCTGTACATTTACTCCACTGAAGCTTATTGTCCAAGAGGACACCCAGATATTTGTATTCCTCTTCAATCTGTATGTTCTGACCTCTGATAGATGTTGCAGAGGTGGGTGTTGTACGCTTCCTGAAGTCTATGCACATCTCCTTGGTCTTGTTTGTGTTGAGTGTGTGCTTCGTCAAGTGTGCTTCGTCACACCACTCAACAAAGTCATTTAGGACCAGGCCATGGTGTTCCTAATACAAATTATGCCAAGTGTTCTCAGTACTGTAGTTTCTGTACAGGGTAGGCTACTGTACATTTTGAATCCAATGCACACTCTCTCCGGATGTGATTGCTGCTTCTGCTGAGATGAAGTGAAAGAAAATTGTACTGAGAAGTGACCCTCACTTTACCAAGCAGCTTTTTTTACATGTAAATCCTCATTCTCAACATTTGTCAAACAGGAACACAGATTCATCTCAGGGTGAGTCTGGGCTGAACCAGGAGGAGAACTAGGAAGAGAACCAGGAGGATAACCAGGAGGAGAATCAGGAGGAGAACAAGGTGGAGAACAAGTAGGAGAACCAGGAGGAGAATGAGGAGTTGAACCAGGAGGAGAGCCAGGAAGAGAACCAGGAGGAGACAAAGGTGGAGAACAAGGAGGAGAACCGGGAGGAGAACCAGGAGGAGAATGAGGAGGAGAATGAGGAGGAGAACGAGGAGGAGAACCAGGAGGATAACCAGGTGGAGAACCAGGTGGAGTTAAAATTCAACCACAGAGGGCCGTTAGATTGTGGGAAAAGGCCACACTGGACGGTTGCGCACGAATCATTCCCATAGTGAATGGCTAAGCAGAGACTTTGATATTACCGGCCGTAATTGATATGGTGAGGCAGAGACACAGAAACTCACATCAATACCTTTGTCAGATAACACTGAGAGACTAAGAATTGATGCTCGAGCTAGCAATGTGGATTTTAACGAAGCAAAATTGAGAGCAAGTCTGCCTAAACTCTACCAGCATATTGATTGCGCTATACCCTCGACCACAGCTACTCTAACTTCCGCGATGCATACAAAGCCCTCCCCCGCACTCCCTTCGGCAAATCCGACCACAATGCCATCTTGCTCCTTCCATCTTATAGGCAGAAACTCAAACAGGATGTACCAGTGACAAGAACCACTCAGCGCTGGTCCGACCAATCGAAAGCCACGCTTCAACATTATTTAATCACGCGGACTGGAATATGTTCCAGTCAGCCTCAGAGAACAACATTGACCTATACGCTGACTCGGTGAGTGCGTTTAGAAAGAAGTGCATTGGAGATGTTGTACCCACTGTGACTATTAAAACCTACCCTAACCAGAAACCGTGGATGGATGGCAGCATTCGTGCAAAACTTAAAGCGTGATCCACTGCATTTAATCATGGAAAGAGATCTGGGGATATGACTTAATATAAACACTGTAGTTATTCCCTCCACAAGGCAATCAAACAAGCGAAATGCCAGTACAGGGACAATGTGGAGTCGCAATTCAACAGCTCAGACACGAGACATATGTGGCAGGGTCTCCAGGAAATCACGGACACTGACGTCACGCTTCCAGACAAACTAAACACCTTCTTTGCCCGCTTTGAGGATAATACAGTGCCCCCGTCACCGCCCACTAACAAGGACTGTGCCCCCTCCCCCCCTTCCTTGCGATTGTTAAACATGTTAACAATCGCAAGGTTGCTGGCCCAGACGGCATCCCTAGCCGCATCCTCAAAGCATGCGCAGACCAGCTGGCTGGTGTGTTTATCGACATAGTCAATCGCTCCCTATACCAGTCTGTTGTCCCCACATGCTTCAAGATGGTTACCATTGATCCTGTACCCAAGAAGGCAAAGATAACTGAACTAAATTACTACCGCCCCGTAGCACTTACTTCTGTCATCATGAAGGGCTTTGAGAGACTAGTCAAGGATCATATCACCTCCACCTTACTGGCCACCCTAAACCCACTTCAGTCTGCATACTGCCCCAACAGGTCCACATACGACGCAATCGCCATCACACTGCACACTGCCCTATCCCATCTGGACAAAAAGAATACCTTTGTAAGAATACTGTTCATTGACTACAGCTCAGCATTCAACATAATGCCCATTCAACATCAGCATTCAACATAATACCCTCCAAGCTCATCATCAAGCTGGAGGCCCTGGGTCTCAACCCCGCCCTGTGCAATTGAGTCCTGGACTTTCTGACGGGCCGCCCCCAGGTGGTGAAGGTAGGAAACAACATCTCCACTTCACTGACCCTCAACACTGGGGCCCCAAAAGGGTGTGTGCTCAGCCCTCTCCTGTACTCTCTCTTCACCCATGACTGCGTGGCCATGCACGCCTCCAACTCAATCATCAAGTTTGCAGACGACACAACAGTAGTGGGCTTGATTACTAACAACGTCGAGACGGCCTAGAGGGAGGAGGTGAGGGCACTTGGAGTGTGGTGTCAGAAAAACAACCTTTCACTCAACGTCAACAAAACAAAGGAGATGATCGTGGACTTCAGGAAACAGCAGAGGGAGCATCCCCCCATCCACATCGACGGGACAGTAGTGGAGAAGGTGAAACGTTTTAAGTTCCTAGGGGTATACATCACAAACAAACTGAGGATCTGCAGAGGGTGGTGCAGTCTGTACAACGCATCACCGGGGGCAAATGACCTGCTCTCCGTGACACCTACAGCACAACTACCCGGCCACTGCCTGTTCACACCGTTACCATCTACAAGCTGAGGACAGTACAGGTGCATCAAAGCTGGGACAAAGAGACTGAAAAACTGTTTCTATCTCAAGGCCATCAGACTGCTAAACAGCAATCACTAACTCAGAGAGGCTGCTGCCTACATTGAGACCCAATCACTGGCCACTTTAATAAAAGGATCACTAGTCACTTTATACAATGCACTCCAAATAATGCCACTTTAATAATGTTTACATATCTTATATTACTCATATGACATGTATATACTGTATTTTATACCATCTATTGCACCTTGCCTATGCCACTCGGTCCATCACTCATCCATATACTTTCATGTACATATTCTCATTCACCCCTTCAGATTTGTGTGTATTAGGCAGTTGTTGGGGAATTGTTAGATTACTTGTTAGATATTACTGCACTGTCGGAACTAGAAGCACAAGCATTTCGCTACACTCACATTAACATCTGCTAACCATGTGTGTGACAAATAACATTTGATTTGATTTGAATCGAGAGGAAACTCTGACTCTGAACGACTCAAAAACACTTACTACTTAAGTCCTCCAAATGGACGTTAGCTGTGAGGGCCGAGATGCCCATGCATTGACTTTTGTTTGCTACGTGTCGGGGGAGTGTATTCACGAGGACATATTGTTCTGTCTCATCATTCCCGACCGTGAAACGGCTCAGGAGATGTTCAGTGTGCTGTGTGGCTAATATTGATGAAAAACAGATTCCATGGGATTGAATGGTGGGCTTTTGCACAGATGGGGCTCCATCTATCAAAGGATGACGGGCTGGCCTCTACACTCTAGTTATGAATGTGTCTCCCTCTGCCACATGGACATATTCTATGATACACCCACTGTGCAATAATGGATACTCCGAGAACAATGTCGGCAAAAGAGCTGAGTGCAGAACTGGGAGATATGCAGCAGGTAACTTCGATTGTAAACTACATCGCGGACCTCTGTTCGCAAAACTATGTGGAGATATGGGATCAGAGCATGAGAGTGTTCTATTTCACACTAGGTTTGATGGTTGTCGAGGGGGAGTGGTGGAAAGATGTTTTGAATTGAGAGAGGAACCGTTGTCTTTCGCAATATACAGTTGAAGTCGGAAGTTTACATACACCTTAGTCAAATACATTTAAACTCATTTTTTCACAATTCCTGACATTTAATCCTAGTATCCTAGTATGCTTTATTTTCTTTCATCACATTCCCAGTGGGTCAGAAGTTTACATACACTCAATTAGTATTTGGTAGCATTGCCTTTAAATTGTTTAACTTCCAAAACAACCTCCTAAACACCCTCTACCGTTTGACAACATATGAAAATGCAATTGAAGAAAAAACCCTCACCTCTCACCAATCAAGTTTGTGTCCAATCAGCTGTTTCCCATGCATGTTGTATGACCAGGGTGCAGCAGAGACAGTGATAGAAAGGCACATGGAAAACTTGAGCTTTGTCTCTTGATGGGAGTGATGTCATCGGTTGATAGATGTGATGTCATAATTACAACAGAAAGCTCTGTCCCTTTAGGCCTCAGCTCCGCTGTTCTCCTCTCCTCTCTCCTGTTCTCTCTCTCTGACCGCTAGCTAGTGAGGCTTTCTCGTACTACACCGGCTCCGACGCTAGTCGGACATGGCAGGGCTTGCAAACTATTACAGACAACAAAGGGAAGCACAGCCGAGAGCTTCCCAGTGACACGAGCCTACCAGACGAGCTAAATATGCTCCCTTCGAGGCAAGTAACACTGAAACATGCATGAGAGCATCAGCTGTTCCGGATGACTGTGTGATCATGCTCTCCACAGCCGATGTGAAGGTCACTATTCACAAGGCCGCAGGGCCAGATGGATTACCAGGACGTGTACTCTGAGCATGCACTGACCAACTGGCCAGTGTCTTCACTGACATTTTTAACCTCTCCCTGTCTGAGTCTGTAATACCAACATGTTTCAAGCAGACCACCATAGTCCCTGTGCCCAAGAACATTAAGTTAAACTGCCTAAATGACTACAGACCCGTAGCACTCACGTCTGTAGCCATGAAAAGCTTTGAAAGGCTGGTCATGGCTCACATCAACACCATCATCCCAGAAACCCTAGACCCACTCCAATTTGCATACCGCCC
Organism: Salmo salar; assembly: GCF_965601325.2. Classification (NCBI taxonomy): domain Eukaryota; kingdom Metazoa; phylum Chordata; class Actinopteri; order Salmoniformes; family Salmonidae; genus Salmo; species Salmo salar. Next base: position 51,443,280 of record NC_138311.1, on the reverse strand, counting down.
CAACAGATCCACAGATGATGCAATCTCTATTGCACTCCACACTGCCCTTTCACAGCTGGACAAAAGGAACACCTATGTGTGAGAATGCTATTCATTGACTACAGCTCAGCACTCAACACCATAGTGCCCTCAAAGCTCATCACTAAGCTAAGGACCCTGGGACTAAACACCTCCCTCTGCAACTGGATCCTGGACTTCCTGACGGGCCGCCCCCAGGTGGTAAGGGTAGGTAACAACACATCCGCCACACTGATCCTCAACATGGGTGCCCTCAGGGGTGCGTGCTCAGTCCCCTCCTGTACTCCCTGTTCACTCATGACTGCACGGCCAGACACGACTCCAACACCATCATTAAGATTGCTGATGACACAACAGTGGTAGGCCTGATCACCGACAACGATGAGACAGCCTATAGTGAGGAGGTCAGAGACCTGACCGTGTGGTGCAAGGACAACAACCTCTCCCTCAAAGTAATCAAGACAAAGGAGATGATCGTGGACTACAGGAAAAGGACGGAGCACGCCCCCATTCTCATCGATGAAGGCTATACTGGAGCAGGTTGAGAGCTTCAATTCCTTGGTGTCCACATCACCAACAAACTAGCATGGTCCAAGCACACCAAGACAGTCGTGAAACCTATTCCCCCTCAGGAGACTGAAAAGATTTGTCATGGGTCTTCAGATCCTCAATAGGTTTTACAGCTGCACCATCGAGAGCTTCCTGACGGGTTGCATTACTGCCTGGTATTGCACCTGCTCGGCCTCCGACTGCAAGGCATTACAGAAGGTAGTGCGTACGGCCCAGTACATCACCGGGGCCAAACTTCCTGCCATCCAGGACCTCTATACCAGGTGGTGACAGAGGAAGGCCCTAAAAATTGTCAAAGACTCCAGCCACCTTAGTCATAGACTGTTCCCTCTGCTACCGCACGGCAAGCGGTACCGGAGAGCCAAGTCTAGGTCCAAGCCATAAGACTCCTGAACAGCTAATCAAATGGCAACGCGGACTATTTGCGTTGCCCCCCCCCCCCCCCCCCATCCCCACCCTCTTCTACTCTGCTGCTACTCTCTGTTATTATCTATGCATAGTCACTTTAATAACTCTACCAACATATACATATTACCTCAATTACCTTGACACCGGTGCCCCCGCACATTGACTCTGTACCGGTACTCCCTGTATATAGCCCCACTATTGTTATTTACTGCTGCTCTTTAATTTGTTATTCTTATCTCTTACTTTATGTTTTTAGGTATTTTATTAAAACTGCATTGTTGATTAAGGGCTTGTAAGTAAGCATTTCACTGTAAGGTCTACACCTGTTGTATTCGGCGCATGTGACAAATAACATTTGATTTGATTTGATCCTGCAGCTCGGCATCCGTTGTCGACTCCTATTCGCCGTTAGAACTGCTGATGCAGTGAATGCACTCATCCGTTCTAGAGGACCCATAATTCCTCCTCTGACTGCTTTGCGTTAATTGTCATGATATCTCAATTCCCTTGGAGTTTTAATTAATATTTTTATCACAGGTTTGGTTCAGCCCACTCAGCGTTAGTGGAATGCCTGGAAGATCCTGTTTGAAAGCCCTCCTATAATAGATGCGAGTCCCTTCTCATCTTTTAATTTTCATGGATTACTTCCTGTGTTTAGAGATGTTCTGACTTTTGAAATAAATAAGAGATTAGTTGACGGTTAATCATTCAATTATTCCATTGATAATGTTGACAGTAGTTCATGATGGGTTACCATATAAGTTGCATTACCATGAAGAGAATTTCCATTAAGTTCCCTCTCTCCTCGTTTGTCATGCTTCTGCTGTGAAGACCCAGAAATCTGTGTTTGCAGGGGGAATGTTTTTGATGTCCTACACTGTAGAATAATGTAAGAGCACTAGCGTGCTGCTGCTGTGGCGGCGTGACGGCTGCGGCTAGGGGAGCGTGTTTCCATAAAATATTAATGACTCAGAGGCACTGCCACATGACAAGATGAATGTAATTGGCCCTCGCAGCTCAACCTGTGCATGTTAATGAGATGGGCTGATATTTAAATCAGGTGCCACACACGCTGGCGCTGCAGTCTAGAATACAGCAACAAGGAAGGTGCCCCGTCACACACAAATAAATAAAGTCAGAAAATGTTATTCTCTAATAATACCACAGCTTAATTCCCTTTTTTATTTGGCATGTTATGTTGTTGTAGATCATTTTGACGTTGAATGTTATGTTGTTGTTTGAGTGACCTTGACTGTGTTGACTGTGTTGATGGAAATTAGTGTTGATGTAATTTGTTTGGTACGTCTTGGCATTTAGACCCTGCATGTCGAGTAGCCAGTTTGTGAGTAACGGAGGTTCCAGGAAGAGAGGTGGAATGGAACCTGCACAGCATCTGTCCTGCCGACCGTGAGCGTCCCTAGCTGACAGTAGTCCCCTGGAACAAAGCTGCGGTCTCCACAACAGTTTACGGCCACCTCAGGAGAGAACACATGGCAATGTTGGCTGCCAACAGCTTGGCTCTGGCCTCCCCAGGGGCTGTAGGAAACATAGCACCAATAAAGCTTTGCTCTTAAAGGGGAGGATACCAACTTGCAGATGGCCAAGCAAAGATTACTACACACATGGAGAACATCACAGTGTTCCCTATTCAACTGTGACCTACGTACTGTAATTCTCTTAGGTTTGTGAACATTTTATAAAATATCCAATCTCAAAATTGTTGCAGTGCAGAGTGAATGCAGCAGATGAAAGTGTCAGAAGTACTTTCAGATTTGACCTTTTACTGATGGCATCATGGACATCATCCCGTCTCCAAATAAAAATCAACTAATTGCCTTTGATTGCAAGGAGTTATCCCTGTCTGGAAGTATGTAGTTGAGCCTAGTGGAGAGTTATCCCTGTCTGGAAGGATGTAGCTGAGCCTAGTGGAGAGTTATCCCTGTCTGGAAGGATGTAGTTGAGCCTAGTGGAGAGTTATCCCTGTCTGGAAGGATGTAGCTGAGACTAGTGTAGATTTATCCCTGTCTGGAAGGATGTAGCTGAGCCTAGTGGAGAGTTATCCCTGTCTGGAAGGATGTAGCTCAGCCTAGTGGAGAGTTATCCCTGTCTGGAAGGATGTAGCTGAGCCTAGTGGAGAGTTATCCCTGTTTGGAAGGATGTAGCTGAGACTAGTGGAGAGTTATCCCTGTCTGGAAGGATGTAGCTGAGCCTAGTGGAGAGTTATCCCTGTCTGGAAGGATGTAGCTGAGCCTAGTGGAGAGTTATCCCTGTCTGGAAGGATGTAGCTGAGCCTAGTGGAGAGTTATCCCTGTCTGGAAGGATGTAGCTGAGACTAGTGTAGAGTTATCCCTGTCTGGAAGGATGTAGCTGAGCCTTGTGGAGAGTTATCCCTGTCTGGAAGGATGTAGCTGAGACTAGTGTAGAGTTATCCCTGTCTGGAAGGATGTAGCTGAGCCTAGTGGAGAGTTATCCCTGTCTGGAAGGATGTAGCTGAGACTAGTGTAGAGTTATCCCTGTCTGGAAGGATGTAGCTGAGCCTTGTGGAGAGTTATCCCTGTCTGGAAGGATGTAGCTGAGCCTTGTGGAGAGTTATCCCTGTCTGGAAGGATGTAGCTGAGCCTAGTGGAGAGTTATCCCTGTCTGGAAGGATGTAGCTGAGCCTAGTGGAGAGTTATCCCTGTCTGGAAGGATGTAGCTGAGCCTAGTGGAGAGTTATCCCTGTCTGGAAGGATGTAGCTGAGCCTAGTGGAGAGTTATCCCTGTTTGGAAGGATGTAGCTGAGACTAGTGGAGAGTTATCCCTGTCTGGAAGGATGTAGCTGAGCCTAGTGGAGAGTTATCCCTGTCTGGAAGGATGTAGCTGAGCCTAGTGGAGAGTTATCCCTGTCTGGAAGGATGTAGCTGAGCCTAGTGGAGAGTTATCCCTGTCTGGAAGGATGTAGCTGAGACTAGTGTAGAGTTATCCCTGTCTGGAAGGATGTAGCTGAGCCTTGTGGAGAGTTATCCCTGTCTGGAAGGATGTAGCTGAGACTAGTGTAGAGTTATCCCTGTCTGGAAGGATGTAGCTGAGCCTAGTGGAGAGTTATCCCTGTCTGGAAGGATGTAGCTGAGACTAGTGTAGAGTTATCCCTGTCTGGAAGGATGTAGCTGAGCCTTGTGGAGAGTTATCCCTGTCTGGAAGGATGTAGCTGAGCCTTGTGGAGAGTTATCCCTGTCTGGAAGGATGTAGCTGAGCCTAGTGGAGAGTTATCCCTGTCTGGAAGGATGTAGCTGAGCCTAGTGGAGAGTTATCCCTGTCTGGAAGGATGTAGCTGAGCCTAGTGGAGAGTTATCCCTGTCTGGAAGGATGTAGCTGAGCCTAGTGGAGAGTTATCCCTGTCTGGAAGGATGTAGCTGAGCCTTGTGGAGAGTTATCCCTGTCTGGAAGGATGTAGCTGAGCCTTGTGGAGAGTTATCCCTGTCTGGAAGGATGTAGCTGAGCCTTGTGGAGAGTTATCCCTGTCTGGAAGGATGTAGCTGAGCCTTGTGGAGAGTTATCCCTGTTTGGAGTCCCAGGCAAACACTGCTGTCTTTAGCTCTTTCAACTGTGTGTGTGTCTGTGTGTCTGTGTGTCTGTGTGTGTGGCCTGGGAGGGACCTGCCTTCAGAGGGTTGGGGGAGGAGAAAGCAGGAGGACAGATGGTGTCCCTCATGGTGGCTGAAATAAAAGATGGAATTAGAGGACCCCGAGGTGTACACCAAATAGATGTGAGTGGACCTGCAGGCACACAGTGAGCCAGCTCCATGAGGGAGAGAGGCAGGCTCAAACACACCACATCTGGTATACAGATTTCTGTTCTAGCTGGGTAGAACCACTCCACCTCTCTGCCGTGGATAAACACCAGGCAGAGGTTACTGACCCTATATCAGAGTATCAGGATGAACATGATATGTCAAGCTCAAGAGATTGTGTCAAGTTTGAATGGTCATGTATTGGTTCAGTTATGGTAGTGTGTGTTTGTTGTGTGTCTTTGAATAGCCTTGACATAGTTAGAATACACATCAAATCGAATCCAAGCTGTATCACATCCGGCCGTGATTGGGAGTCCCATAGGGCGGTGTACAATCGGCCCAGCGTCGTTCAGGTTTGGCCGGAGTAGGCCGTCATTGTAAGTAAGAATTTGTTCTTAAATGACTTGCCTAGTTAAATAAAGGATAAATACAAATAAATAAAACAAACATTTAAAAAATCTAATTTTATTTGTGACATGCGCCGAATACAACAGGTTACAGTGGAATGCTTACTTACAAGCCCTTAAACAACAATGTCGTTTTATGAAAAAATAAGTGTTAAGTAAAAATAGATAAGTAAAAAAGAAAAAATAATTATAATTAAAGAGCACTAGTGAAATAACAGTAGCGAGGCTATATACAGGGGATAGCGGTACAGTCAATGTGCTGGGGCACCGGTTAGTCGAGGTAATTGAGGTAATATGTACATGTAGGTAAAGTTAAAGTGACTATGCATAGATAATACCCAGAGAGTAGCAGTGGCGTAAATGAGGGGGTGGGGGGTGGGGGGACAATGCAAATAGTCTGGGTAGCCATTTGATTAGGTGTTCAGGAGTCTTATGGCTTGGGGGTAGAAGCTGTTAAGAAGCCTCTTGGACCTAGACTTGGCGCTCCGGTACCGCTTGCCGTGCGGTAGCAGAGAGAACAGTCCGTGGGCCTTCCTCTAGAAGCATCCTAGAAGGTCTTTCAGCTTGTTATTCTTTGTTGCTTGCGGGAGTTTAAAATGGTCAGTTATTTTTGTCTTTCCAGTTTTCTGTCATTGATTCTAAAAAAGATTGCTCCACCAAAGTGAGGATATGTTTGTGATTGAATTAACAATCAATAAGAGATCTGTAACAAATCCACTACGCCGTACGTAGCCTGAGGAATCCAAGCTTTTCATTACCAATGGAAACACAAACAAATAAATTAAATCATCAATATTCTTCTTGAGGATGATTGATACAGATCAAATGTGTTTGTTATTGTTATCAATTAATATATAATGCCTTTAATATTTACACACAACATATTAAACCAAACTTGGATTTCTCACCTTTTCAAACACATTTAGAAGACTTCTTCATTAGAATCCATTAGCTCTGCATTTCCCTGTGGCTGACTGACTAACACATCATGTTAACAATCAATGTCTCCAACCCAAAAACCCTGTCTTCCCATCAATCAACATCTCCTACCCAAAAACCCTGTCTTCACATCAATCAACGTCTCCTACCCAAAAACCCTGTCTTCACATCAATCAACGTCTCCTACCCAAAAACCCTGTCTTCACATCAATCAATGTCTCCTACCCAAAAACCCTGTCTTCACATCAATCAATGTCTCCTACCCAAAAAAAGTGTCTTCACATCAATCAATGTCTCCTACCCAAAAACCCTGCCTTCCCATCAATCAATGTCTCCTACCCAAAAACCCTGTCTTCACATCAATCAACATCTCCTACCCAAAAACCCTGTCTTCACATCAATCAACATCTCCTACCCAAAAACCCTGTCTTCACATCAATCAATGTCTCCTACCCAAAAACCCTGTCTTCACATCAATCAATGTCTCCTACCCAAAAACCCTGTCTTCACATCAATCAACATCTCCTACCCAAAAACCCTGTCTTCACATCAATCAACATCTCCTACCCAAAAACCCTGTCTTCACATCAATCAATGTCTCCTACCCAAAAACCCTGTCTTCACATCAATCAATGTCTCCTACCCAAAAACCCTGCCTTCCCATCAATCAACATCTCCTACCCAAAAACCCTGTCTTCACATCAATCAATGTCTCCTACCCAAAAACCCTGTCTTCACATCAATCAACGTCTCCTACCCAAAAACCCTGTCTTCACATCAATCAACATCTCCTACCCAAAAACCCTGTCTTCACATCAATCAATGTCTCCTACCCAAAAACCCTGTCTTCACATCAATCAACATCTCCTACCCAAAAACCCTGTCTTCCCATCAATCAATGTCTCCTACCCAAAAACCCTGTCTTCACATCAATCAATGTCTCCTACCCAAAAACCCTGTCTTCCCATCAATCAACACCTCCTACCCAAAAACCCTGTCTTCACATCAATCAATGTCTCCTACCCAAAAACCCTGTCTTCACATCAATCAACATCTCCTACCCAAAAACCCTGTCTTCACATCAATCAACGTCTCCTACCCAAAAACCCTGTCTTCACATCAATCAATGTCTCCTACCCAAAAACCCTGCCTTCACATCAATCAACATCTCCTACCCAAAAACCCTGCCTTCCCATCAATCAACATCTCCTACCCAAAAACCCTGCCTTCACATCAATCAATGTCTCCTACCCAAAAACCCTGTCTTCACATCAATCAACATCTCCTACCCAAAAACCCTGTCTTCACATCAATCAATGTCTCCTACCCAAAAACCCTGCCTTCACATCAATCAACATCTCCTACCCAAAAACCCTGTCTTCACATCAATGAAAATCAGACAATAAAATTACATTTGGATCAGATGGACCATTTGCTAATCCATTAAGTGTAGCAAAGTGTCTTTACACATACCTTCATCACATTATGTCTTTACAAATAACTTCATCACATTATGTCTTTACACATACCTTCATCACATTATGTCTTTACAAATAACTTCATCACATTATGTCTTTACAAATACCTTCATCACATTATGTCTTTACAAATACCTTCATCACATTATGTCTTTACAAATACCTTCATCACATTATGTCTTTACAAATAACTTCATCACATTATGTCTTTACAAATACCTTCATCACATTGTATCTTTATAGATACATTCATCACATTATGTCTTTACAGATACCTTCATCACATTGTATCTTTACAAATAACTTCATCACATTATGTCTTTACAAATACCTTCATCACATTGTATCTTTATAGATACATTCATCACATTGTGTCTTTACAAATACCTTCATCACATTGTATCTTTACAAATAACTTCATCACATTATGTCTACAAATACCTTCATCACATTATGTCTTTACAAATAACTTCATCACATTTTGTCTTTACAAATACCTTCATCACATTGTATCTTTATAGATACATTCATCACATTGTGTCTTTACAAATAACTTCATCACATTGTATCTTTACAAATAACTTCATCACATTATGTCTTTACAAATACCTTCATCACATTGTATCTTTATAGATACATTCATCACATTATGTCTTTACAGATACCTTCATCACATTGTATCTTTATAGATATATTCATCACATTGTCTTTACAAATACCTTCATCACATTGTATCTTTATAGATATATTCATCACATTGTGTCTTTACAAATACATTCATCACATTGTATCTTTATAGATACATTCATCACATTATGTCTTTACAGATACCTTCATCACATTGTATCTTTATAGATATATTCATCACATTGTGTCTTTACAAATACCTTCATCACATTGTATCTTTATAGATACATTCATCACATTATGTCTTTACAGATACCTTCATCACATTGTATCTTTATAGATATATTCATCACATTATGTCTTTACAAATACCTTCATCACATTGTATCTTTATAGATACATTCATCACATTGTGTCTTTACAAATACCTTCATCACATTGTATCTTTATAGATACATTCATCACATTGTGTCTTTACAAATACCTTCATCACATTGTATCTTTACAGATACATTCATCACATTGTGTCTTTACAAATACATTCATCACATTGTATCTTTACAGATACCTTCATCACATTGTGTCTTTACAAATACATTCATCACATTGTATCTTTACAGATACCTTCATCACATTGTGTCTTTACAAATACATTCATCACATTGTATCTTTACAGATACCTTCATCACATTGTGTCTTTACAGATACCTTCATCACATTGTGAAGGTTTCTAGTTTTAATGTCACGCTCACAAGTACAGGGAAATGCCTTTCTTGAAGCTTTAAACCCAACCATGCAGTAATCAATATCTAAACCCAACAATGCAGTAATCAATATCAATATAGCACTAAAATATAACAAGGTAGAACAAAAACACACAAGAAGGAAGAAGCTGCATACAGGGTCAGTTCCAATACCATATGAACAATGTGCAGGGATACTGGAGTGATGGAGGTAGATATGTATAGAGGTAAGGTGACAGGGATACTGGTGTGATGGAGGTAGATATGTATAGGGGTAAGGGGACAGGGATACTGGAGTGATGGAGGTAGATATGTATAGGGGTAAGGGGACAGGGATACTGGAGTGATGGAGGTAGATATGTATAGGGGTAAGGGGACAGGGATACTGGAGTGATGGAGGTAGATATGTATAGGGGTAAGGGGACAGGGATACTGGAGTGATGGAGGTAGATATGTATAGGGGGAAGGGGACAGGGATAGTGGAGTGATGGAGGTAGATATGTATAGGGGGAAGGGGACAGGGATACTGGAGTGATGGAGGTAAGGGGACAGGGATACTGGAGTGATGGAGTTAGATATGTATTGGGGTAAGGGGACAGGGATACTGGAGTGATGGAGGTAGATATGTATAGGGGTAAGGGGACAGGGATACTGGAGTGATGGAGGTAGATATGTATAGGGGTAAGGGGACAGGGATACTGGAGTGATGGAGGTAGATATGTATAGGGGTAAGGGGACAGGGATACTGGAGTGATGGAGGTAGATATGTATAGGGGTAAGGGGACAGGGATACTGGAGTGATGGAGGTAGATATGTATAGGGGTAAGGGGACAGGGATACTGGAGTGATGGAGGTAGATATGTATAGGGGGAAGGGGACAGGGATAGTGGAGTGATGGAGGTAGATATGTATAGGGGGAAGGGGACAGGGATACTGGAGTGATGGAGGTAGATATGTATAGGGGTAAGGGGACAGGGATACTGGAGTGATGGAGTTAGATATGTATTGGGGTAAGGGGACAGGCATACTGGAGTGATGGAGGTAGATATGTATAGGGGTAAGGTGACTATATACAGGGTCAGTTCCAATACCATATTAACAATGTGCAGAGATACTGGAGTGATAGAGGTAGATAAATTATGTATAGGGATACGGTGACTAGGCATCAGGATATACGATAAACTGAGCAGCAGCATAACTGATGATTGTATGTGAGTGTGTGTGAGTGTATGTGTGTGTGTGTGTAGAGTCAGTGTAAATGTGTGTGTATGTGCGTGAGTGTATAAAGTGAGTGTATAAAGTGAGTGTATAAAGTCCCGTGAGATAAAAAATAAAAATAAAAAGATTTTGCTCAGATATTCCGCGTAGCCATTTTATTAGCTATTTAGCAGTCTCATGGCTTGGGGATGGAAGCTGTTCAGGGGTTTATTGGTAACCACTTGTCATGCGGAAGCAGAGAGAACAGTCTATGGCTTGGGTGGCTGGAGTCTTTATTAAGGATTTTCCGGGCCTTACTTTCACACCGCCTGGTATAGAGGTCTGCCATGATGATATTGTTATAGGAATTGTTGACATGGACGTTGCTATAGACACAATGGACACAGTTCAACCACTGTTCAAAAATGGTCCACCCTCCTATCAACTGACTGAAAGACAGATGTCACATGTTTTAATTTATATCGCTGAAGTATAGCGTAAGATCCGTGTTAAAACGTTAAGGTCATTTCCGAGAGAGCCGACGTGCAACGGGAACATTCCCTTTAATTGTCAGTCGCACAGATCTTCAGCGCTACGGACTGAATACAGCCCTTACACAGCAGGCATAAAACAGAAGGAGAAATCAGGTTTATATTATATCAAATGTAAATCAGGCAGACTTTTAAGAGTTATGTCCTCCAAGCCAGCTTGCTTTCCCCTTTATTGCATAAATTCACAACCAGTAAATCATGGGAATCTGAAAAACAACAAAAGTGAGAAAACAAAACAATGCATAAAAGATAATTAGAATGTGTGAACATATGTAACTAATCAACATTTTTGCTTCCATATTCCTTCGCATTTATTTCTACCCACATTTATTTTGGGGGTTGCAGACGTGCTGTGAAAATTACCTCAAAAAGTCATATACTTGGCAAAAGGTAAATTATATGCCAGCTGTTTATTGAAGTTGGAGTAATTCACAGGTTAGTTTTGTCAATCCCGTAACATGCAGCTGAAAAGGGCATTTGAAATATTTAAATTTCAACCTTGCTGAGCGGAGTGGTCAAGACTACATTGTCAATAAACCCTGAGTGTGATGGAATCTGTAGCAGAGTCCAATCAAAGCAAGCACAGCTCTGTAGAGCCCGCCTACCACACATAGCTCACCTACCACACATAGCCCACCTATCACACATAGCTCACCTACCACACATAGCCCACCTATCACACATAGCCCACCTATCACACATAGCCCACCTACCACACATAGCCCACCTATCACACATAGCCCACCTACCACACATAGCCCACCAACCACGTAGTCAGACATAAATCATGCATTTTACTTCAATACAGCTCAGAAAAAAAGGGACATGCTGTTCATTTGAGATGCTGTTATGGAAACATGCTTGTAAACTACATACAGTACAACATCAAGAACTTTAACTAACCATATTTTAGCGGTCTCTTGGTGTTTTTACTTCTGTAATGTAGGAATGATGACTATTTTGATCTTTCAGATTCACCAAGAAACCAGAAGTGATTGAGGGTGGGCTGACAAACCCTGATCTGTTTCACCTGTCTTGTGCTTGTCTCCACCCCCCCCCCACCAGGTGTCTCCCATTCCCCCATTATCCCCTGTGTTTCTGTTGGTCTGTTGCCAGTTTGTCTTGTCAAGTCTTACCAGCGTGTTTTCCCATTTTCCAGTATATCTAGTTTCTGTTTTCTAGTCCTCCCGGTTCTAACCATTCTGCCAGTGTAATCGATGTGAAATGGCTAGTTAGTTAGCGGTGGTGCGCGCTAATAGCGTTTCAATCGGGTGACATCACTCGCTCTGAGACCTGAAGTAGTTGTTCCCCTTGCTCTGCAAGGGCCGTGGCTTTTGTGGCGCGATGGGTAACGATGCTTCGTGGGTGTCAGTTGTTGATGTGTGCAGAGGGTCCCTGGTTCAAGCCCAGGTTGGGGCGAGGAGAGGGACGGAAGCTATACTGTTACACCAGCCCTGACCCTGCCTGCCGTTCTGTCCCTGATTGACTTGGCCTGCCTCCTTTTTTGTAATAAACATCTGAAATTCGAACTGTCTGCCTCCTGTGTCTGCACCTAGGTCTTATCCTGAGTCATGTTATGGGCTTCAGAAAAAAGGTTGACAAGTTGCAAAAATAAATAGGGTTAGTAGAGGTGTTCTGTTGGTTAAAAAAAGTCATGTTCGTGTTCCCATGTGAGAAACATGGTGAGGAAGTGCATCTTTACGTTCTGTCTATCAGCACACAGGATCTTCTTCCTGACAGTGGGCAACATGCTCATCAGAACCCATTGCTGAAAGGCAGAGGTCTGCCAAGCAAGATTCCAGTCTGGGCCTGAACCCCACAAGTCAGACATCCTCTTACGGTGACACAGACAAATTCATCTCTGTTATCCCTCAGACTAAAGTGTTGTGTAAGTGGTCAGCTGCTCGATTAAGTTCTGGGTCCATACGTGACTCTAGAACCCTCTCTCTGTCTGTAGAACCAGGAACACCACCATCTCTCTGACTGTAGAACCAGGAACACCACCATCTCTCTGTCTGTAGAACCAGGAGCATCCCCCTCTCTCTGACTGTAGAACCAGGAGCATCCCCCTCTCTCTGACTGTAGAACCAGGAGCATCCCCCTCTCTCTGACTGTAGAACCAGGAGCATCCCCCTCTCTCTGACTGTAGAACCAGGAGCATCCCCCTCTCTCTGTCTGTAGAACCAGGAGCATCCCCCTCTCTCTGACTGTAGAACCAGGAACACCACCATCTCTCTGACTGTAGAACCAGGAGCATCCCCCTCTCTCTGACTGTAGAACCAGGAACACCACCATCTCTCTGACTGTAGAACCAGGAGCATCCCCCTCTCTCTGACTGTAGAACCAGGAACATCCCCCTCTCTCTGTCTGTAGAACCAGGAACACCACCATCTCTCTGACTGTAGAACCAGGAACACCACCATCTCTCTGACTGTAGAACCAGGAACGCCACCATCTCTCTGACTGTAGAACCAGGAGCATCCCCCTCTCTCTGACTGTAGAACCAGGAGCATCCCCCTCTCTCTGACTGTAGAACCAGGAGCATCCCCCTCTCTCTGACTGTAGAACCAGGAACACCACCATCTCTCTGACTGTAGAACCAGGAGCATCCCCCTCTCTCTGACTGTAGAACCAGGAACACCACCATCTCTCTGACTGTAGAACCAGGAGCATCCCCCTCTCTCTGTCTGTAGAACCAGGAACACCACCATCTCTCTGTCTGTAGAACCAGGAACACCACCATCTCTCTGACTGTAGAACCAGGAACACCACCATCTCTCTGACTGTAGAACCAGGAACACCACCATCTCTCTGACTGTAGAACCAGGAACACCACCATCTCTCTGTCTGTAGAACCAGGAGCATCCCCCTCTCTCTGTCTGTAGAACCAGGAACACCACCATCTCTCTGTCTGTAGAACCAGGAACACCACCATCTCTCTGACTGTAGAACCAGGAGCATCCCCCTCTCTCTGACTGTAGAACCAGGAACACCACCATCTCTCTGACTGTAGAACCAGGAGCATCCCCCTCTCTCTGACTGTAGAACCAGGAACACCACCATCTCTCTGACTGTAGAACCAGGAACACCACCATCTCTCTGACTGTAGAACCAGGAACGCCACCATCTCTCTGACTGTAGAACCAGGAACGCCACCATCTCTCTGACTGTAGAACCAGGAACACCACCATCTCTCTGACTGTAGAACCAGGAGCATCCCCCTCTCTCTGACTGTAGAACCAGGAACACCACCATCTCTCTGACTGTAGAACCAGGAGCATCCCCCTCTCTCTGACTGTAGAACCAGGAACACCACCATCTCTCTGACTGTAGAACCAGGAACACCACCATCTCTCTGACTGTAGAACCAGGAGCATCCCCCTCTCTCTGACGGTAGAACCAGGAGCATCCCCCTCTCTCTGTCTGTAGAACCAGGAACACCACCATCTCTCTGACTGTAGAACCAGGAGCATCCCCCTCTCTCTGACTGTAGAACCAGGAACACCACCATCTCTCTGACTGTAGAACCCTCTCTCTGACTCTAGAACCCTCTTGCTGACTCTAGAACCCTCTCTCTGACTCTAGAACCCTCTCTCTGACTGTTGAACCAGGAGCACCACCCTCTCTCTGACTGCAGAACCATCTCTCTGACTCTAGAACTGAACCCTCTCTCTGACTCTAGAACCCTCTCTCTGACTGGAACCCTCTCTCTGACTCCAGAACCCTCTCTCTGACTCTAGAACCAGAAGCGTCACCTTCTCTCTGACTGTAGAACTGGGAGCACCACCCTCTCACTGACGAGAACCCTCTCTCTAACTGTAGAACCAGGAGCGCCACCATCTCTCTGACTGTAGAACCCTCTCTCTGACTCTAGAACCATCTCTCTGATTGTAGAACCCTCTCTCTGACTCTAGAACCCCCTCTCTGACTCTAGAACCCTCTCTCTGACTGTAGAACCCTCTTTCTGACTGTAGAACCAGGAACACCACCATCTCTCTGACTGTAGAACCAGGAACACCACCATCTCTCTGTCTGTAGAACCAGGAGCATCCCCCTCTCTCTGACTGTAGAACCAGGAGCATCCCCCTCTCTCTGACTGTAGAACCAGGAGCATCCCCCTCTCTCTGACTGTAGAACCAGGAGCATCCCCCTCTCTCTGACTGTAGAACCAGGAACACCACCATCTCTCTGACTGTAGAACCAGGAGCATCCCCCTCTCTCTGACTGTAGAACCAGGAGCATCCCCCTCTCTCTGACTGTAGAACCAGGAGCATCCCCCTCTCTCTGACTGTAGAACCAGGAGCATCCCCCTCTCTCTGTCTGTAGAACCAGGAGCATCCCCCTCTCTCTGACTGTAGAACCAGGAACACCACCATCTCTCTGACTGTAGAACCAGGAACACCACCATCTCTCTGTCTGTAGAACCAGGAACACCACCATCTCTCTGTCTGTAGAACCAGGAGCATCCCCCTCTCTCTGACTGTAGAACCAGGAACACCACCATCTCTCTGACTGTAGAACCAGGAGCATCCCCCTCTCTCTGACTGTAGAACCAGGAACACCACCATCTCTCTGACTGTAGAACCAGGAACACCACCATCTCTCTGTCTGTAGAACCAGGAACGCCACCATCTCTCTGACTGTAGAACCAGGAGCATCCCCCTCTCTCTGACTGTAGAACCAGGAGCATCCCCCTCTCTCTGACTGTAGAACCAGGAACACCACCATCTCTCTGACTGTAGAACCAGGAACACCACCATCTCTCTGACTGTAGAACCAGGAACGCCACCATCTCTCTGACTGTAGAACCAGGAACGCCACCATCTCTCTGACTGTAGAACCAGGAACACCACCATCTCTCTGACTGTAGAACCAGGAGCATCCCCCTCTCTCTGACTGTAGAACCAGGAACACCACCATCTCTCTGACTGTAGAACCAGGAGCATCCCCCTCTCTCTGACTGTAGAACCAGGAACACCACCATCTCTCTGACTGTAGAACCCTCTCTCTGACTCTAGAACCCTCTTGCTGACTCTAGAACCCTCTCTCTGACTCTAGAACCCTCTCTCTGACTGTTGAACCAGGAGCACCACCCTCTCTCTGACTGCAGAACCATCTCTCTGACTCTAGAACTGAACCCTCTCTCTGACTCTAGAACCCTCTCTCTGACTGGAACCCTCTCTCTGACTCCAGAACCCTCTCTCTGACTCTAGAACCAGAAGCGTCACCTTCTCTCTGACTGTAGAACTGGGAGCACCACCCTCTCACTGACGAGAACCCTCTCTCTAACTGTAGAACCAGGAGCGCCACCATCTCTCTGACTGTAGAACCCTCTCTCTGACTCTAGAACCATCTCTCTGATTGTAGAACCCTCTCTCTGACTCTAGAACCCCCTCTCTGACTCTAGAACCCTCTCTCTGACTGTAGAACCCTCTTTCTGACTGTAGAACCAGGAACACCACCATCTCTCTGACTGTAGAACCAGGAACACCACCATCTCTCTGACTGTAGAACCAGGAGCATCCCCCTCTCTCTGACTGTAGAACCAGGAGCATCCCCCTCTCTCTGACTGTAGAACCAGGAACACCACCATCTCTCTGACTGTAGAACCAGGAGCATCCCCCTCTCTCTGACTGTAGAACCAGGAACACCACCATCTCTCTGACTGTAGAACCAGGAGCATCCCCCTCTCTCTGACTGTAGAACCAGGAACACCACCATCTCTCTGACTGTAGAACCAGGAGCATCCCCCTCTCTCTGACTGTAGAACCAGGAACACCACCATCTCTCTGACTGTAGAACCAGGAACACCACCATCTCTCTGACTGTAGAACCAGGAACACCACCATCTCTCTGACTGTAGAACCAGGAGCATCCCCCTCTCTCTGACTGTAGAACCAGGAACACCACCATCTCTCTGACTGTAGAACCAGGAACACCACCATCTCTCTGACTGTAGAACCAGGAACACCACCATCTCTCTGACTGTAGAACCAGGAGCATCCCCCTCTCTCTGACTGTAGAACCAGGAACACCACCATCTCTCTGTCTGTAGAACCAGGAACACCACCATCTCTCTGTCTGTAGAACCAGGAACACCACCATCTCTCTGACTGTAGAACCAGGAACACCACCATCTCTCTGACTGTAGAACCAGGAACACCACCATCTCTCTGACTGTAGAACCAGGAACACCACCATCTCTCTGACTGTAGAACCAGGAGCATCCCCCTCTCTCTGACTGTAGAACCAGGAACACCACCATCTCTCTGACTGTAGAACCAGGAACACCACCATCTCTCTGACTGTAGAACCAGGAGCATCCCCCTCTCTCTGACTGTAGAACCAGGAGCATCCCCCTCTCTCTGACTGTAGAACCAGGAACACCACCATCTCTCTGACTGTAGAACCAGGAACGCCACCATCTCTCTGACTGTAGAACCAGGAACGCCACCATCTCTCTGACTGTAGAACCAGGAGCATCCCCCTCTCTCTGACTGTAGAACCAGGAACACCACCATCTCTCTGACTGTAGAACCCTCTCTCTGACTCTAGAACCCTCTTGCTGACTCTAGAACCCTCTCTCTGACTCTAGAACCCTCTCTCTGACTGTTGAACCAGGAGCACCACCCTCTCTCTGACTGCAGAACCATCTCTCTGACTCTAGAACTGAACCCTCTCTCTGACTCTAGAACCCTCTCTCTGACTGGAACCCTCTCTCTGACTCCAGAACCCTCTCTCTGACTCTAGAACCAGAAGCGTCACCTTCTCTCTGACTGTAGAACTGGGAGCACCACCCTCTCACTGACGAGAACCCTCTCTCTAACTGTAGAACCAGGAGCGCCACCATCTCTCTGACTGTAGAACCCTCTCTCTGACTCTAGAACCATCTCTCTGATTGTAGAACCCTCTCTCTGACTCTAGAACCCCCTCTCTGACTCTAGAACCCTCTCTCTGACTGTAGAACCCTCTTTCTGACTGTAGAACCAGGAGCACCACCCTCTCTCTGACTGTAGAACCATCTCTCTGACTGTTGAACCCTCTCTCTGACTGTAGAAACCTCCTTCTCTCTGAATTTAGAACCCTCTCTCTGACTCTACAACCCTCTCTCTGACTCTAGAACCAGGAGTGCCACCCTCTCTAGAAGTTATGGGCCAAGTGTCCCCCTCCCCTTCCGAAATTCGAAAGATGCTAACCCCTGCAAAAATCGTGATTTGTCCAAATAACCATTGACGGAACCCAAAACACCGTAACTACTGCTGCTGTTCGTTAGCCCACGCATCCCAGTCCTTCCTGACAGATGATCTTCATTTTGGGCCAGTTTGCTACAGCAGGAAAATAATCCTGCAGCAACAGAAAACTTGAATGGACATTTTTGTAGGAGTTGATACAGTCTGAATTTTATAAGTGGAAATTACAAACTTCAGAAGCCTTTTTAAAACTCAAATACATTGCAAGTTTTACATCTCCGGCAACATGGTAAGATCCTACATCTGCATAACAGAGAAATACCAATGCCTCCGTCACGTCAATTCAAACGTGTTGGGTAGATTGTATTATAATGAATGACATGATATAGTTTTCATAGAGACTTTGGCCTATCATCCAATTATATTCACATGTTCAGAGTAACTCAATGTTCTCAGCCCATATTACACAACTACGTTTTTGTTATTTGACGTTACCCACTACAAAGTTCAGTGCTGTGCCTCAGAACAGTATATGTACTTGTCATTTATGTGCTATTTCATTCCTCTGTAAATATTCTGAATAGAATCTAGCAGGAAGCTGATCCTTAGGTAGCAAGCCATGTAGCTAGGCTAGTATGTTTACAACACTATAACAAGTACTGCTTATAAGACAAACAGCCAAGCAAAACAGTAGTTGGAAACATTTGTCTCCGGTTGACAAGATTTGTCTTTAATTTAATCATCATCAAAAATTATTTTGTCAAATTACAGGAAATCATGTCAGATATTTAAGTTCTTTCAGCTCGTATTCAATATCCTCAGTGAATGATTTTAATCGAGTTAGTCATATTTCAGGTGCCCTGCATTTCAGATTCTATCACTCCTCTTCATTTGTCATCTGTCAAATTATTTCCCCTCTGCATGTCACTTTAATTTATCAAAACAGACCTGTTCAGAGATGCCTACTGTTTCAGATCAAAGTAAATCACATTTGGGTCGATTTTTATTTTGACTTCATATTTATGGTAATGTTAGACTAATATAATTGTGTGAAATTGTAAAACCCATTTACCTACGTCTTGACCAAATGTGAGCCCTTATGTCTTACTGTTTGTTATTTGAAAAACAGCAGTTGCATTCAGGTATATTCGATATAAATGTTTAAGTCAATGTCAGTAATGTTAATTAAGCCATATTACATATAAGATATGTTATTGCTAACACAACTACTGTAGACATAGCCTTTGTTGCAGTCGTATCATATTCCATAACACTTGCCAAGAAAATAACAATGGTGGACCCATATACTGTGAAGGTAAGGAAAAGATGAATCCAGTGAAACTACCTTACCTCAATCTTTAAAGAGAGCTTAACTTCTGCACATAAAGAAAGCTGGGCTTTGGCCTGGCTCCAAACTGCAGGCCACAGTGAAACCAGGATAGAGAGTTACTGCAGGCTCTTACCATGTTTTTAACACGTTCGTATTTCTGCACGCTCGTCTGATCAATGCCATAGAAAACTGTTTCTTATCATTCTTCCAGCTACTTAGGGGCACATCTGAATTATGGGCAGCGTATGTGATGCACATTTGTTGTTCCCTCCTGACGGTTTTATGGAACTCATTATCAGCTTTGTGGCCTTGCTTCTGAAAAGGGAACCTGTGTAGCCAGCAGCTCCTCCACAGACCACATTTAATGTCCTGTCTCTCAGAGGGAGGAGAGAGAGGGACTCAGTCCCAGGCTCCTCTGGAAACACCCCTCACAGTGGATCAGTGTTGGAGCAGTGTGATGTGTCTGTCTGAAGGGGTAGAGAGCAGAGCGGTAGACTCCAGATCCAGACCCAGGGTTTTATTTACCTCACCTGCAACGTCTCATTATGATGGTGTTAATGAGGAGCAGAAGCAGCTGCCCACATGGAGGATGTGGGGGTAGCCAGGATGTGGATGTAGGGGAGGCTGCATGGCTGCTTTGAGGTATGCTGGGTGGCTGGGTGTGGGGCAGGCTGGGTGGCTGGGTGTGGGGCAGGCTGGGTGGCTGGGTGTGGGGCAGGCTGGGTGTGGTAGACTGGGTGGCTGGGTGACTGGGTGTGGGAAAGCTGGGTGGCTGGGTGTTGGGAGGTTGGGAGGCTGGGTGTGGTAGACTGGGGGCTGGGAGACTGGGTGTGGGAAAGCTGGGTGGCTGGGTGTTGGGAGGTTGGGAGGCTGGGTGTGGTAGACTGGGTGGCTGGGAGACTGGGTGTGGGAAAGCTGGGTGGCTGGGTGTTGGGAGGTTGGGAGGCTGGGTGTGGTAGACTGGGTGGCTGGGTGACTGGGTGTGGGAAAGCTGGGTGGCTGGGTGTTGGGAGGTTGGGAGGCTGGGTGTGGTAGACTGGGTGGCTGGGTGTTGGGAGGCTGGGTGTCGGGGAGCCTTGGTGGCTGGGTATCAGGGAGGCTGGGAGGCTGGGTGTGGGAGGGAGTTCCTGTCCAGGGACTAGCTTCCAGTCTCACTGGAGCCCAAGCCCTGCCTCTGTGGCTGCTTACTCAGGAAGAGCTATTAACATCTCAAACCAAAGGAATGTAAGGAGGTCTTTCATCTTCATGAGCTTTTGCTTTTAAGGGCAGATATACATTTAAAGTAAATTATATAAGTTAAATGATTATGAAGAGATATATTATGATTTTTGTGATATGCGTTAAGGGAAAGGGGGATACCTAGTCAGTACGACTGAATGCCTTCAACTCTCTGAATCAGAGAGGTGCAGGGGGCTGCTTTAATCGACATTCACGTCAACAACGTGTTAACTGCCTTGTTTGGGGTTAAGTGCCTTGCTCAGGGGCCGAACGACAGATTTTTACCTTGTCAGCTCGGGGACTTGATCCAGCAACCCTCCAGGCTGCCTGCCACCGTCAAGGTAGGCCTACATACTTCATTAGAAAGATTCAACAGATTTTGGCAAATGGGTTGGATTTAATCGTGTGTGGTTAATGACTTTCAGTAAGTCCTGAGAAAATCAATCTTCTCTTTTTGAAGTTTAAAAGTCATTACATGAATCGCCTCCAAGTGAATTTTATGTTCCCTGTAGTTTAATTATCTTCATCAGGTGCACATCTAACCCTATACCTCAAATATAGATAAGACGCTAGCTTGTTTACTGAAACCAGAATGATTATCTTTTTCATGTAAAATATATTATGATGTGGGACACTAGTGTTGTTGGTTCTGAAAACCATGCTTTAGTTGAATTAATTTCCCTACAATAAATAGTGATAACATTTTGAAGCAGAGGAATTGTGTTTCCAGAGGTATTGAGTAAGAAGCAGTACAATGCCATGGCTTGGCCAGGACTATCCTGGCTGCTGAGCTGACAATGGGAAGGCTCCTCAGCTTTGAGTTTGCCATTGGGACTTGCTGGATGGAGGCAGCCTTCTCTGGCAGTAATGAACTCTGTGAGCCACTGTCTGCCAATGGTGGGCCACAACCATCTTTATTCACCATGAAACCTCCCTCCTGGCTGTCTCCTTGGGACACCATGTTGACAGCCAAGCCCAGAGGATGTCTACCTGGGACACCATGTTGACAGCCAAACCCAGAGGATGTCTACCTGGGACACCATGTTGACAGCCAAGCCCAGAGGATGTCTACATGGGACACCATGTTGACAGCCAAGCCCAGAGGATGTCTACCTGGGACACCATGTTGCTACAGGCAGTTAGAATTGGGTATGTCATTTTAGGTGAACATTTTAAAAAGGGGCAGATCCTTAAGGCAAAAACGAAAGCAGGGTGATTGATTTGGGTGGATGGGTCAGCGTATAACATGAACGTCTAGCATCCCAAAGGCTGCATGTTCAGATCTCATCGCGGATGACTTTAGCATTTTTTTCTCATTAGCAACTTTGGAACTACTTACTACTCTTTAGTTACTTTGCAACTACTTAGCATGTTAGCTAACCCTTAACCTAACCCTAACCTTAACCCCTAGCCTAGCTAACATTAGCCACCTAGCTAACGTTAGTGTTAGCCTCCAAGCTAATGTTAGCCACAACAAATTGGAATTCATAACATATCATACGTTTTGTAAATTCGTAACATATTGTACAAATTGCAACTAGTGACATATTGTACGAATGGCAATTCGTAACATATCATACGACATGTACTGTGTTACATCTACCCCTGAGTCCGGGTTGATGTGGAGGGTGTGGCTTAACATTGAGATGTGAAAACAGAGACCTTAAGAACCAGAAGTGGACATGAGAGAAGTGTGCAGCTACCGTCAACTAGAACAATAACCCATTGATTAGTATATAGCTACCAAGTACTGTATATTGGTATAGGTCTATATGCTTTAGGTATTGGTAGGCTATCTATTGCTACACAACTCCATAAGTATTCCCTGTATTCCACATTTACAATACTTTGCATTTCGGATGTACATAGTATAAACAGCTTCAATAATATTGGGCGTGGGAGGGATTCTCCATCTTGTTCTATTATATAGATTCTTCTCACGCATTTCTTTATGAGACAAGGCCTTCAGTAATCTGTATCCTTTAGTGAGAGAACCCCATGGAGATACATTAAAGAGATAAATTGGTATCATCCCCAGTGTCAGACTCCTCATCTGTCTCTGTTCGCCTCCATTGAGCACAATTTATTTTATTTGTGTTGTTGCATTATTAGGCGGAAGAAAAGCATTGCATTAATAAAGCCTGACTATACTGAATCCACAGGAAGCCTGCGTCGGCTCAGAAGGCTGTGACTGCTGCTTGACCTGATATATTGTTATAGATGTAGGATCTCAATTTGATCACGCTGTTGATGCCGAGAATTTTCCTGCCAGCACTAACACATGGTTATATTAACAGTATAGACACTTCACGTAGCTTCATTTTGATTAGCTAATAGCCTAACCACCGATCAAGCAACATAATGGACTAAACGTTCAAATCCTGTTGCTGCAAGATTAATTTGCTGTAACAATACAGGTCAAATGTAGATCCTACATCTGTACACTCAGTGTTCAAATCAAAGGTAGCTCTGATCATGTACAATGTAATTCATTTTTTAATGATTATTACTTGCTTCTATGTTGGACTTAATTGTCTAATTCTAACAGAAGACTGTTATATTTCTCAGTGATTTATTGTGTCTGTAAAACACATGTATACTGTCAGAATTGATCAGCGGTGTCACGTCCTGGCCATAGAAAGCTGTTATTTTCTATGGTAGAGTAGGTCAGGGCATGACAGGTTGTTTTTTCTAGTTTAGATTTTCTATGTTGTTATGTTCTAGTTTTTGTATTTCTATGTTGGGCTTTTTTTGGGATGATCTCCAATTAGAGGCAGCTGGTCATCGTCTCTAATTGGAGATCATACTTAAGTAGTTGTTTTTCCCACCTGGGTTTGTGGGAGATTGTTTTTGAGTTAGTATATGTTGTAACTCTTCGTCACGGTTTGTTGTTTTGTTCACTCAGTTTATTTGTATGTTTTGCATAGTTTCACAGTTTAATAAAGATAATGTGGAACGATACACAAGCTGCGCTTTGGTCCGCTCCTTCATCCTACGACAACCGTGACAAGCAGCTGTCACGACTTCCACCGAAGCCGTTTCCTCTCCTTGTTCGGGCGGTGTTCGGCAGTCGGCGTCACCGGTCTTCTAGCCATCGATCCACTTTTCATTTTCCATTTGTTTTGTCTTGTTTTCTTACACCCCTGGTTTCCATTTCCCTCATTAATTGTTGTGTATTTAACCCTCTGCTCCCCCCATGTCCTTGTGTGGAATTGTTTGTTTGTAAGAGCTTGTACTCTATGTTACTGGTGTGCGTCGGGTTTTGTACCCATGCAGGTTCTTTTTGTATTGCTGTGGGTTTTGAAATTAAACTGCTCCGGCTATTACCTGTTTCTGCTCTCCTGCGTCTGACTTCACTGCCATCAGTTCCGCAACCCTTACAGCGGTGGTACAGTTATAAGGAGTTAAATCATGAATCATGTTGCGTGGAAATGTGTGTTGCACAAGGCTTACTGCTCTGGGCTTTAGAGGAAATTACAGGTGAGCCTTACTGCCTCACGCTGGACTACAGCAAGGTATTTTTCATAATGGTAAAAAACTTAGCTCAGCTGTCTGGCTGAGAGTCAATATGTTTAAGTCATTCTAAATGACAGGGTCAACCTGATAATAACAAAGCAACATTTAAACTCTCAACTAAAATATATTTATGTGCTGTTAGAATCCTTGTTAGGTCTGAGTTTGTGTGTGTTACTAAGGCTTTTGGTCTCTTGATTGGCGCTCAAGTGTAGTCCTGTGCATTTACGGATTGTAGTAATTGAACTAATTAGATGAGATAAAAAATGATGAGTTGGTACCAACGCATGGCAAATCATCATGATAAATAAACAGATGAATGATGAGTTGGTACCAACACATGGCAAATCATCATGATAAATAAACAGATGAATGATGAGTTGGTACCAACACATGGCAAATCATCATGATAAATAAACAGATGAATGATGAGTTGGTACCAACACATGGCAAATCATCATGATAAATAAACAGATGAATGATGAGTTGGTACCAACACATGGCAAATCATCATGATAAATAAACAGATGAATGATGAGTTGGTACCAACACATGGCAAATCATCATGATAAATAAACAGATGAATGATGAGTTGGTACCAACACATGGCAAATCATTGTGACAAGTAAACTAATTAATGCAGTGACAAAAAATAAATGAATTGCAACAAAGACAGAGAGAGCACTACTATTATATAACCATTTATTGATCAGTTATTAAATTAATTGTGGGTTTTCTTTTCTGAGGCTCCTTTAACAGGCAGAGCGGGGAATGAACCAGCAACTCTGCAGCAAGCTAACAGGCAGAGCGGAAACTGAACCAGCAACTCTACAGTAGGCTAACAGGTGAAGTCTACTACCTTCTGTGACTTAAAGTTCCAGACTGAGGATGCAACATGCTGACATGCAGGGAGGCATCTGACAATGAAGACAGAAATGTATACACTTAAAACTTCTTCAGGATTGGTGGGTCCCCTGCGGGACGGTTGAGCTAACGTAGGCTAATGCGATTAGCATGAGGTTATAAGTGAAAAGAAAATATCCCAGGACATAGATATATCTGATATTGGCAGAAAGCTTAAATTCTTGTTAATCTAACTGCACTGTCCAATTTACAGTATCTATTACACTGAAAGAATACCATGCTATTGTTTGAGGAGAGTGCACAGTTTTGAACTTGTAAAGTTATTAATAACAAATTAGGCACATTTGGGCAATCTTGACAACATTTTGAACACAAATGCAATGGTTCCTTGGATCAGTCAAAAGCTTTGTACATACACTGCTGCCATCTAATGGCCAAAATCTGAATTGCACCTGGGCTGGAATAATACATTATGGCCTTTCTCTTGCATTTCAAAGATGAAGGTACATTAAAAAATGTTTTAAAAAACGGTTGGTTTTTTCTATGTATTGTCTTTTAACAGATCTAGTGTGTTGTATTCTCCTACATTTATTTCACATTTCCACAAACTTCAAAGTGTTTCCTTTCAAATGGCACCATGAATATGCATATCCTTGCTTCAGGTCTTGAGCGACAGTCAGTTAGATTTGGGTATGTCATTTTAGGCAAAAATTGAAGAAAAAGGGCCCATCCTTAGAAGTTAAGACGCATCATTAACACCCAGTGTGTTCCATACTCACACAATGCTATTACAACTCTGACAATGCTATTACAACTCTGACAATGCTATTACAACTGTGACAATACTATTACAACTCTGACAATGCTATTACAACTCTGACAATGCTATTACAACTCTGACAATGCTATTACAACTGTGACAATACTATTACAACTCTGACAATGCTATTACAACTCACACAATGCTATTACAACTCAGACAATGTTATTACAACTCTGACAATGCTATTACAACTCTGACAATGCTATTACAACTCACACAATACTATTACCACTCAGACAATGCTATTACAACTCTGACAATGCTATTACAACTCTGACAATGCAATTACAACTCTGACAATGCTATTACAACACTGACAATGCTATTACAACTCACACAATACTAATACCACTCACACAATGCTATTACAACTCTGACAATGCTTTTACAACTCTGACAATGCTATTACAACTCAGACAATGCTATTACAACTCTAACAATGCTTTTACAACTCTGACAATGCTATTACAACTCAGACAATTCTATTACAACTCTGACAATGCTATTACAACTCTGACAATGCTATTACAACTCACACAATGCTATTACAACTCTGACAATGCTATTACAACTCTGACAATGCTATTACAACTCACACAATGCTATTACAACTCACACAATGCTATTACAACTCTGACAATGCTATTACAACTCTGACAATGCTATTACAACTCAGACAATGCTATTACAACTCTGACAATGCTATTACAACTCTGACAATGCTATTACAACTCACACAATGCTATTACAACTCTGACAATGCTATTACAACTCTGACAATGCTATTACAACTCTGACAATGCTATTACAACTAACACAATGCTATTACAACTCACACAATGCTATTACAACTCTGACAATGCTATTACAACTCTGACAATGATATTACAACTCTGACAATGCTATTACAACTAATACAATGCTATTACAACTCTGACAATGCTATTACAACTAATACAATGCTATTACAACTCTGATAATGCTATTACAACTCTGACAATGCTATTACAACTAACACAATGCTATTACAACTA
The DNA here is from genome assembly GCF_965601325.2 of Salmo salar. Classification (NCBI taxonomy): domain Eukaryota; kingdom Metazoa; phylum Chordata; class Actinopteri; order Salmoniformes; family Salmonidae; genus Salmo; species Salmo salar. The sequence continues at coordinate 51,416,601 of NC_138311.1, read as the reverse complement.
ACACAATGCTATTACAACTCACACAATACTATTACAACTCAGACAATGTTATTACAACTCTGAAAATGCTATTACAACTCTGACAATGCTATTACAACTCTGACAATGCAATTAAAACTCACACAATGCTATTACAACTCTGACAAGGCTATTACAACTCTGACAATGCTATTAAAACTCCTACAATGCTATTACAACTCAAACAATGCTATTACAACTCTGACAATGCTATTACAACTCAAACAATGCTATTACAACTCGGACAATGCTATTACAACTCTGACAATGCTATTACAACTCTGACAATGCTATTACAACTCACACAATGCTATTACAACTCTGACAAGGCTATTACAACTCTGACAATGCTATTACAACTCACACAATACTATTACCACTCAGACAATGCTATTACAACTCTGACAATACTATTACAACTCAGACAATGCTATTACAACTCTGACAATGCTATTACAACTCTGACAATGCTATTACAACTCACACAATACTATTACCACTCAGACAATGCTATTACAACTCTGACAATGATATTACAACTCAGACAATGCTATTACCACTCAGACAATGCTATTACAACTCTGACAATGCTATTACAACTCTGACAATGCTATTACAACTCTGACAATGCTATAACAACTCAGACAATGCTATTACAACTCTGACAAGGCTATTACAACTCTGACAAGGCTATTACCACTCAGACAATGCTATTACCACTCAGACAATGCTATTACAACTCTGACAATGCTATTACAACTCACACAATGCTATTACAACTCTGACAAGGCTATTACAACTCTGACAAGGCTATTACCACTCAGACAATGCTATTACAACTCTGACAATGCTATTACAACTCACACAATGCTATTACATCTCTGACAATGCTATTACAACGCAGACAATGCTATTACAACTCTGACAATGCTATTACAACTCTGACAATTCTATTACAACTCTGACAATGCTATTACAACTCACACAATGCTATTACAACTCTGACATTGCTATTACAACTCTGACAATGCTATTACAACTCACACAATGCTATTACAACTCTGACGATGCTATTACAACTCTGACAATTCTATTACAACTCTGACAATGCTATTACAACTCACACAATGCTATTACAACTCTGACATTGCTATTACAACTCTGACAATGCTATTACAACTCACACAATGCTATTACAACTCTGACAAGGCTATTACAACTCTGACAAGGCTATTACCACTCAGACAATGCTATTACAACTCTGACAATGCTATTACAACTCACACAATGCTATTACATCTCTGACAATGCTATTACAACGCAGACAATGCTATTACAACTCTGACAATGCTATTACAACTCTGACAATTCTATTACAACTCTGACAATGCTATTACAACTCACACAATGCTATTACAACTCTGACAATTCTATTACAACTCTGACAATGCTATTACAACTCTGACAATGCTATTACAACTCACACAATGCTATTACAACTCAGACAATGTTATTACAACTCTGACAATGCTATTACAACTCTGACAATGCTATTACAACTCACACAATACTATTACCACTCAGACAATGCTATTACAACTCTGACAATGCTATTACAACTCTGACAATGCAATTACAACTCTGACAATGCTATTACAACACTGACAATGCTATTACAACTCACACAATACTAATACCACTCACACAATGCTATTACAACTCTGACAATGCTTTTACAACTCTGACAATGCTATTACAACTCAGACAATGCTATTACAACTCTAACAATGCTTTTACAACTCTGACAATGCTATTACAACTCAGACAATTCTATTACAACTCTGACAATGCTATTACAACTCTGACAATGCTATTACAACTCACACAATGCTATTACAACTCTGACAATGCTATTACAACTCTGACAATGCTATTACAACTCACACAATGCTATTACAACTCACACAATGCTATTACAACTCTGACAATGCTATTACAACTCTGACAATGCTATTACAACTCAGACAATGCTATTACAACTCTGACAATGCTATTACAACTCTGACAATGCTATTACAACTCACACAATGCTATTACAACTCTGACAATGCTATTACAACTCTGACAATGCTATTACAACTCTGACAATGCTATTACAACTAACACAATGCTATTACAACTCACACAATGCTATTACAACTCTGACAATGCTATTACAACTCTGACAATGATATTACAACTCTGACAATGCTATTACAACTAATACAATGCTATTACAACTCTGACAATGCTATTACAACTAATACAATGCTATTACAACTCTGATAATGCTATTACAACTCTGACAATGCTATTACAACTAACACAATGCTATTACAACTAACACAATGCTATTACAACTCACACAATACTATTACAACTCAGACAATGTTATTACAACTCTGAAAATGCTATTACAACTCTGACAATGCTATTACAACTCTGACAATGCAATTAAAACTCACACAATGCTATTACAACTCTGACAAGGCTATTACAACTCTGACAATGCTATTAAAACTCCTACAATGCTATTACAACTCAAACAATGCTATTACAACTCTGACAATGCTATTACAACTCAAACAATGCTATTACAACTCGGACAATGCTATTACAACTCTGACAATGCTATTACAACTCTGACAATGCTATTACAACTCACACAATGCTATTACAACTCTGACAAGGCTATTACAACTCTGACAATGCTATTACAACTCACACAATACTATTACCACTCAGACAATGCTATTACAACTCTGACAATACTATTACAACTCAGACAATGCTATTACAACTCTGACAATGCTATTACAACTCTGACAATGCTATTACAACTCACACAATACTATTACCACTCAGACAATGCTATTACAACTCTGACAATGATATTACAACTCAGACAATGCTATTACCACTCAGACAATGCTATTACAACTCTGACAATGCTATTACAACTCTGACAATGCTATTACAACTCTGACAATGCTATAACAACTCAGACAATGCTATTACAACTCTGACAAGGCTATTACAACTCTGACAAGGCTATTACCACTCAGACAATGCTATTACCACTCAGACAATGCTATTACAACTCTGACAATGCTATTACAACTCACACAATGCTATTACAACTCTGACAAGGCTATTACAACTCTGACAAGGCTATTACCACTCAGACAATGCTATTACAACTCTGACAATGCTATTACAACTCACACAATGCTATTACATCTCTGACAATGCTATTACAACGCAGACAATGCTATTACAACTCTGACAATGCTATTACAACTCTGACAATTCTATTACAACTCTGACAATGCTATTACAACTCACACAATGCTATTACAACTCTGACATTGCTATTACAACTCTGACAATGCTATTACAACTCACACAATGCTATTACAACTCTGACGATGCTATTACAACTCTGACAATTCTATTACAACTCTGACAATGCTATTACAACTCACACAATGCTATTACAACTCTGACATTGCTATTACAACTCTGACAATGCTATTACAACTCACACAATGCTATTACAACTCTGACAAGGCTATTACAACTCTGACAAGGCTATTACCACTCAGACAATGCTATTACAACTCTGACAATGCTATTACAACTCACACAATGCTATTACATCTCTGACAATGCTATTACAACGCAGACAATGCTATTACAACTCTGACAATGCTATTACAACTCTGACAATTCTATTACAACTCTGACAATGCTATTACAACTCACACAATGCTATTACAACTCTGACAATTCTATTACAACTCTGACAATGCTATTACAACTCTGACAATGCTATTACAACTCACACAATACTATTACTACTCACACAATACTATTACCACTCAGACAATGCTGTTACAACTCTGACAATACTATTACAACTAACCCAATGCTATTACAACTCACACAATACTATTACTACTCACACAATACTATTACCACTCAGACAATGCTGTTACAACTCTGACAATGCTATTACAACTCACACAATGCTATTACAACTCACACAATACTATTACAACTCACACAATGCTATTACAACTCTGACAAGGCTATTACAACTCTGACAATGCTATTACAACTCACACAATGCTATTACAACTCTGACAATGCTATTACAACTCACACAATGCTATTACAACTCACAAAATACTATTACAACTCACACAATGCTATAACAACTCTGACAAGGCTATTACAACTCTGACAATGCTATTACAACTCTGACAATGCTATTACAACTCAAACAATGCTATTACAAGTCGGACAATGCTATTACAACTCACACAATACTATTACTACTCACACAATACTATTACCACTCAGACAATGCTGTTACAACTCTGACAATACTATTACAACTAACCCAATGCTATTACAACTCACACAATACTATTACTACTCACACAATACTATTACAACTCAGACAATGCTGTTACAACTCACAAAATACTATTACAACTCACACAATGCTATAACAACTCTGACAAGGCTATTACAACTCTGACAATGCTATTACAACTCTGACAATGCTATTACAACTCAAACAATGCTATTACAAGTCGGACAATGCTATTACAACTCACACAATACTATTACTACTCACACAATACTATTACCACTCAGACAATGCTGTTACAACTCTGACAATACTATTACAACTAACCCAATGCTATTACAACTCACACAATACTATTACTACTCACACAATACTATTACAACTCACACAATGCTATTACAACTCTGACAATGCTATTACAACTCACACAATGCTATTACAACTCACAAAATACTATTACAACTCACACAATGCTATAACAACTCTGACAAGGCTATTACAACTCTGACAATGCTATTACAACTCTGACAATGCTATTACAACTCAAACAATGCTATTCCAACTCGGACAAGGCTATTACAACTCTGACAATGCTATTACAACTCACACAATACTATTACCACTCAGACAATGCTATTACAACTCTGACAATGCTATTACAACTCAGACAATGCTATTACAACTCACACAATACTATTACCACTCAGACAATGCTATTACAACTCTGACAATGCTATTACAACTCTGACAATGCTATTACAACTCTGACAATGCTATTACAACTCACACAATACTATTACCACTCAGACAATGCTATTACAACTCTGACAATGCTATTACAACTCTGAGAATGCTATTACAACTCTGACAATGCTATAACAACTCAGACAATGCTATTACAACTCTGACAAGGCTATTACAACTCTGACAAGGCTATTACCACTCAGACAATGCTATTACAACTCTGACAATGCTATTACAACTCACACAATGCTATTACAACTCTGACAATGCTATTACAACTCTGACAATGCTATTACAACGCAGACAATGCTATTACAACTCTGACAATGCTATTACAACTCTGACAATGCTATTACAACTCTGACAATGCTATTACAACTCTGACAATGCTATTACAACTCAGACAATGCTATTACAACTCTGACAATTCTATTAATACTCTGACAATGCTATTACAACTCACACAATGCTATTACAACTCTGACAATGCTATTACAACTCTGACAATGCTATTACAACTCACACAATGCTATTACAACTCTGACGATGCTATTACAACTCTGACAATGCTATTACAACTCACACATAGCTATTACAACTCTGACAGTGCTATTACAACTCTGACAATGCTATTACAACTCTGACAATGCTATTACAACTCTGACAATGCTATTACAACTCTGACAATGCTATTACAACTAACAGAATTCTATTACAACTCTGACAATGCTATTACAACTCTGACAATGCTATTACAACTAACAGAATTCTATTACAACTCTGACAATGCTATTACAACTCTGACAATGCTATTACAACTCACACAATGCTATTACAACTCTGACAATGCTATTACAACTCTGACAATTGTATTACAACTCTGACAATGCTAATACAACTCTGAGAATGCTATTACAACTAAGACAATGCTGTTACAACTCTGACAATACTATTACAACTAAGACAATGCTGTTACAACTCTGACAATACTATTACAACTAACCCAATGCTATTACAACTCACACAATACCATTACTACTCACACAATACTATTACAACTCACACAATGCTATTACAACTCTGACAAGGCTATTACAACTCTGACAATGCTATTACAACTCACACAATGCTATTACAACTCTGACAATGCTATTACAACTCACACAATGCTATTACAACTCACACAATACTATTACAACTCACACAATGCTATTACAACTCTGACAAGGCTATTACAACTCTGACAATGCTATTACAACTCACACAATGCTATTACAACTCTGACAATGCTATTACAACTCACACAATGCTATTACAACTCACAAAATACTATTACAACTCACACAATGCTATAACAACTCTGACAAGGCTATTACAACTCAGACAATGCTATTACAACTCAGACAATGCTATTACAACTCTGACAATGCTATTACAACTCTGACAATGCTATTACAACTCAAACAATGCTATTACAACTCGGACAATGCTATTACAACTCTGACAATGCTATTACAACTCAAACAATGCTATTACAACTCGGACAATGCTATTACAACTCACAAAATACTATTACAACTCACACAATGCTATAACAACTCTGACAAGGCTATTACAACTCTGACAATGCTATTACAACTCTGACAATGCTATTACAACTCTGACAATGCTATTACAACACTGACAATGCTATTACAACTCACACAATGCTATTACAACTCTGACAAGGCTATTACAACTCTGACAATGCTATTACAACTCACACAATACTATTACCACTCAGACAATGCTATTACAACTCTGACAATGCTATTACAACTCAGACAATGCTATTACAACTCTGACAATGCTATTACAACTCTGACAATGCTATTACAACTCAGACAATGCTATTACAACTCTGACAAGGCTAATACAACTCTGAGAATGCTATTACAACTCTGACAATGCTATAACAACTCAGACAATGCTATTACAACTCTGACAAGGCTATTACAACTCTGACAAGGCTATTACCACTCAGACAATGCTATTACAACTCTGACAATGCTATTACAACTCACACAATGCTATTACAACTCTGACAAGGCTATTACAACTCTGACAATGCTATTACAACTCACACAATATTATTACCACTCAGACAATGCTATTACAACTCTGACAATGCTATTACAACTCAGACAATGCTATTACAACTCTGACAATGCTATTACAACTCTGACAATGCTATTACAACTCACACAATACTATTACCACTCAGACAATGCTATTACAACTCTGACAATGCTATTACAACTCACACATAGCTATTACAACTCTGAGAATGCTATTACAACTCTGACAATGCTATAACACCTCAGACAATGCTATTACAACTCTGACAATGCTATTACAACTCTGACAATGCTATTACAACTCACACAATGCTATTACAACTCAGACAATGCTATTACAACTCTGACAATGCTATTACAACTCTGACAATGCTATTACAACTCACACATAGCTATTACAACTCTGACAATGCTATTACAACTCTGACAATGCTATTACAACTCTGACAATGCTATTACAACTCTGACAATGCTATTACAACTAACACAATGCTATTACAACTCTGACAATGCTATTACAACTCTGACAATGCTATTACAACTAATACAATGCTATTACAACTCTGACAATGCTATTACAATTCTGACAATGCTATTACAACTCTGATAATGCTATTACAACTAACACAATGCTAATACAACTCTGACATTTCTATTACAACTCTGACAATGCTATTACAACTCACACAATGCTATTACAACTCAGACAGTGTTATTACAACTCTGAAAATGCTATTACAACTCTGACAATGCTTTTACAACTCTGACAAGGCTATTACAACTAACACAATGCTATTACAACTCGGACAATGCTATTACAACTCACACAATGCTATTACAACTCACACAATGCTATTACAACTCACACAATGCTATTACAACTCTGACAATGCTATTACAACTCACACAATGCTATTACAACTCTGACAATGCTATTACTACTCACACAATGCTATTACAACTCTGACAATGCTATTACAACACTGACAATGCTATTACAACTCACACAATGCTATTACAACTCTGACAATGCTATTACAACTCTGACAAGGCTATTACAACTCTGACAATGCTATTACAACTCACACAATACTATTACCACTCAGACAATGCTATTACAACTCTGACAATGCTATTACAACTCAGACAATGCTATTACAACTCTGACAATGCTATTACAACTCTGACAATGCTATTACAACTCAAACAATGCCATTACAACTCGGACAATGCTATTACAACTCTGACAATGCTATTACAACTCTGACAATGCTATTACAACTCTGACAATACTATTACAACTCAAACAATACTATTACCACTCAGACAATGCTATTACAACTCTGACAATGCTATTACAACTCTGAAAAGGCTATTACAACTCAGACAATGCTATTTCAACTCTGACAATGCTATTACAACTCTGAGAATGCTATTACAACTCTGACAATGCTATAACAACTCAGACAATGCTATTACAACTCTGACAAGGCTATTACAACTCTGACAAGGCTATTACCACTCAGACAATGCTATTACAACTCTGACAATGCTATTACAACTCTGACAATGCTATTACAACTCTGACAATGCTATTACAACTCAGACAATGCTATTACAACTCTGACAATTCTATTACAACTCTGACAATGCTATTACAACTCTGACAATGCTATTACAACTCTGAGAATGCTATTACAACTCTGACAATGCTATAACAACTCAGACAATGCTATTACAACTCTGACAAGGCTATTACAACTCTGACAAGGCTATTACCACTCAGACAATGCTATTACAACTCTGACAATGCTATTACAACTCTGACAATGCTATTACAACTCAGACAATGCTATTACAACTCTGACAATTCTATTACAACTCTGACAATGCTATTACAACTCACACAATGCTATTACAACTCTGACGATGCTATTACAACTCTGACAATGCTATTACAACTCTGACAATGCTATTACAACTCACACAATACTATTACTACTCACACAATACTATTACCACTCAGACAATGCTGTTACAACTCTGACAATACTATTACAACTAACCCAATGCTATTACAACTCACACAATACTATTACTACTCACACAATACTATTACCACTCAGACAATGCTGTTACAACTCTGACAATGCTATTACAACTCACACAATGCTGTTACAACTCACACAATACTATTACAACTCACACAATGCTATTACAACTCTGACAAGGCTATTACAACTCTGACAATGCTATTACAACTCACACAATGCTATTACAACTCTGACAATGCTATTACAACTCACACAATGCTATTACAACTCTGACAATGCTATTACAACTCACACAATACTATTACCACTCAGACAATGCTATTACAACTCTGACAATGCTGTTACAACTCTGACAATGCTATTACAACTCACACAATACTATTACCACTCAGACAATGCTATTACCACTCAGACAATGCTATTACAACTCTGACAATGCTATTACAACTCACACATAGCTATTACAACTCTGAGAATGCTATTACAACTCTGACAATGCTATTACAACTCTGACAATGCTATTACAACTCTGACAATGCTATTACAACCTAATCACAATGCTATTACAACTCTGACAATGCTATTACAATTCTGACAATGCTATTACAACTCTGATAATGCTATTACAACTAACACAATGCTAATACAACTCTGACATTTCTATTACAACTCTGACAATGCTATTACAACTAACACAATGCTATTACAACTCAGACAGTGTTATTACAACTCTGAAAATGCTATTACAACTCTGACAATGCAATTAAAACTCACACAATGCTATTACAACTCTGACAAGGCTATTACAACTCTGACAATGCTATTACAACTCACACAATGCTATTACAACTCACACAATGCTATTACAAATCTGACAATGCTATTACAACTCTGACAATGCTATTACAACTCTGACAATGCAATTAAAACTCACACAATGCTATTACAACTCAAACAATGCTATTACAACTCTGACAATGCTATTACAACTCAAACAATGCTATTACAACTCGGACAATGCTATTACAACTCAGACAATGCTATTACAACTCAAACAATACTATTACCACTCAGACAATGCTATTACAACTCTGACAATGCTATTACAACTCACACAATACTATTACCACTCAGACAATGCTATTACAACTCTGACAATGCTATTACAACTCTGAGAATGCTATTACAACTCTGACAATGCTATAACAACTCAGACAATGCTATTACAACTCTGACAAGGCTATTACAACTCTGACAAGGCTATTACCACTCAGACAATGCTATTACAACTCTGACAATGCTATTACAACTCACACAATGCTATTACAACTCTGACAATGCTATTACAACGCAGACAATGCTATTACAACTCTGACAATGCTATTACAACTCTGACAATGCTATTACAACTCAGACAATGCTATTACAACTCTGACAATTCTATTACAACTCTGACAATGCTATTACAACTCACACAATGCTATTACAACTCTGACGATGCTATTACAACTCTGACACTGCTATTAGAACTCTGACAAGGCTATTACAACTAACACAATGCTATTACAACTCTGACAATGCTATTACAACTCTGACAATGCTATTACAACTCTGACAATGCTATTACAACTCACACAATGCTATTACAACTCACACAATGCTATTACAACTCACACAATGCTATTACAACTCTGACAATGCTATTACAACTCACACAATGCTATTACAACTCTGACAATGCTATTACTACTCACACAATGCTATTACAACTCTGACAATGCTATTACAACACTGACAATGCTATTACAACTCACACAATGCTATTACAACTCTGACAATGCTATTACAACTCTGACAAGGCTATTACAACTCTGACAATGCTATTACAACTCACACAATACTATTACCACTCAGACAATGCTATTACAACTCTGACAATGCTATTACAACTCAGACAATGCTATTACAACTCTGACAATGCTATTACAACTCTGACAATGCTATTACAACTCAAACAATGCCATTACAACTCGGACAATGCTATTACAACTCTGACAATGCTATTACAACTCTGACAATGCTATTACAACTCTGACAATACTATTACAACTCAAACAATACTATTACCACTCAGACAATGCTATTACAACTCTGACAATGCTATTACAACTCTGAAAAGGCTATTACAACTCAGACAATGCTATTTCAACTCTGACAATGCTATTACAACTCTGAGAATGCTATTACAACTCTGACAATGCTATAACAACTCAGACAATGCTATTACAACTCTGACAAGGCTATTACAACTCTGACAAGGCTATTACCACTCAGACAATGCTATTACAACTCTGACAATGCTATTACAACTCTGACAATGCTATTACAACTCTGACAATGCTATTACAACTCAGACAATGCTATTACAACTCTGACAATTCTATTACAACTCTGACAATGCTATTACAACTCTGACAATGCTATTACAACTCTGACAATTCTATTACAACTCTGACAATGCTATTACAACTCACACAATGCTATTACAACTCTGACGATGCTATTACAACTCTGACAATGCTATTACAACTCTGACAAGGCTATTACAACTAACACAATGCTATTACAACTCTGACAATTCTATTACAACTCTGACAATGCTATTACAACTCTGACAATGCTATTACAACTCACACAATACTATTACTACTCACACAATACTATTACCACTCAGACAATGCTGTTACAACTCTGACAATACTATTACAACTAACCCAATGCTATTACAACTCACACAATACTATTACTACTCACACAATACTATTACCACTCAGACAATGCTGTTACAACTCTGACAATGCTATTAGAACTCACACAATGCTGTTACAACTCACACAATACTATTACAACTCACACAATGCTATTACAACTCTGACAAGGCTATTACAACTCTGACAATGCTATTACAACTCACACAATGCTATTACAACTCTGACAATGCTATTACAACTCACACAATGCTATTACAACTCTGACAATGCTATTACAACTCACACAATACTATTACCACTCAGACAATGCTATTACAACTCTGACAATGCTGTTACAACTCTGACAATGCTATTACAACTCACACAATACTATTACCACTCAGACAATGCTATTACCACTCAGACAATGCTATTACAACTCTGACAATGCTATTACAACTCACACATAGCTATTACAACTCTGAGAATGCTATTACAACTCTGACAATGCTATTACAACTCTGACAATGCTATTACAACTCTGACAATGCTATTACAACTCTGACAATGCTATTACAACTAATACAATGCTATTACAACTCTGACAATGCTATTACAATTCTGACAATGCTATTACAACTCTGATAATGCTATTACAACTAACACAATGCTAATACAACTCTGACATTTCTATTACAACTCTGACAATGCTATTACAACTAACACAATGCTATTACAACTCAGACAGTGTTATTACAACTCTGAAAATGCTATTACAACTCTGACAATGCAATTAAAACTCACACAATGCTATTACAACTCTGACAAGGCTATTACAACTCTGACAATGCTATTACAACTCACACAATGCTATTACAACTCACACAATGCTATTACAAATCTGACAATGCTATTACAACTCTGACAATGCTATTACAACTCTGACAATGCTATTACAACTCACACAATGCTATTACAACTCAAACAATGCTATTACAACTCTGACAATGCTATTACAACTCAAACAATGCTATTACAACTCGGACAATGCTATTACAACTCAGACAATGCTATTACAACTCAAACAATACTATTACCACTCAGACAATGCTATTACAACTCTGACAATGCTATTACAACTCACACAATACTATTACCACTCAGACAATGCTATTACAACTCTGACAATGCTATTACAACTCTGAGAATGCTATTACAACTCTGACAATGCTATAACAACTCAGACAATGCTATTACAACTCTGACAAGGCTATTACAACTCTGACAAGGCTATTACCACTCAGACAATGCTATTACAACTCTGACAATGCTATTACAACTCACACAATGCTATTACAACTCTGACAATGCTATTACAACGCAGACAATGCTATTACAACTCTGACAATGCTATTACAACTCTGACAATGCTATTACAACTCAGACAATGCTATTACAACTCTGACAATTCTATTACAACTCTGACAATGCTATTACAACTCACACAATGCTATTACAACTCTGACGATGCTATTACAACTCTGACACTGCTATTAGAACTCTGACAAGGCTATTACAACTAACACAATGCTATTACAACTCTGACAATGCTATTACAACTCTGACAATGCTATTACAACTCTGACAATGCTATTACAACTCTGACAATGCTATTACAACTAACACAATGCTATTACAACTCATGACAATGCTATTACAACTCTGACAATGCTATTACAATTCTGACAATGCTATTACAACTCTGATAATGCTATTACAACTAACACAATGCTAATACAACTCTGACATTTCTATTACAACTCTGACAATGCTATTACAACTAACACAATGCTATTACAACTCAGACAGTGTTATTACAACTCTGAAAATGCTATTACAACTCTGACAATGCTTTTACAACTCTGACAAGGCTATTACAACTAACACAATGCTATTACAACTCACACAATGCTATTACAACTCACACAATGCTATTACAAATCTGACAATGCTATTACAACTCTGACAAGGCTATTACAACTCTGACAATGCTATTACAACTCCTACAATGCTATTACAACTCAAACAATGCTATTACAACTCTGACAATGCTATTACAACTCAAACAATGCTATTACAACTCGGACAATGCTATTACAACTCTGACAATGCTATTACAACTCTGACAATGCTATTACAACACTGACAATGCTATTACAACTCACACAATGCTATTACAACTCTGACAAGGCTATTACAACTCTGACAATGCTATTACAACTCACACAATACTATTACCACTCAGACAATGCTATTACAACTCTGACAATGCTATTACAACTCTGACAATGCTATTACAACTCAAACAATACTATTACCACTCAGACAATGCTATTACAACTCTGACAATGCTATTACAACTAACACAATGCTATTACAACTCACACAATGCTATTACAACTCTGACAAGGCTATTACAACTCTGACAATGCTATTACAACTCACACAATACTATTACCACTCAGACAATGCTATTACAACTCTGACAATGCTATTACAACTCTGAGAATGCTATTACAACTCTGACAATGCTATAACAACTCAGACAATGCTATTACAACTCTGACAAGGCTATTACAACTCTGACAAGGCTATTACCACTCAGACAATGCTATTACAACTCTGACAATGCTATTACAACTCACACAATGCTATTACAACTCTGACAATGCTATTACAACGCAGACAATGCTATTACAACTCTGACAATGCTATTACAACTCTGACAATGCTATTACAACTCACACAATGCTATTACAACTCTGACGATGCTATTACAACTCTGAATCTGCTATTAGAACTCTGACAAGGCTATTACAACTAACACAATGCTATTACAACTCTGACAATTCTATTACAACTCTGACAATGCTATTACAACTCTGACAATGCTATTACAACTCACACAATACTATTACTACTCACACAATACTATTACCACTCAGACAATGCTGTTACAACTCTGACAATACTATTACAACTAACCCAATGCTATTACAACTCACACAATACTATTACTACTCACACAATACTATTACAACTCTGACAAGGCTATTACAACTCTGACAATGCTATTACAACTCACACAATGCTATTACAACTCTGACAATGCTATTACAACTCACACAATGCTATTACAACTCACAAAATACTATTACAACTCACACAATGCTATAACAACTCTGACAAGGCTATTACAACTCAGACAATGCTATTACAACTCAGACAATGCTATTACAACTCTGACAATGCTATTACAACTCTGACAATGATATTACAACTCAAACAATGCTATTACAACTCGGACAATGCTATTACAACTCTGACAATGCTATTACAACTCTGACAATGCTATTACAACTCACACAATGCTATTACAACTCTGACAAGGCTATTACAACTCTGACAATGCTATTACAACTCACACAATACTATTACCACTCAGACAATGCTATTACAACTCTGACAATGCTATTACAACTCAGACAATGCTATTACAACTCTGACAATGCTATTACAACTCTGACAATGCTATTACAACTCACACAATGCTATTACAACTCTGACAATGCTATTACAACACTGACAATGCTATTACCACTCAGACAATGCTATTACAACTCTGACAATGCTATTACAACTCTGAAAAGGCTATTACAACACAGACGATGCTAATTCAACTCTGAGAATGCTATTACAACTCACACAATACTATTACCACTCAGACAATGCTATTACAACTCAGACAATGCTATTACAACTCTGACAAGGCTAATACAACTCTGAGAATGCTATTACAACTCTGACAATGCTATATACAACTCATGACAATGCTATTACAACTCTGACAATGCTATTACAACTCACACAATGCTATTACAACTCTGACAATGCTATTACAACTCTGACAATGCTATTACAACTCACACAATACTATTACCACTCAGACAATGCTATTACAACTCTGACAATGCTATTACAACTCAGACAATGCTATTACAACTCTGACAATGCTATTACAACTCTGACAATGCTATTACAACTCAGACAATGCTATTACAACTCAGACAATGCTATTACAACTCTGACAATGCTATTACAACTCTGACAATGCTATTACAACTCAGACAATGCTATTACAACTCTGACAATGCTATTACAACTCTGACAATGCTATTACAACTCACACAATACTATTACAACTCAGACAATGCTATTACAACTCTGACAATGCTATTACAACTCTGACAATGCTATTACAACTCACACAATGCTATTACAACTCTGACAATGCTATTACAACTCTGACAATGCTATTACAACTCACACAATGCTATTACAACTCTGACAATGCTATTACAACTCTGACAATGCTATTACAACTCAGACAATGCTATTACAACTCTGACAATGCTATTACAACTCTGACAATGCTATTACAACTCAGACAATGCTATTACAACTCTGACAATGCTATTACAACTCACACAATGCTATTACAACTCAGACAATGCTATTACAACTCTGACAATGCTATTACAACTCTGACAAGGCTATTACAACTCTGACAATGCTATTACAACTCTGACAATGCTATTACAACTCTGACAATGCTATTACAACTCTGACAATGCTATTACAACTCTGACAATGCTATTACAACTCAGACAATGCTATTACAACTCAGACAATGCTATTACAACTCTGACAATGCTATTACAACTCAGACAATGCTATTACAACTCACACAATACTATTACTACTCACACAATACTATTACCACTCAGACAATGCTATTACAACTCTGACAATGCTATTACAACTCACACAATGCTGTTACAACTCACACAATGCTATTACAACTCACACAATGCTATTACAACTCTGACAAAGCTATTACAACTCTGACAATGCTATTACAACTCACACAATGCTATTACAACTCTGACAATGCTATTACAACTCACACAATGCTATTACAACTCACAAAATACTATTACAACTCACACAATGCTATTACAACTCACACAATGCTATTACAACTCAGACAATGCTATTACAACTCTGACAATGCTATTACAACTCTGACAATGCTATTAAGACTCAAACAATGCTATTACCACTCGGACAACGCTATTACAACTCTGACAATGCTATTACAACTCTGACAATGCTATTACAACACTGACAATGCTATTACAACTCACACAATGCTATTACAACTCTGACAAGGCTATTACAACTCTGACAATGCTATTACCACTCAGACAATGCTGTTACAACTCTGACAATACTATTACAACTAACCCAATGCTATTACAACTCACACAATACTATTACTACTCACACAATACTATTACCACTCAGACAATGCTGTTACAACTCTGACAATGCTATTACAACTCACACAATGCTGTTACAACTCACACAATACTATTACAACTCACACAATGCTATTACAACTCTGACAAGGCTATTACAACTCTGACAATGCTATTACAACTCACACAATGCTATTACAACTCTGACAATGCTATTACAACTCACACAATGCTATTACAACTCACAAAATACTATTACAACTCACACAATGCTATAACAACTCTGACAAGGCTATTACAACTCTGACAATGCTATTACAACTCACACAATGCGATTACAACTCAGACAATGCTATTACAACTCTGACAATGCTATTACAACTCACACAATGCTATTACAACTCTGACAATGCTATTACAACTCTGACAATGCTATTACAACTCTGACAATGCTATTACAACTCTGACAATGCTATTACAACTCAGACAATGCTATTACAACTCTGACAATTCTATTACAACTCTGACAATGCTATTACAACTCACACAATGCTATTACAACTCTGACGATGCTATTACAACTCTGACAATGCTATTACAACTCTGACAAGGCTATTACAACTAACACAATGCTATTACAACTCTGACAATTCTATTACAACTCTGACAATGCTATTACAACTCTGACAATGCTATTACAACTTACACAATACTATTACATACTCTACACAATGCTATTACCACTCAGACAATGCTGTTACAACTCTGACAATACTATTACAATTAACCCAATGCTATTACAACTCACACAATACTATTACTACTCACACAATACTATTACCACTCAGACAATGCTATTACAACTCTGACAATGCTATTACAACTCACACAATGCTGTTACAACTCACACAATGCTATTACAACTCACACAATGCTATTACAACTCTGACAAAGCTATTACAACTCTGACAATGCTATTACAACTCACACAATGCTATTACAACTCTGACAATGCTATTACAACTCACACAATGCTATTACAACTCACAAAATACTATTACAACTCACACAATGCTATAACAACTCTGACAAGGCTATTACAACTCTGACAAGGCTATTACAACTCAGACAATGCTATTACAACTCTGACAATGCTATTACAACTCTGACAATGCTATTAAGACTCAAACAATGCTATTACCACTCGGACAACGCTATTACAACTCTGACAATGCTATTACAACTCTGACAATGCTATTACAACACTGACAATGCTATTACAACTCACACAATGCTATTACAACTCTGACAAGGCTATTACAACTCTGACAATGCTATTACAACTCACACAATACTATTACCACTCAGACAATGCTATTACAACTCTGACAATGCTATTACAACTCAGACAATGCTATTACAACTCTGACAACGCTATTACAACTCTGACAATGCTATTACAACTCACACAATACTATTACCACTCAGACAATGCTATTACAACTCTGACAATGCTATTACAACTCTGAAAAGGCTATTACAACTCAGACAATGCTATTTCAACTCTGACAATGCTATTACAACTCACACAATACTATTACCACTCAGACAATGCTATTACAACTCTGACAATGCTATTACAACTCTGAGAATGCTATTACAACTCTGACAATGCTATAACAACTCAGACAATGCTATTACAACTCTGACAAGGCTATTACAACTCTGACAAGGCTATTACCACTCAGACAATGCTATTACAACTCTGACAATGCTATTACAACTCAAACAATGCTATTACAACTCTGACAATGCTATTACAACGCAGACAATGCTATTACAACTCTGACAATGCTATTACAACTCTGACAATGCTATTACAACTCAGACAATGCTATTACAACTCTGACAATTCTATTACATCTCTGACAATGCTATTACAACTCACACAATGCTATTACAACTCTGACAATGCTATTACAACTCTGACAATGCTATTACAACTCACACAATGCTATTACAACTCTGACGATGCTATTACAACTCTGACAATGCTATTACAACTCACACATAGCTATTACAACTCTGACAATGCTATTACAACTCTGACAATGCTATTACAACTCTGACAATGCTATTACAACTAACACAATGCTATTACAACTCTGACAATGCTATTACAACTCTGACAATGCTATTACAAGTCTGACAATGCTATTACAACTAACACAATGCTATTACAACTCTGACATTTCTATTACAACTCTGACAAGGCTATTACAACTCTGACAAGGCTATTACCACTCAGACAATGCTATTACAACTCTGACAAGGCTATTACAACTAACACAATGCTATTACAACTCTGACAAGGCTATTACAACTAACACAATGCTATTACAACTCTGACAATTCTATTACAACTCTGACAATGCTATTACAACTCTGACAATGCTATTACAACTCACACAATACTATTACTACTCACACAATACTATTACCACTCAGACAATGCTGTTACAACTCTGACAATACTATTACAACTAACCCAATGCTATTACAACTCACACAATACTATTACTACTCACACAATAATATTACCACTCAGACAATGCTGTTACAACTCTGACAATGCTATTACAACTCACACAATGCTATTACAACTCACACAATACTATTAAGACTCACACAATGCTATTACAACTCTGACAAGGCTATTACAACTCTGACAATGCTATTACAACTCACACAATGCTATTACAACTCTGACAATGCTATTACAACTCACACAATGCTATTACAACTCACAAAATACTATTACAACTCACACAATGCTATAACAACTCTGACAAGGCTATTACAACTCTGAAGATGCTATTACAACTCAGACAATGCTATTACAACTCTGACAATGCTATTACAACTCTGACAATGCTATTACAACTCAAACAATGCTATTACAACTCGGACAATGCTATTACAACTCTGACAATGCTATTACAACTCTGACAATGCTATTACAACACTGACAATACTATTACAACTCACACAATGCTATTACAACTCTGACAAGGCTATTACAACTCTGACAATGCTATTACAACTCACACAATACTATTACCACTCAGACAATGCTATTACAACTCTGACAATGCTATTACAACTCAAACAATGCTATTACAACTCTGACAAGGCTATTACAACTCTGACAAGGCTATTACCACTCAGACAATGCTATTACAACTCTGACAATGCTATTACAACTCACACAATGCTATTACAACTCTGACAAGGCTATTACAACTCTGACAATGCTATTACAACTCACACAATACTATTACCACTCAGACAATGCTATTACAACTCTGACAATGCTATTACAACTCAGACAATGCTATTACAACTCTGACAATGCTATTACAACTCTGACAATGCTATTACAACTCACACAATACTATTACCACTCAGACAATGCTATTACAACTCTGACAATGCTATTACAACTCTGAGAATGCTATTACAACTCTGACAATGCTATAACAACTCAGACAATGCTATTACAACTCTGACAAGGCTATTACAACTCTGACAAGGCTATTACCACTCAGACAATGCTATTACAACTCTGACAATGCTATTACAACTCACACAATGCTATTACAACTCTGACAATGCTATTACAATGCAGACAATGCTATTACAACTCTGACAATGCTATTACAACTCTGACAATGCTATTACAACTCAGACAATGCTATTACAACTCTGACAATTCTATTACAACTCTGACAATGCTATTACAACTCACACAATACTATTACAACTCACACAATGCTATTACAACTCTGACAAGGCTATTACAACTCTGACAATGCTATTACAACTCACACAATGCTATTACAACTCTGACAATGCTATTACAACTCACACAATGCTATTACAACTCACACAATGCTATTACAACTCACACAATACTATTACAACTCACACAATGCTATTACAACTCTGACAAGGCTATTACAACTCTGACAATGCTATTACAACTCTGACAATGCTATTACAACTCTGACAATGCTATTACAACTCACACAATACTATTACTACTCACACAATAATATTACCACTCAGACAATGTTGTTACAACTCTGACAATGCTATTACAACTCACACAATGCTATTACAACTCACACAATACTATTACAACTCACACAATGCTATTACAACTCTGACAAGGCTATTACAACTCTGACAATGCTATTACAACTCACACAATGCTATTACAACTCTGACAATGCTATTACAACTCACACAATGCTATTACAACTCACAAAATACTATTACAACTCACACAATGCTATAACAACTCTGACAAGGCTATTACAACTCTGACAATGCTATTACAACTCAGACAATGCTATTACAACTCTGACAATGCTATTACAACTCTGACAATGCTATTACAACTCAAACAATGCTATTACAACTCGGACAATGCTATTACAACTCTGACAATGCTATTACAACTCACACAATGCTATTACAACTCTGACAATGCTATTACAACTCTGACAATGCTATTACAACTCACACAATACTATTACCACTCAGACAATGCTATTACAACTCTGACAATGCTATTACAACTCTGAAAAGGCTATTACAACTCAGACAATGCTATTACAACTCTGACAATGCTATTACAACTCACACAATACTATTACCACTCAGACAATGCTATTACAACTCTGACAATGCTATTACAACTCTGACAATGCTATTACAACTCTGACAATGCTATAACAACTCAGACAATGCTATTACAACTCTGACAAGGCTATTACAACTCTGACAAGGCTATTACCACTCAGACAATGCTATTACAACTCTGACAATGCTATTACAACTCACACAATGCTATTACAACTCTGACAAGGCTATTACAACTCTGACAATGCTATTACAACTCACACAATACTATTACCACTCAGACAATGCTATTACAACTCTGACAATGCTATTACAACTCAGACAATGCTATTACAACTCTGACAATGCTATTACAACTCACACAATACTATTACCACTCAGACAATGCTATTACAACTCTGACAATGCTATTACAACTCAGACAATGCTATTACAACTCTGACAATGCTATTACAACACTGACAATGCTATTACAACTCACACAATGCTATTACAACTTACACAATACTATTACCACTCAGACAATGCAATTACAACTCTGACAATGCTATTACAACTCAGACAAAGCTATTACAACTCTGACAATGCTATTACAACTCACACAATACTATTACCACTCAGACAATGCTATTACAACTCTGACAATGCTATTACAACTCTGAAAAGGCTATTACAACTCACACAATGCTATAACAACTCTGACAAGGCTATTACAACTCTGACAATGCTATTACAACTCAGACAATGCTATTACAACTCTGACAATGCTATTACAACTCTGACAATGCTAATACAACTCAGACAATGCTATTACAACTCTGACAATGCTATTACAACTCTGACAATGCTATTACAACTCACACAATGCTATTACAACTCTGACAAGGCTATTACAACTCTGACAATGCTATTACAACTCACACAATACTATTACCACTCAGACAATGCTATTACAACTCTGACAATGCTATTACAACTCAGACAATGCTATTACAACTCTGACAATGCTATTACAACTCTAACAATGCTATTACAACTCACACAATACTATTACCACTCAGACAATGCTATTACAACTGTGACAATGCTATTACAACTCTGAAAAGGCTATTACAACTCCGACAATGCTATTTCAACTCTGACAATGCTATTACAACTCACACAATATTATTACCACTCAGACAATGCTATTACAACTCTGACAATGCTATTACAACTCTGAGAATGCTATTACAACTCTGACAATGCTATAACAACTCAGACAATGCTATTACAACTCTGACAAGGCTATTACAACTCTGACAAGGCTATTACCACTCAGACAATGCTATTACAACTCTGACAATGCTATTACAACTCACACAATGCTATTACAACTCTGACAAGGCTATTACAACTCTGACAATGCTATTACAACTCACACAATACTATTACCACTCAGACAATGCTATTACAACTCTGACAATGCTATTACAACTCAGACAATGCTATTACAACTCTGACAATGCTATTACAACTCTGACAATGCTATTACAACTCACACAATACTATTACCACTCAGACAATGCTATTACAACTCTGACAATGCTATTACAACTCAGACAATACTATTACCACTCAGACAATGCTATTACATCTCTGACAATGCTATTACAACTCTGAGAATGCTATTACAACTCTGACAATGCTATAACAACTCAGACAATGCTATTACAACTCTGACAAGGCTATTACAACTCTGACAAGGCTATTACCACTCAGACAATGCTATTACAACTCTGACAATGCTATTACAACTCACACAATGCTATTACAACTCTGACAATGCTATTACAACGCAGACAATGCTATTACAACTCTGACAATGCTATTACAACTCTGACAATGCTATTACAACTCAGACAATGCTATTACAACTCTGACAATTCTATTACAACTCTGACAATGCTATTACAACTCACACAATATTATTACCACTCAGACAATGCTATTACAACTCTGACAATGCTATTACAACTCTGAGAATGCTATTACAACTCTGACAATGCTATAACAACTCAGACAATGCTATTACAACTCTGACAAGGCTATTACAACTCTGACAAGGCTATTACCACTCAGACAATGCTATTACAACTCTGACAATGCTATTACAACTCACACAATGCTATTACAACTCTGACAAGGCTATTACAACTCTGACAATGCTATTACAACTCACACAATACTATTACCACTCAGACAATGCTATTACAACTCTGACAATGCTATTACAACTCAGACAATGCTATTACAACTCTGACAATGCTATTACAACTCTGACAATGCTATTACAACTCACACAATACTATTACCACTCAGACAATGCTATTACAACTCTGACAATGCTATTACAACTCAGACAATACTATTACCACTCAGACAATGCTATTACATCTCTGACAATGCTATTACAACTCTGAGAATGCTATTACAACTCTGACAATGCTATAACAACTCAGACAATGCTATTACAACTCTGACAAGGCTATTACAACTCTGACAAGGCTATTACCACTCAGACAATGCTATTACAACTCTGACAATGCTATTACAACTCACACAATGCTATTACAACTCTGACAATGCTATTACAACGCAGACAATGCTATTACAACTCTGACAATGCTATTACAACTCTGACAATGCTATTACAACTCAGACAATGCTATTACAACTCTGACAATTCTATTACAACTCTGACAATGCTATTACAACTCACACAATGCTATTACAACTCTGACAATGCTATTACAACTCTGACAATGCTATTACAACTCTGACAATGCTATTACAACTCACACAATGCTATTACAACTCTGACGATGCTATTACAACTCTGACAATGCTATTACAACTCACACATAGCTATTACAACTCTGACAATGCTATTACAACTCTGACAATGCTATTACAACTCTGACAATGCTATTACAACTCTGACAATGCTATTACAACTCTGACAATGCTATTACAACTCTGACAATGCTATTACAACTAACACAATGCTATTACAACTCAGACAATGTTATTACAACTCTGAAAATGCTATTACAACTCTGACAATTCTATTACAACTCTGACAATTCTATTACAACTCTGACAATGCTATTACAACTCTGACAATTCTATTACAACTCTGACAATGCTATTACAACTCTGACAATGCTATTACAACTCACACAATACTATTACTACTCACACAATACTATTACCACTCAGACAATGCTGTTACAACTCTGACAATACTAATTCAACTAACCCAATGCTATTACAACTCACACAATACTATTACTACTCACACAATACTATTACCACTCAGACAATGCTGTTACAACTCTGACAATGCTATTACAACTCACACAATGCTATTACAACTCACACAATACTATTACAACTCACACAATGCTATTACAACTCTGACAAGGCTATTACAACTCTGACAATGCTATTACAACTCACACAATGCTATTACAACTCTGACAATGCTATTACAACTCACACAATGCTATTACAACTCACAAAATACTATTACAACTCACACAATGCTATAACAACTCTGACAAGGCTATTACAACTCTGACAATGCTATTACAACTCACACAATGCTATTACAACTCTGACAATGCTATTACAACTCACACAATGCTATTACAACTCACAAAATACTATTACAACTCACACAATGCTATAACAACTCTGACAAGGCTATTACAACTCTGACAATGCTATTACAACTCAGACAATGCTATTACAACTCTGACAATGCTATTACAACTCTGACAATGCTATTACAACTCAGACAATGCTATTACAACTCGGACAATGCTATTACAACTCTGACAATGCTATTACAACTCACACAATGCTATTACAACTCTGACAATGCTATTACAACTCTGACAATGCTATTACAACTCACACAATACTATTACCACTCAGACAATGCTATTACAACTCTGACAATGCTATTACAACTCTGAAAAGGCTATTACAACTCAGACAATGCTATTACAACTCAGACAATGCTATTACAACTCTGACAATGCTATTACAACTCACACAATGCTATTACAACTCTGACAATGCTATAACAACTCAGACAATGCTATTACAACTCTGACAATGCTATTACAACTCTGACAATGCTATAACAACTCAGACAATGCTATTACAACTCTGACAAGGCTATTACAACTCTGACAAGGCTATAACAACTCAGACAATGCTATTACAACTCTGACAAGGCTATTACAACTCTGACAAGGCTATTACCACTCAGACAATGCTATTACAACTCTGACAATGCTATTACAACTCACACAATGCTATTACAACTCTGACAAGGCTATTACAACTCTGACAATGCTATTACAACTCACACAATACTATTACCACTCAGACAATGCTATTACAACTCTGACAATGCTATTACAACTCAGACAATGCTATTACAACTCTGACAATGCTATTACAACTCACACAATACTATTACCACTCAGACAATGCTATTACAACTCTGACAATGCTATTACAACTCTGACAATGCTATTACAACACTGACAATGCTATTACAACTCACACAATGCTATTACAACTTACACAATACTATTACCACTCAGACAATGCAATTACAACTCTGACAATGCTATTACAACTCAGACAATGCTATTACAACTCTGACAATGCTATTACAACTCACACAATACTATTACCACTCAGACAATGCTATTACAACTCTGACAATGCTATTACAACTCTGAAAAGGCTATTACAACTCACACAATGCTATAACAACTCTGACAAGGCTATTACAACTCTGACAATGCTATTACAACTCAGACAATGCTATTACAACTCTGACAATGCTATTACAACTCTGACAATGCTAATACAACTCAGACAATGCTATTACAACTCTGACAATGCTATTACAACTCTGACAATGCTATTACAACTCACACAATGCTATTACAACTCTGACAAGGCTATTACAACTCTGACAATGCTATTACAACTCTGACAATGCTATTACAACTCTGACAATGCTATTACAACTCAGACAATGCTATTACAACTCAGACAATGCTATTACAACTCTGACAATGCTATTACAACTCTGAGAATGCTATTACAACTCTGACAATGCTATAACAACTCAGACAATGCTATTACAACTCTGACAAGGCTATTACAACTCTGACAAGGCTATTACCACTCAGACAATGCTATTACAACTCTGACAATGCTATTACAACTCACACAATGCTATTACAACTCTGACAAGGCTATTACAACTCTGACAATGCTATTACAACTCACACAATACTATTACCACTCAGACAATGCTATTACAACTCTGACAATGCTATTACAACTCAGACAATGCTATTACAACTCTGACAATGCTATTACAACTCTGACAATGCTATTACAACTCACACAATACTATTACCACTCAGACAATGCTATTACAACTCTGACAATGCTATTACAACTCTGAGAATGCTATTACAACTCTGACAATGCTATAACAACTCAGACAATGCTATTACAACTCTGACAAGGCTATTACAACTCTGACAAGGCTATTACCAACTCAGCACAATGCTATTACAACTCTGACAAGGCTATTACAACTCTGACAATGCTATTACAACTCACACAATACTATTACCACTCAGACAATGCTATTACAACTCTGACAATGCTATTACAACTCAGACAATGCTATTACAACTCTGACAATGCTATTACAACTCTGACAATGCTATTACAACTCACACAATACTATTACCACTCAGACAATGCTATTACAACTCTGACAATGCTATTACAACTCAGACAATACTATTACCACTCAGACAATGCTATTACATCTCTGACAATGCTATTACAACTCTGAGAATGCTATTACAACTCTGACAATGCTATAACAACTCAGACAATGCTATTACAACTCTGACAAGGCTATTACAACTCTGACAAGGCTATTACCACTCAGACAATGCTATTACAACTCTGACAATGCTATTACAACTCACACAATGCTATTACAACTCTGACAATGCTATTACAACGCAGACAATGCTATTACAACTCTGACAATGCTATTACAACTCTGACAATGCTATTACAACTCAGACAATGCTATTACAACTCTGACAATTCTATTACAACTCTGACAATGCTATTACAACTCACACAATATTATTACCACTCAGACAATGCTATTACCTCTCTGACAATGCTATTACAACTCTGAGAATGCTATTACAACTCTGACAATGCTATAACAACTCAGACAATGCTATTACAACTCTGACAAGGCTATTACAACTCTGACAAGGCTATTACCACTCAGACAATGCTATTACAACTCTGACAATGCTATTACAACTCACACAATGCTATTACAACTCTGACAAGGCTATTACAACTCTGACAATGCTATTACAACTCACACAATGCTATTACCACTCAGACAATGCTATTACAACTCTGACAATGCTATTACAACTCAGACAATGCTATTACAACTCTGACAATGCTATTACAACTCTGACAATGCTATTACAACTCACACAATACTATTACCACTCAGACAATGCTATTACAACTCTGACAATGCTATTACAACTCAGACAATACTATTACCACTCAGACAATGCTATTACATCTCTGACAATGCTATTACAACTCTGAGAATGCTATTACAACTCTGACAATGCTATAACAACTCAGACAATGCTATTACAACTCTGACAAGGCTATTACAACTCTGACAAGGCTATTACCACTCAGACAATGCTATTACAACTCTGACAATGCTATTACAACTCACACAATGCTATTACAACTCTGACAATGCTATTACAACGCAGACAATGCTATTACAACTCTGACAATGCTATTACAACTCTGACAATGCTATTACAACTCAGACAATGCTATTACAACTCTGACAATTCTATTACAACTCTGACAATGCTATTACAACTCACACAATGCTATTACAACTCTGACAATGCTATTACAACTCTGACAATGCTATTACAACTCTGACAATGCTATTACAACTCACACAATGCTATTACAACTCTGACGATGCTATTACAACTCTGACAATGCTATTACAACTCACACATAGCTATTACAACTCTGACAATGCTATTACAACTCTGACAATGCTATTACAACTCTGACAATGCTATTACAACTCTGACAATGCTATTACAACTCTGACAATGCTATTACAACTCTGACAATGCTATTACAACTAACACAATGCTATTACAACTCAGACAATGTTATTACAACTCTGAAAATGCTATTACAACTCTGACAATTCTATTACAACTCTGACAATTCTATTACAACTCTGACAATGCTATTACAACTCTGACAATTCTATTACAACTCTGACAATGCTATTACAACTCTGACAATGCTATTACAACTCACACAATACTATTACTACTCACACAATACTATTACCACTCAGACAATGCTGTTACAACTCTGACAATACTAATTCAACTAACCCAATGCTATTACAACTCACACAATACTATTACTACTCACACAATACTATTACCACTCAGACAATGCTGTTACAACTCTGACAATGCTATTACAACTCACACAATGCTATTACAACTCACACAATACTATTACAACTCACACAATGCTATTACAACTCTGACAAGGCTATTACAACTCTGACAATGCTATTACAACTCACACAATGCTATTACAACTCTGACAATGCTATTACAACTCACACAATGCTATTACAACTCACAAAATACTATTACAACTCACACAATGCTATAACAACTCTGACAAGGCTATTACAACTCTGACAATGCTATTACAACTCACACAATGCTATTACAACTCTGACAATGCTATTACAACTCACACAATGCTATTACAACTCACAAAATACTATTACAACTCACACAATGCTATAACAACTCTGACAAGGCTATTACAACTCTGACAATGCTATTACAACTCAGACAATGCTATTACAACTCTGACAATGCTATTACAACTCTGACAATGCTATTACAACTCAGACAATGCTATTACAACTCGGACAATGCTATTACAACTCTGACAATGCTATTACAACTCACACAATGCTATTACAACTCTGACAATGCTATTACAACTCTGACAATGCTATTACAACTCACACAATACTATTACCACTCAGACAATGCTATTACAACTCTGAGACAATGCTATTACAACTCTGACAATGCTATTACAACTCTGACAATGCTATTACAACTCAGACAATGCTATTACAACTCTGACAATGCTATTACAACTCACACAATGCTATTACAACTCTGACAATGCTATTACAACTCTGACAATGCTATTACAACTCACACAATGCTATTACAACTCTGACAATGCTATTACAACTCTGACAATGCTATTACAACTCACACATAGCTATTACAACTCTGACAATGCTATTACAACTCTGACAATGCTATTACAACTCTGACAATGCTATTACAACTAACAGAATTCTATTACAACTCTGACAATGCTATTACAACTCTGACAATGCTATTACAACTAACACAATGCTATTACAACTCTGTAAATGCTATTACAACTCTGACAATGCCATTACAACTTTGACAATGCTATTACAACTAACACAATGACAACTCTGACAAGGCTATTACAACTCTGACAATGCTATTACCACTCAGACAATGCTGTTACAACTCTGACAATACTATTACAACTAACCAATGCTATTACAACTCACACAATACTATTACTACTCACACAATACTATTACCACTCAGACAATGCTGTTACAAATCTGACAATGCTATTACAACTCACACAATGCTATTACAACTCACACAATGCTATTACAACTCTGACAATGCTATTACAACTCTGACAATGCTATTACAACTCTGACAATGCTATTACAACTCACACAATGCTATTACAACTCTGACAATGCTATTACAACTCACACAATGCTATTACAACTCACAAAATACTAGTACAACTCACACAATGCTATAACAACTCTGACAAGGCTATTACAACTCTGACAATGCTATTACAACTCAGACAATGCTATTACAACTCTGACAATGCTATTACAACTCTGACAATGCTATTACAACTCAGACAATGCTATTACAACTCGGACAATGCTATTACAACTCTGACAATGCTATTACAACTCACACAATGCTATTACAACTCTGACAATGCTATTACAACTCTGACAATGCTATTACAACTCACACAATACTATTACCACTCAGACAATGCTATTACAACTCTGACAATGCTATTACAACTCTGAAAAGGCTATTACAACTCAGACAATGCTATTACAACTCAGACAATGCTATTACAACTCTGACAATGCTATTACAACTCACACAATGCTATTACAACTCTGACAATGCTATAACAACTCAGACAATGCTATTACAACTCTGACAATGCTATTACAACTCTGACAATGCTATAACAACTCAGACAATGCTATTACAACTCTGACAAGGCTATTACAACTCTGACAAGGCTATAACAACTCAGACAATGCTATTACAACTCTGACAAGGCTATTACAACTCTGACAAGGCTATTACCACTCAGACAATGCTATTACAACTCTGACAATGCTATTACAACTCACACAATGCTATTACAACTCTGACAAGGCTATTACAACTCTGACAATGCTATTACAACTCACACAATACTATTACCACTCAGACAATGCTATTACAACTCTGACAATGCTATTACAACTCAGACAATGCTATTACAACTCTGACAATGCTATTACAACTCACACAATACTATTACCACTCAGACAATGCTATTACAACTCTGACAATGCTATTACAACTCTGACAATGCTATTACAACACTGACAATGCTATTACAACTCACACAATGCTATTACAACTTACACAATACTATTACCACTCAGACAATGCAATTACAACTCTGACAATGCTATTACAACTCAGACAATGCTATTACAACTCTGACAATGCTATTACAACTCACACAATACTATTACCACTCAGACAATGCTATTACAACTCTGACAATGCTATTACAACTCTGAAAAGGCTATTACAACTCACACAATGCTATAACAACTCTGACAAGGCTATTACAACTCTGACAATGCTATTACAACTCAGACAATGCTATTACAACTCTGACAATGCTATTACAACTCTGACAATGCTAATACAACTCAGACAATGCTATTACAACTCTGACAATGCTATTACAACTCTGACAATGCTATTACAACTCACACAATGCTATTACAACTCTGACAAGGCTATTACAACTCTGACAATGCTATTACAACTCTGACAATGCTATTACAACTCTGACAATGCTATTACAACTCAGACAATGCTATTACAACTCAGACAATGCTATTACAACTCTGACAATGCTATTACAACTCTGAGAATGCTATTACAACTCTGACAATGCTATAACAACTCAGACAATGCTATTACAACTCTGACAAGGCTATTACAACTCTGACAAGGCTATTACCACTCAGACAATGCTATTACAACTCTGACAATGCTATTACAACTCACACAATGCTATTACAACTCTGACAAGGCTATTACAACTCTGACAATGCTATTACAACTCACACAATACTATTACCACTCAGACAATGCTATTACAACTCTGACAATGCTATTACAACTCAGACAATGCTATTACAACTCTGACAATGCTATTACAACTCTGACAATGCTATTACAACTCACACAATACTATTACCACTCAGACAATGCTATTACAACTCTGACAATGCTATTACAACTCAGACAATACTATTACCACTCAGACAATGCTATTACATCTCTGACAATGCTATTACAACTCTGAGAATGCTATTACAACTCTGACAATGCTATAACAACTCAGACAATGCTATTACAACTCTGACAAGGCTTTTACAACTCTGACAAGGCTATTACCACTCAGACAATGCTATTACAACTCTGACAATGCTATTACAACTCACACAATGCTATTACAACTCTGACAATGCTATTACAACGCAGACAATGCTATTACAACTCTGACAATGCTATTACAACTCTGACAATGCTATTACAACTCTGACAATTCTATTACAACTCTGACAATGCTATTACAACTCACACAATGCTATTACAACTCTGACAATGCTATTACAACTCTGACAATGCTATTACAACTCACACAATGCTATTACAACTCTGACGATGCTATTACAACTCTGACAATGCTATTACAACTCACACATAGCTATTACAACTCTGACAATGCTATTACAACTCTGACAATGCTATTACAACTCTGACAATGCTATTACAACTCTGACAATGCTATTACAACTAACAGAATTCTATTACAACTCTGACAATGCTATTACAACTCTGACAATGCTATTACAACTAACACAATGCTATTACAACTCTGACAATGCTATTACAACTCTGACAATGCTATTACAACTCTGACAATGCTATTACAACTAACACAATGCTATTACTATTACAACTCTGACAATGCTATTACAACTAACAGAATTCTATTACAACTCTGACAATGCTTTACAACTCTGACAATGCTATTACAACTAACACAATGCTATTACAACTCTGACAATGCTATTACAACTCTGACAATGCTATTACAACTCTGACAATGCTATTACAACTAACACAATGCTATTACAACTCAGACAATGTTATTACAACTCTGAAAATGCTATTACAACTCTGACAATTCTATTACAACTCTGACAATTCTATTACAACTCTGACAATGCTATTACAACTCTGACAATTCTATTACAACTCTGACAATGCTATTACAACTCTGACAATGCTATTACAACTCACACAATACTATTACTACTCACACAATACTATTACCACTCAGACAATGCTGTTACAACTCTGACAATACTAATTCAACTAACCCAATGCTATTACAACTCACACAATACTATTACTACTCACACAATACTATTACCACTCAGACAATGCTGTTACAACTCTGACAATGCTATTACAACTCACACAATGCTATTACAACTCACACAATACTATTACAACTCACACAATGCTATTACAACTCTGACAATGCTATTACAACTCTGACAATGCTATTACAACTCACACAATGCTATTACAACTCTGACAATGCTATTACAACTCACACAATGCTATTACAACTCACAAAATACTATTACAACTCACACAATGCTATAACAACTCTGACAAGGCTATTACAACTCTGACAATGCTATTACAACTCAGACAATGCTATTACAACTCTGACAATGCTATTACAACTCTGACAATGCTATTACAACTCAGACAATGCTATTACAACTCTGACAATGCTATTACAACTCACACAATGCTATTACAACTCTGACAATGCTATTACAACTCTGACAATGCTATTACAACTCACACAATGCTATTACAACTCTGACAATGCTATTACAACTCTGACAATGCTATTACAACTCACACATAGCTATTACAACTCTGACAATGCTATTACAACTCTGACAATGCTATTACAACTCTGACAATGCTATTACAACTAACAGAATTCTATTACAACTCTGACAATGCTATTACAACTCTGACAATGCTATTACAACTAACACAATGCTATTACAACTCTGTAAATGCTATTACAACTCTGACAATGCCATTACAACTTTGACAATGCTATTACAACTAACACAATGCTATTACAACTCTGACATTTCTATTACAACTCTGACAATGCTATTACAACTAACACAATGCTATTACAACTCAGACAATGCTATTACAACTCTGACAATGCTATTACAACTCTGACAATGCTATTACAACTCACACAATACTATTACAACTCTGACAATGCTATTACAACTCTGACAAGGCTATTACAACTAACACAATGCTATTACAACTCTGACAATTCTATTACAACTCTGACAATGCTATTACAACTCTGACAATGCTATTACAACTCACACAATGCTATTACAACTCACACAATACTATTACAACTCACACAATGCTATTACAACTCTGACAATACTATTACAACTCTGACAATTCTATTACAACTCTGACAATGCTATTACAACTCTGACAATTCTATTACAACTCTGACAATGCTATTACAACTCTGACAATGCTATTACAACTCACACAATACTATTACTACTCACACAATACTATTACCACTCAGACAATGCTGTTACAAATCTGACAATGCTATTACAACTCACACAATGCTATTACAACTCACACAATGCTATTACAACTCTGACAATGCTATTACAACTCTGACAATGCTATTACAACTCACACATAGCTATTACAACTCTGACAATGCTATTACAACTCTGACAATGCTATTACAACTAACAGAATTCTATTACAACTCTGACAATGCTATTACAACTAACACAATGCTATTACAACTAACACAATGCTATTACAACTCTGACAATGCTATTACAACTCTGACAATGCTATTACAACTCTGACAATGCTATTACAACTCACACAATACTATTACAACTCTGACAAGGCTATTACAACTCTGACAATGCTATTACAACTCTGACAATGCTATTACAACTAACAGAATTCTATTACAACTCTGACAATGCTATTACAACTCTGACAATGCTATTACAACTAACACAATGCTATTACAACTCTGACAATGCTATTACAACTCTGACAATGCTATTACAACTCTGACAAGGCTATTACAACTCACACAATACTATTACAACTCTGACAAGGCTATTACAACTCACACAATACTATTACCACTCAGACAATGCTATTACAACTCTGACAATGCTATTACAACTCTGACAATGCTATTACAACTCTGACAATGCTATTACAACTAACAGAATTCTATTACAACTCTGACAATGCTATTACAACTCTGACAAGGCTATTACAACTAACACAATGCTATTACAACTAACACAATGCTATTACAACTCTGACATTTCTATTACAACTCTGACAATGCTATTACAACTAACACAATGCTATTACAACTCAGACAATGTTATTACAACTCTGACAATACTATTACAACTCTGACAATGCTATTACAACTCTGACAAGGCTATTACAACTAACACAATGCTATTACAACTCTGACAATTCTATTACAACTCTGACAATGCTATTACAACTCTGACAATGCTATTACAACTCTGACAATGCTATTACAACTCACACAATACTATTACTACTCACACAATACTATTACAACTCAGACAATGCTGTTACAACTCTGACAATGCTATTACAACTCTGACAATACTATTACAACTCAGACAATGCTATTACAACTAACACAATGCTATTACAACTCTGACATTTCTATTACAACTCTGACAATGCTATTACAACTAACACAATGCTATTACAACTCAGACAAGGCTATTACAACTCTGACAATGCTATTACAACTCTGACAATGCTATTACAACTCTGACAAGGCTATTACAACTCTGACAATGCTATTACAACTCACACAATGCTATTACAACTCTGACAATGCTATTACAACTCACACAATGCTATTACAACTCACAAAATACTATAACAACTCACACAATGCTATAACAACTCTGACAAGGCTATTACAACTCTGACAATGCTATTACAACTCAGACAATGCTATTACAACTCTGACAATGCTATTACAACTCTGACAATGCTATTACAACTCAGACAATGCTATTACAACTCTGACAATGCTATTACAACTCACACAATGCTATTACAACTCTGACAATGCTATTACAACTCTGACAATGCTATTACAACTCACACAATGCTATTACAACTCTGACAATGCTATTACAACTCTGACAATGCTATTACAACTCTGACAATGCTATTACAACTCTGACAATGCTATTACAACTCTGACAATGCTATTACAACTAACACAATGCTATTACAACTCTGACAATGCTATTACAACTCTGACAATGCTATTACAACTCTGACAATGCTATTACAACTCTGACAAGGCTATTACAACTCTGACAAGGCTATTACAACTAACACAATGCTATTACAACTCTGACAATTCTATTACAACTCTGACAATGCTATTACAACTCTGACAATGCTATTACAACTCACACAATACTATTACTACTCACACAATACTATTACCACTCAGACAATGCTGTTACAACTCTGCCAATGCTATTACAACTCACACAATGCTATTACAACTCACACAATACTATTACAACTCACACAATGCTATTACAACTCTGACAAGGCTATTACAACTCTGACAATGCTATTACAACTCACACAATGCTATTACAACTCTGACAATGCTATTACAACTCACACAATGCTATTACAACTCACAAAATACTATTACAACTCACACAATGCTATAACAACTCTGACAAGGCTATTACATCTCACACAATGCTATTACAACTCTGACAATGCTATTGCAACTCTGACAATGCTATTACAACTCACACAATGCTATTACAACTCACACAATACTATTACAACTCACACAATGCTATTACAACTCTGACAATGCTATTACAACTCTGACAATGCTATTACAACTCCTACAATAATATTACAACTCAGACAATGCTATTACAACTCTGACAATGCTATTACAACTCTGACAATGCTATTACAACTACCACAATGCTATTACAACTCTGACAATGCTATTACAACTCACACAATACTATTACAACTCTGACAATGCTATTAAATCAAATCAAATGTATTTATATAGCTCTTCGTACATCAGCTGATATCTTAAAGTGCTGTACAGAAACCCGGCCTAAAACCCCAAACAGCAAGCAATGCATGTGAAAGAAGCACGGTGGCTAGGAAAAACTCCCTAGGAAAAACTCCCTAGAAAGGCCAAAAACCTAGGAAGAAACCTAGAGAGGAACCAGGCTATGAGGGGTGGCCAGTCCTCTTCTGGCTGTGCCGGGTGGATATTATAACAGAACATGGTCAAGATGTTAAAATGTTCATAAATGACCAGCATGGTTAAATAATAATAATCATAGTAGTTGTCGAGGGTGCAACAAGCACGTCCGATGAACAGGTCAGGGTTCCATAGCCGCAGGCAGAACAGTTGAAACTGGAGCAGCAGCACGGCCAGGTGGACTGGAGACAGCAAGGAGTCATCATGCCAGGTAGTCCTGAGGCATGGTCCTAGGGCTCAGGTCCTCCGAGAGAAAGAAAGAGAGAAAGAGAGAATTAGAGAGAGCATATTTAAATTCACACAGGACACCGGATAAGACAAGAGAAATACTCCAGATGTAACAGACTGACCCTAGCCCCCCGACACATAAACTACTGCAGCATAAATACTGGAGGCTGAGACAGGAGGGATCAGAAGACACTTGTGGCCCCATCCTATTACAACTCACACAATGCTATTACAGCTCATACAATGCTATTACAACTCTGACAATGCTATTACAACTCATACAATGCTATTACAACTCTGACAATGCTATTACAACTCTGACAATGCTATTACAACTCTGACAATGCTATTACAACTCTGACAATGCTATTACAACTCTGACAATGCTATTACAACTCTGACAATGCTATTACAACTCATACAATGCTATTACAACTCTGACAATGCTATTACAACTCATACAATGCTATTACAACTCACACAATGCTATTACAACTCACACAATGTTATTACAACTCTGACAATGCTATTACAACTCACACAATACTATTACAACTCTGACAATGCTATTACAACTCACACAATGCTATTACAACTCTGACAATGCTATTACAACTCTGACAATGCTATTACAACTCTGACAATGCTATTACAACTCTGACAATGCTATTACAACTCTGACAATGCTATTACAACTCACACAATGCTGTTACAACTCTGACAATGCTATTACAACTCTGACAATGCTATGACAACTCTGACAATGCTATTACAACTCTGACAATGCTATTACAACTCTGACAATGCTATGACAACTCTGACAATGCTATTACAACTCTGACAATGCTATTACAACTCACACAATGCTATTACAACTCACACAATGTTGTTACAACTCTGACAATGCTATTACAACTCACACAATACTATTACAACTCTGACAATGCTATTACAACTCACACCATGCTATTACAACTCTGACAATACTATTACAACTCTGACAATGCTATTACAACTCTGACAATGCTATTACAACTCACACAATGCTATTACAACTCTGACAATGCTATTACAACTCTGACAATACTATTTCAACTCACACAATACTATTACAACTCACACAATGTTATTACAACTCTGACAATGCTATGTGGTCCCATGTGGCTCAGTTGGTAGAGCATGGTGTTTGCAACGTGTTTGCAACGCCAGGGTTGTGGGTTCGATTCCCACGGGGGACCAGTACGGAGAGAAAAAAAATGTATGAAATGTATGCATTCACTACTGTAAGTTGCTCTGGATAAGAGCGTCTGCTAAATGACGTAAATGTAATTACAACTCTGACAATGCTATTACAACTCACACAATGCTATTACAACTCACAAAATACTATTATAACTCTGTGGAACCTCAAAGGGATCTCATTTCTTACTAAACTTCAAGTATATTTTCCCATTTCGTGAGCGATAGATGTTTCAAGAGATGTTTACCAACTTAAAAAAATGTAGTATTAACCTTGGAACATTACTACTGTTTAGAGAAGATACTTGGACAATAGCCCATGAGGATTACCACCTTGTACCTTTGGTCAGTGAAATTGTCTGCTGTTGCACAACACAGGAATACCATAATGTTAATATGATTTAGACCTTAGTGTAAATTACCATGTTATTACTCAAATGTATTGTTTTGGCAGATGCTTTATTCAAGGTGACATTGAGATCTGCACATTATAGTATGACAATATGCTGAATGTGATTATATCCTACTTATTCAACTTGCCATTTATCACAAGGGTTAAATAAATAGAAATGGAATGAAATGTGACTCCTCCTCCCTTCTGAAAGAAAACAAAAGCCCAGGCTCTCCTTTGCATATTCCTGACACCTCCAGACTGAAACATGAGACGTTATATAAATACCAGCTTTCTTACTTCACCTGATGACCTCCTGTAAATATTATTTATGACCCAAAGCACATCTTTTAATTCCAGATATGTATTTCTAGTGATATCCGAGTCACCGCTCTAATGCAAGCCACAAGTCTGCACCCATTTTTCAACCAGACAATGAATATTCAAAAGATGTGCTTTAGAAAGGTGGGCTGTAAAAAAAGAAAAGGGGAGAGTTAACATGAATGAATATTCATAGGAGTAAAAATGAAAGCGAGA
The DNA here is from genome assembly GCF_965601325.2 of Salmo salar. NCBI lineage: Eukaryota > Metazoa > Chordata > Actinopteri > Salmoniformes > Salmonidae > Salmo > Salmo salar. Next base: position 51,375,896 of record NC_138311.1, on the reverse strand, counting down.
CCCGGGCTAATTTCCAAGGACAATTAATCATAAGACCGGGGAGTTAACAGATTTATTTTTTTTAACAGCCAGAGTAAAATAATTAATATAATCCCATACCCATCAAAAACACTGTCTCATCACTAATCCCAGCAGAAAGAGCCATTAGAGCAAACAGCAGAGGAAAGGTAATTGTGTACCAGGAGGAAGGAAGATTACTTCCTCTAACTAACACCTGAGTTACTGAGGGAGAAGAGAGAAACCAGGTCTGTAACCACCTCAAGGTGCTGCCTGGGTAAAAATATGTTTGTAGCACATAGTGTGGAGTCATCTAGAGCAACCCCTTCCTCCACTATTATAGAACACCCCATTCCTACACTATTCTAGAACACCCCATTCCTACACTATTCTAGAGCACCCCATTCCGCCACTATTCTAGAGCACCCCATTCCACCACTATTCTAGAACACCCCATTCCTACACTATTCTAGAACACCCCATTCCTCCACTATTCTAGAGCACCCCATTCCACCACTATTCTAGAACACCCCATTCCTACACTATTCTAGAACACACCATTCCTCCACTATTCTAGAACACTCCATTCCTCTACTATTCTAGAACACACCATTCCTCCACTATTCTAGAACACCCCATTCCTCCACTATTCTAGAACACCCAATTCTTCCACAATATCTAGAACACCCCATTCCTCCACTGGTACTTCGTGGACACCCATGATCATGGAGAGGAGTTAATCTCACTGGACGTGTTTCCATTACTGCTCATAAGTTTAAAAAATGATCTTCTATACGTAGAGATTTATTTACTGAGAATCTACACTCCACAGTATATTTACTGAATGTCTACACTCTATAACATCAAAACGCCAAAACAGTTTAAACAATTGTTGTGATATAGACCCACTTCAAAAACATGAGTAATGTTTGAACCTTCCTGTGGGTTTTAGTCCACTGATCAAAGAGAGACAGAAAGTCTCCACAGATAGATAGTCTCCATAGAGAGACATACAATCCACAGAGAGACAGACAGAAACCTCTCCCTTTTAAGAGACAATGGTGTTTCCTGTCCAATTCAGAGCCTGCAGGTGTTAGTGAATAGCACAGAAGGTAGTTAGGCTTTATAGGCCCTGCTGTATTAGCCCTTGAAAAGACCTCTGTTAATATCTGGTCTCTGTGTTACAGCCCTAATCTGCACCGACTTGTTTACGGTCAATCCTGAGGTGCCTCCCTTTGTGAACATAATGTGATGGTTCAGTCATAGAGGTTCACTTCTTCATTGTGGATGTTTTCACCGTGGGGCTATTCAGGATTAAACAACACACCCACATGGGGATGCTTTCACCGTGGGGCTATTCAGGGTCAAACAACACACTTACATGGGGATGCTTTCACCGTGAGGCTATTCAGGGTCAAACAACACACTTACATGGGGATGCTTTCACCGTGGGGCTATTCCGGGTCAAACAACACACTCACATGGGGATGCTTTCACCGTGGGGCTATTCAGGGTCTAACAACACACTTACAAGGGGATGCTTTCACCGTGGGGCTATTCCGGGTCAAACAACACACTTACATGGGGATGCTTTCACCGTGGGGCTATTCAGGGTCAAACAACACACTCACATGGGGATGCTTTCACCGTGGGGCTATTCAGGGTCAAACAACACACTGACATGGGGATGCTTTCACCGTGGGGCTATTCAGGGTCAAACAACACACTCACATGGGGATGCTTTCCCTTTGATGTCCAAGCTGTGCTGGATGATTTTCTCTCTGTTGTAAATCAGCATCAGTTTGCTTGACGCTGTCGTTGTGATTGAAATAATTAATTACCCTCACGTCTCTAATCAGAGAAGCTAGGAGATGTTAGACACGCTGACATGGAAAATGTAGCTTGTCTTTTATTGCTTCCTCCAGGGAAATTAATTGTAATTAAGTATGGGACATTGATGCCAAGACAGGAGTGAAAGGTCACTGTTCAAAAACTGAAGGTGTAAGGAAGGCCTGGGCAATTATTTTCCATGGAGGGCCACATTAGAATATATTTTTGCCATCGCTGGCCAGAATCATATTACAGGATTATACATCATGTGTATGACTGTGCTGACAGATATATCTACTGTAAATCACATCCAGATATACTACTTATTTTACTTTTTTAACATGCACAGAAATAAACCACATCCATGTTCTCCTTTTGGTAGGTATTTTCATTATTAAACATGCAATGAACTACACAGAAGGAAAAGTACACTGTGCATTCAACACCACGGACAGAACTCTTGTTAACGGGTATGCACAAAAACACAAGAAAGAGAGAGAGCTCAACATTACATTTAAACTACTCAATCAGTGTGAGGAGTGACGTCTCTGATGGGCATTGACAAGAGCAGTGAAGTCAGGTATAGTTTCTGACGTCGCTATGCGCAGGATTGCTGAGAGGTGAGAGTCAGTAAGATATGATTTGTGCTTGACTTGTTATATTTCATCACTGACAATGTCTGTTCACATACATAGGTTGACCCAAACAGTACAAACATCTTCTGAGCATGATTCCTAATCTTTGGAAAGTTTTGTTCATCGAGAGATGCATAGAACCTCGTCAGTGACATTGTTTTGAATAGTTCTCCAATCACTGCATCAGACTGAAGATCGATGAGCTCAAGTTTCAGGTCAGTGGGAGCGTTATCCACATTGAAGGTGAAAGGAGAGGACACCAACAGCATGTCATTTTCCAACACTTTGAAATCCTCAAAACAACAAGAAAACTCAGAGTTCAAAGCACGCAGCAGCGATGGATACTTCTCCCGCTGGTCATCTGAACAGACTAGTAGTGTCAGAAGGTGGGTGAGATTGTTGGCTTCTACTTGGCGGGTCAGGAGGAGTAATTTTCCCTTGAAGGCTTTGACAAGGCTGTACATCTGATGTGCAAAAAGGCCCTTCCCTTGTAGTTTGGAATTCAGTTCATTCATGAGGGCCATGATGTCCACGGTGAAGGCAAAATCAGCCAACCATTCTTTATCTTGCAGTTGAGGGAAATCCACCTATTTTCCTTTCATTTGCAAAAACTCAACAATCTCCGACTTCAGGTCCCACACCATTTTAAGCACCTTCCCCAAACTCAACCATCTCACGTTTGCGTGGTAGGGGAGATCTGCACGACCCGACTCTGTCTCTTCCAACAGTGAGACAAACTGCCTGTGGTTTAAAGATTTTGCTCTTATGAAGTTTACCACTTTAGTGACTGTATCCACAACATGGTTCATTCTCAAAACATATTTACAGAGCACCTCCTGATGAATAATGCGATGCAGGAAAATACTTTTCTGATCTGGGTTCAACTACTTGATCTTGTATCCTTTTCCAAAGGCCAACGTTTCTGTTGTCAAGTTTGGGCACCCATCAGTGGTCACACTGGATAACTTTTCAAAACTCAGTCCCAGCTTTGCCACACATGTATTAACCTCCTCCAATAAATCTTTCCCTGTGGTTGTGCTCTTCATTGACTGCACTGAAGCAAACTCCTCTGTCATTTCATTGTCTGGGTTTATGACTCGTAAGAATATCAACAACTGCGCTGTGTCACTTGCATCACTGCTCTCATCCAGGACCAAGGAGAAATAGGTGAAGTCTTTTACCTTGTCTTTCAACTGTTGTTCCATATTCTCTACGAAGTCCTCAACATGCCGTGTCACTGTTCATCTTGACATGGAAACATTTTCAAACAGATCTTTCTTGTCGGGGCAAAGTATTGCTGCAGAGTCAATTAAACATTCTTTAATGAATTGGCCCTCAGCGAATGGCTTGCTATGTTCAGCAATTTTGTGGGACAGTACACAATTCCGTAATTTGCTGGATGCAGTTTTGTGAAAAGTCCTTGCTGCTTTTGCAACTGAGAAAGCAACTCTTTCGGTGCACTTGCCCTCTTCTCAGAAGACATATTCCTGTATTTCTCTTCATGCTTCGTCTGGAAGTGTTGGGACAAGTTGTAGTCTTTCAAGACAACGATGCTCTCTTCGCACACTAAGCACACAGCTTTCCATGATACCTCAATAAAGAAATATTTCGAAGTCCACTCTTGCTGGAACACCCTACATTCATTGTCGACTTTCCTTTTCATAGAAATCTTTGAAAAACAATTTTCTGCGCAATTTCTAGCTAGCTACTATTTGTAACTGTGACGTGTGTGTCAGCCTGTCAGTCACTGTCTATCCTCGTGCAGTTGTTATTTATACGTGCCTTCAAAATAAATGTCCCACAAGCGGTGGGACAAAGGCGAGTATTCATTGGGCTTTTAATTTGAATAACAAATACGTTTTTCTAAACTTTACTATCGCAAATTCTTTACGTGATCTGAGAATGATTCCGTGGGTCGTATTGAATCAGGTCTTGGACTGTCTTTATGTTCACTCCCTCTCTCCCGTTCCATAGTTACCCATCCTCACCCTGTTGTCTCTGTTTGTGAACCAAACAATCCGGTCGACCTTCATCTCATCTTATTCAATCCACAGTCCCATAAAGGGATCAAATGAAACGAATGTCTCCACCCCTCAGCGTCTACCGAATGACTGCTGAATAAAATCACAGAGGCAAAATGGCTCTGACATAACCTGATCGACGCAGTGACGCCATACAACACTGCGCTCCACCCTGCAATACATCAGTGCCAGGAAACATTGGACCTGGAGACACGCTGATTGAATCAGGGGCCAGGGAGACTCTGGGGAGAGGTCATCCATACCGGGCCAACAGCAGGCTCCCCTCCCCCTCTCTCTCTCTCACTAAACTATAGTCTCCCAAAGCACAAGACTGGAGCTGCAGCTCAAACCACCACCAGACCAGACCCCACAAACTGAATCATATCCGTCTTAGAGGGAATTTAAAAGGTAAAAGCCAAACGTATCACTGAAGTTGAAGTGTTTCAGAAATCATTCCTGTGCATAAAGCATTACTATTTAGATTATTTTTATTTAACCTTTATTTAACGAGGCAATTCAGTTAAGAACAAAATTCTAATTTACAATGATGGCCTACTGGGGAACAGTGGGTTAACTGCCTTGTTCAGGGGCAAAAATACAGATGTTTACCTTGTCAGCTCGGGAACTTGATCCAGCAACCGTTCGGTTACTGGCCCAACGCTCTAACCACTAGGCTACCTGCTGTTTTAGTGGAGCAGATGAAATGCATTCTGTTGACGTTCAAGTCCTTGGCCATGTTCAGACCAGGTCTTTTAAGCCAAATCAGAGTAGTAAAATCCTGACTGCTCATTCCCCTGGCTCTGTGTGACTAGATAGCAACTCATATAGAAATGAGATGATATAGAAATAATTTTAATGAGACATTTTGTGGGCATAAACAATATCATAAAATCACAAGATATGATGACCATCATTCTTTGTTATTCAACATCTTTATGGTTTACTAAAGTCTTTGATGGCTGTGAAATGCACCTTATAAAAACCTAATGATTCTAGCCCCAGGATAAATGACCAATACCTTTGATTCATTACGGTATAATAGCCTTAAAGATAGTAGAAAACAGATCTGTCAGATTATTTTACTGGGTTTGCCATTTTTAATAATGGAAATTACAATGATATCCGATAATAGTTTATCATTCTAAAGTTGAAGAAGATATTACAATGGAGCTTTTGTGAAACTAATGAAGCTGACACTTCGCTTTATCGTTGAAAACAATAGTTCAACAATAATAGAATAATCTTCTATTTCATTTTTCAGGCTTATGTTTTTTTTTGCTCAGTGAACACCATGCATGCCAATGCAGGCAAATTATTTGCATCTTATTAACTTTCCGAGGAGGTTAAAACGACATGTTTGTAAAGGTCCTTCAAAATTACTTAAAAAAAATAAAAAACATTGTTTGTATATTGTTTGTGCGGTAAGGAGGGAAGAATGTCCCCACACGAGGTGTTGTTATCAGTGTCACCTGTCTAAACACTGAAAGGCCGTGTCCTACACCACTTTGACCCACCTTGTCTGCTGGCAAAGGAAAATCGACAAGAAAATGAGTTCTAAAGTGCAGGGGTATTAGTAGCAGTGTAAGCAATTTTGTGAATCTATTGTGTAGAGATATTGTTTTTCTACAGATGAACATGGTTTCCATCAGTTGTGGGTGGGTAGTTTAATTGTGTTTTCTTGTGTGGACATGGGTGCTACTCAGTATGGGTTCACCTGCCTCAGCAATACTAAATACAAAGACTCCAGCCACCCCAGTCATAGACTCTTCTCTCTGCTACCTCGCGACAAGCGGTACCGGAGCGCCATGTCTAAGTCCAAAAGGCTTCTGAACAGCTTCTACCCTCAAGCCATAAGGCTCCTGAAAAGCCAATCAAATGGCTATCTGGACTATTTTTTCATTATTATTTATTTTTTACTTCAGTTTATTTTAGTAAATACTTTCTTAACACTTATTTTTCTTATAACTGCATTGATGGATAAGGGCTTGTTAGTAAGCACTTCACTGTAAGGTCTACACCTGTTGTATTCGCCGCATGTGACAAATACAATTAGATTTAATTCGATTTGATCTCCATCTTTGATAGATTATTGTTGAGAGCCAATGGAAGATGGGATGAATGAGTTATATGCATCCATTGAATATATGAAGAATTGTCCTGACAGCTACTTCAAGAAATGTAAGTCAATGTAAATAGGTGGCCATTTGATTAATTGTTCAGCAGTCTCATGGCTTGGGGGTAGAAGCTGTTAAGGAGCCTTTTGGATGTAGACTTGGGGCTCCGTTACCACTTGCAGTGCGGTAGCAGAGAGAACAGTCTATGACTAGGGTGACTGGAGTCTTTGACAACATGCATCCCTGGACTTGTGTACTATAAACAGAGCATGATTCCACCTATACAACAGAATATGACATAAAAAATAGAGGTCTATGGCCACACCAGCTTGTTTGGCGTCGAAAGAAGGATGCATGCAGAAGATAACCCCATACCCAGTGTAAAATATGTTAATAGTCTTTGATGTTATGGGGCTATTTTGCTTCCACTGGTCCTGGGGCCCTTGTTAAGGTCAACGGCATCATGAAATTTACCCCGTACCAGGACATTTTAGCCAAAAACCTGTTTGCCTCCGCGAGGAGGCTGAAACTTGGCCCCAAGTGGATCTTCCACCAAGACAATAACTCCAAACACACATCAAAACGCACAAAGAAATGGTTTCTTTGACCACAAAATCAACATTTTACAATGGCCGTCTAAGTTTCCGGACTTGAACCCCATTGTAAACCTGTGGTTTGAATTGAAGAAGGCAGTCCATAAGCGCAGACAGGATATCAAGGATCTCAGCGCTGTTATCCTTGCAAGGGAAGGGTACCAGAGTATGGAAAACTGGGGTGCCAATAGTTTTGACCCCTATCTTTTTTAGAGAAAAAAAATATTACTTGTTAAACACAATCTCTTTCTCTGAGCAATTGTATTAGTATAAAATAATATCATTTCCCAATTTTCTGGAGCATACAATACAGTGGCTTGCGAAAGTATTCACCCCCTTGGCATTTTTCCTGTTTTCTTGCCTTACAAACTGGAATTAAAATAGATTTTTTGGGGGGGGGTTGTATCATTTGATTTACACAAACAAGAAATAAGACAAAAAAATGAAAACTTGAGCGTGCATAACTATTCACCCCCCTAAAGTCAATACTTTGTAGAGCCACCTTTTGCAGCAATTACAGCTGCAAGTATTTTGGGGTATGTCTCTATTAGCTTGGCACATCTAGCCACTGGGATTTTTGCCAATTCTTCAAGGCAAAACTGCTCCAGCTCCTTCAAGTTGGATGGGTTCTGCTGGTGTACAGTAATCTTTAAGTCATACCCCAGATTCTCAATTGGATTGAGGTCTGGGCTTTGACTAGGCCATTCCAAGACTTTTAAATGTTTCCCCTTAAACCACTCAAGTGTTGCTTTAGCAGTATGCTTAGGGTCATTGTCCTGCTGGAAGGTGAACCTCCATCCCAGTCTCAAATCTCTGGAAGACTGAAACAGGTTTCCCTCAAGAATTTCCCTGTATTTAGCGCCATCCATCATTCCTTCAATTCTGATCAGTTTCCCAGTCCCTGCCGATGAAAAACATCCCAACAGCATAATGCTGCCACCACCATACTTCACTGTGGGGATGGAGTTCTCAGGGTGATGGGAGGTGTTGGGTTTGCGCCAGACATAGCGTTTTCCTTGATGGTCAAAAAGCTAAATTTTAGTCTCATCTGACCAGAGTACCTTCTTCCACATGTTTGGGGAGTCTCCCACATGCCTTTTGGCAAACACCAAATGTGTTTGCTTATTTTTTTCTTTAAGCAATGGCTTTTTTCTGGCTACCCTTCCGTAAAGCCCAGCTCTGTGGAGTGTACAGCTTAAAGTGGTCCTATGGACTGATACTCCAATCTCCGCTGTGGAGCTTTGCAGCTCCTTCAGGATTATCTTTGGTCTCTTTGTTGCCTCTCTGATTAATGCCCTCCTTGCCTGGTCTGTGAGTTTTGGTGGGTGGCCCTCTCTTGGCAGGTTTATTGTGGTGCCATATTCTTCAATTATTTAATATTGGATTTAATGGTGCTCTGTGGGATGTTCAAAGTTTCAAGATTTTTTTATAACCCAACCCCGATCTGTACTTCTCCACAACTTTGTCCCTGACCTGTTTGTAGAGCTCCTTGGTCTTCATGGTGCCACTTGCTTGGTGGTGCCCGTTGCTTAGTGGTGTTGTAGACTCTGGGGCCTTTCATAACAGGTGTATATATACTGAGATCATGTGACAGATCATGTGACACTATGATTGCACACAGGTGGACTTTATTTAACTAATTATGTGACTTCTGAAGGTAATTGGTTGCACCAGATCTTATTTAGGGGCTTCATAGCAAAGGGGGTGAATAAATATGCACGTACCACTTTTACGTTCATTAAAAAAATATATTGTTTATTTAAACAAGTTATTTTTTGGGATTTCACTTCACCAATTTGGACTATTTTGTGTATGTCCATTACAAGAAATCCATATAAAAATGTATTTAAATTACAGGTTGTAATGCAACAAAATAGGAAAAACGCCAAGGGGGATGAATACTTTTGCAAGGCACTGTATAGCTGAGCGTTTGTATTATTATTTTATAGTCTTTTTTGTTCATCTTTATCAAGGCTGCCAAGAATTTCAGTGGTTACTGTATATCACTGAATGAAGCTCTGGCTTGTAGTGGTCGGTTGTACAATAGATAGTCCTATCAGTACAGTGACTCTAGCCTTTAAGATGTCGTTTTAGTACAGTGTGATAAATGAACATTGCTCACGGAGCTGGTAAATTTATGTTTTAATCATTTAAATGTAACACTCTAAATCACACAGTTGCTTTATTTGTTTGAATTCTGAGTAATGTTGAAATCCAGTTAAATTAGTTGTAGATTTTCTGGTTTATTTTATTGGCCAACTGGACATTACAACCTACGAGCAATAATGTATGTATCTGAAAATATGATAAGTCATTAAAACCATTTACTAATATGCTAATGTGTTACATTAAACTGTCTTAGCCCTCTGCAAGAACAATAAAGAAAATTGATTTAAAAGTAAAATATTTCTTCTAATTTCAGATATTAAACCTCCTAGTGACTGCATCAGTCTTGTCAGAGGTACCTGGGTCTTCTAACAGTGAACAAGGACAAATAACCAGAGAGCATCCCAGAACCTTCCCCTCCCCAAAAGAAAGCCACACTCAGCTGCCCCACCCCCCACCCCCACCCCCCATCCCCTTCAGAGCTCCACTGTTCCAAAGTAAACTCAGTTGCCATAGTAACACCCTCGCGGCTAGTCTGTAAGGTCACCAGCCGCCGAGCACAACCCTCAGAGAGCAGGCATAACTAATGTCCTGCAGGTTCAGGCTTGTTGTAAATAGTCTCAGGTGACAGCCTACAGTACAAATACTCAATTACGCTTGCTTAAAGGAAATTATTTAACAGCCAGCACTCAACCTGCGTGACATCAGTGTTGCCGGGCAACACCGGCTGATTGCAGGGCCTAAAATTTGGTATTGATCAGAGGAGGCGGGCCGGCGCCAGCGAGGGACTGGAAGCGTTCCACCACTACGATTTACACAGGGGGTTTGGGGGGGTTGAGGAAAAGGGGAATCTGCACACAGCACCCAGCTCAGAGAGCTGAAAACCCCTCAGGAACCAATTTGCACACGGCTACAGTGTAATATCTGCACCAGTCAATAATTGCAATCTGATGCCCCTCCTGCCATCAATATGACCATTCCTCCCTCTCCTTACAGCACCTTGAAAGTTCTAGGCCAATCCATGGAGCACAATAGATTTCCAATGAAGCCGAGATATTTTGACTTTGGGAGCCTACTCTCCATGTAATTAAATCTCTGACTAAGGGTGGCTGCAATTAAGGATAAAGACCCAACCTTTAGAAGGTTTCAGGGAGTAGAACTATCAGGGAAAGAAGCACAATGAAGATGCTACATTGTGTTTCTATTTCTAAACAGTAGAAGAAGAAGCTATCAACATCTGTTTCTATTTCTAAACAGTAGAAGAAGAAGCTATCAACATCTGTTTCTATTTCTAAACAGTAGAAGAAGCTATCAACATCTGTTTCTATTTCTAAACAGTAGAAGAAGAATCTATCAACATCTGTTTCTATTTCTAAACAGTAGAAGAAGCTATCAACATCTGTTTCTATTTCTAAACAGTAGAAGAAGAAGCTATCAACATCTGTTTATATTTCTAAACAGTAGAAGAAGAAGCTATCAACCTCTCTGCTTTGTTAGCAGGGCTCTCTTTTAGAAAACTCTCGGTTAGCATATAGCACACTGTAGCACAGGTTTCCGATGTGTACGTCTCTGCCATTCGGCTGGTTGTGAACCCTCTATAAAAGCTCCTGCGCTCTAGTCATGAAGGAATCAATCACTTGTCCTTGCCAGACACCTTACAACTCCCTCTCCTGGCAGCTCTCAGAAATGCAGTGTGTTTTGTGAGGTCACACCCCCTCACATCTGACCCAGAAGAGCCCGTTGTAGCCAAATCTCCCGTGCTCCATGGAACGCCCCACATAGAACTGTCTACTCTACATTGAACAGACATGGAGGATGTCAGCCCCTTGTCTCATCACAGGACTGTCCTATAAAATACATTGGCCATAATGTGATCTATGTGTACGAAAGTAAAGTCTCAAAGGCTACAGCCGCTGCTGCCTCTTTAATAGGAGCCAGCTACCAACAAGAGCAAATTCCAAGACCTAGATGTAATGGAAAAACCCTCCCAAGTCTTCCCAAGCTTTCATTTGGAAATCTCTCAGACAAACTGCACGTTGCTCTTTGTCCCTGACTGAGACAATTCAGCCCCACCATCTAGAGTGATAGGGAACCATTCATCCCCACCATCTAGAGTGATAGGGAACCATTCATCCCGAACCATCTAGAGTGATAGGGAACCATTCATCCCCACCATCTAGAGTGATAGGGAACCATTCATCCCGAACCATCTAGAGTGATAGGGAACCATTCATCCCCACCATCTAGAGTGATAGGGAACCATTCATCCCCACCATCTAGAGTGATAGGGAACCATTCATCCCGAACCATCTAGAGTGATAGGGAACCATTCATCCCGAACCATCTAGAGTGATAGGGAACCATTCATCCCGAACCATCTAGAGTGATAGGGAACCATTCATCACCACCATCTAGAGTGATAGGGAACCATTCATCCCCACCATCTAGAGTGATAGGGAACCATTCATCCCGAACCATCTAGAGTGATAGGGAACCATTCATCCCCACCATCTAGAGTGATAGGGAACCATTCATCCCCACCATCTAGAGTGATAGGGAACCATTCATCCCCACCGTCTAGAGTGATAGGGAACCATTCATCCCGAACCATCTAGAGTGATAGGGAACCATTCATCCCCACCATCTAGAGTGATAGGGAACCATTCATCCCCACCATCTAGAGTGATAGGGAACCATTCATCACCACCATCTAGAGTGATAGGGAACCATTCATCCCCACCATCTAGAGTGATAGGGAACCATTCATCCCGAACCATCTAGAGTGATAGGGAACCATTCATCCCCACCATCTAGAGTGATAGGGAACCATTCATCCCCACCATCTAGAGTGATAGGGAACCATTCATCCCCACCATCTAGAGTGATAGGGTACCATTCATCCCCACCATCTAGAGTGATAGGGAACCATTCATCCCCACCATCTAGAGTGATAGGGAACCATTCATCCCCACCATCTAGAGTGATAGGGAACCATTCATCCCCACCATCTAGAGTGATAGGGAACCATTCATCCCCACCATCTAGAGTGATAGGGAACCATTCATCCCCACCATCTAGAGTGATAGGGAACCATTCATCCCCACCATCTAGAGTGATAGGGAACCATTCATCCCCACCATCTAGAGTGATAGGGAACCATTCATCCCGAACCATCTAGAGTGATAGGGAACCATTCATCCCCACCATCTAGAGTGATAGGGAACCATTCATCCCGAACCATCTAGAGTGATAGGGAACCATTCATCCCCACCATCTAGAGTGATAGGGAACCATTCATCCCGAACCATCTAGAGTGATAGGGAACCATTCATCCCCACCATCTAGAGTGATAGGGAACCATTCATCCCCACCATCTAGAGTGATAGGGAACCATTCATCCCCACCATCTAGAGTGATAGGGAACCATTCATCCCGAACCATCTAGAGTGATAGGGTACCATTCATCCCCACCATCTAGAGTGATAGGGAACCATTCATCCCGATCCATCTAGAGTGATAGGGAACCATCCAGCCCACACCATGGACGACAGCATATAATGTCCTTCATTATTATAACACGTGACATATGGTTTGTGCGTGCGCGTATGTGCACATCCTTGTGTTCATTTGTCTTCGCAAAGGGACATCATTAATTTGTGTGTATTATTCTGTGTATTAGGCTGTGAGTATTCTGCGGTGAGTATTAGGCTGTCAGTATTCGGCTGTGAGTATTAGGCTGTGAGTATTAGGCTGTGAGTATTAGGCTGTCAGTATTCAGCTGTGAGTATCATGCTGTGAGTATCATGCTGTGAGTATTATGCTGTGAGTATTATGCTGTGAGTATTAGGCTGTGAGTTTTATGCTGTGAGTATTATGCTGTGAGTATTATGCTGTGTGTATTATGCTGTGTGTATTATGCTGTGTGTATTATGCTGTGTGTATTATGCTGTGAGTATTAGGATGTGAGTATTATGCTGTGAGTATTAGACTGTCAGTATTATTCTGTGAGTATTAGGCTGTGTGTATTATTCTGTGAGTATTATTCTGTGAGTATTAGGCTGTCAGTATTAGGTTGTCAGTATTATGCTGTGAGTATTATTCATGCCTAAAGACACCTTGGTAGAAATGGAGTGGATGTTTTAGGTACATTTAAGATTTAGAACACATACAAAGGTTTATGAAAGGAGAGAGAAAAGATTAACCAAGCACCTGCAAAGTTATTTCAGCAATTATTTTATTGATTTAAATAGGCAAGTCAGTTAAGAACAAATTCTTATTTACAATGACGTTCTACACCGGCCGAACCCGGATGACGCTGGGCCAATTGTGCGCCGCCCTATGGGACTCCCAATCACGGCCGGTTGTGATACAGCCTGGATTTAAACCAGGGTGTCTGTGGTGACGCCTCAAGCCCTGAGATGCAGTGTCTTAGACAGCTGCGCCACTCAGGAGCCCATTGCTCCTATAATCTTAAAGTAAGTGCTTTATTTTATTTAGCTTTATGTGACTGTTCACGGGGATCTATAGGGCAGTATTTATGCCACATTGGCCACTGTTGAAACATCAAGAATGGTAATAGGAGTGATCAAATAGCCACTACCTCACCAATAATCCCATTTTATATGGCATATACGACATGGAAGCAGAGGTCATATCCTTCTTAACCTCTGGTTTCACTGGCTGTGTTCAAACGTATTCTAGATGTTATTATTTTGTAAACAGCGGTGCCATCCTGTCCGGCCCGGGTTAACGACTGCTGAGTTACAGTTTAGACCTACAAGGGCAGATTGGTAGCCGTCGTCAGCACCAGTTGTACCTTTGTAATGGGGCCGATTTTAAAGAAGTGCCTTGAAATATGCTTCTGCACCTTTAATAAGTTCCAGCAGCGTCCGAAGCTGCGGGTTGCTTTTCCCCAGGCGCTGGTCTGAGTTTAGCAAACATTTATCACATATCTAACACCACTCCTGCTAAAGCAGACAAATGCTTTCCTGCTCTGGAATCCCTTCCGTTAGCCATCAAAATCAGGCCAACAAATCTGCCTTTAATAGTTATCTATGGAGCCTCTCACGTACAATGAACACCCACATTTATTTCACCGCTTTCTCCTGCCCAGGGTAAGTGGATTCATTAGTACAGAGCACAAGTTCAGCATCTTCACACATAGTATCAATGGTTTAAGTTGAGCTACAGCAGTGCTCAGATTCTCTGGCATCTGTACTCCAACACCCCCCCCACCCAGACCTAAAGCCGGGCTCATTACAAAGGCTCCTCTGAAAAACACAACCTTCCCACTAATAGCCCACAGATTGATTTTTAATTAGTAACACTTTTGGATGGTGGCCATTTTCAAATGGATCCTATATGAATAACTAATCACCGTTTCAGTTTTAAGGGTCCTCTCTAAGTAGATGGCCTTAAGGTCAAACATTGATTGGATTCTCACAGGATGATCTCTGCTCCTTGTTCAACCTGTAACACATTATCAGTCTTGTTATATGTAGGATCTATCCACAACCCTCCTACAATATGTAGGATCTATCCACAACCCTCCTACAATATGTAGGATGTATCCACAACCCTCCTACAATATGTAGGATCTATCCCCAACCCTACTACAATATGTAGGATCTATCCACAACCCTCCTACAATATGTAGGATCTATCCACAACCCTCCTACAATATGTAGGATCTATCCACAACCCTCCTACAATATGTAGGATCTATCCACAACCCTCCTACAATATGTAGGATCTATCCCCAACCCTCCTACAATATGTAGGATCTATCCACAACCCTCCTACAATATGTAGGATCTATCCACAACCCTCCTACAATATGTAGGATCTATCCCCAACCCTACTACAATATGTAGGATCTATCCCCAACCCTACTACAATATGTAGGATCTATCCACAACCCTCCTACAATATGTAGGATCTATCCCCAACCCTCCTACAATATGTAGGATCTATCCACAACCCTCCTACAATATGTAGGATCTATCCACAACCCTCCTACAATATGTAGGATCTATCCCCAACCCTCCTACAAATTGTAGGATCTATCCCCAACCCTCCTACAATATGTAGGATATATCCCCAACCCTCCTACAATATGTAGGATATATCCCCAACCCTCATACAATATGTAGGATCTATCCCCAACCCTCCTACAATATGTAGGATCTATCCACAACCTTCCTAAAATATGTAGGATCTATCCACAACCCTCCTACAATATGTAGGATCTATACACAACCCTCCTACAATATGTAGGATCTATCCCCAACCCTCCTACAATATGTAGGATCTATCCACAACCCTCCTACAATATGTAGAATCTATCCCCAACCCTCCTACAATATGTAGGATCTATCCACAACCCTCCTACAATATGTAGGATCTATCCCCAACCCTCCTACAATATGTAGGATCTATCCCCAACCCTCCTACAATATGTAGGATCTATCCACAACCCTCCTACAATATGTAGGATCTATCCACAACCCTCCTACAATATGCAGTCTAAGGCACTGCATCTCAGTGCTAGAGGTGTCACTACAGACCCTGGTTCGATTCCAGGCTGTTTCACAACCGGCCGTGATTGGGAGTATCATAGGCCCAGCGCGCAATTGGCCCAGCGTCGTCTGGGTTAGGGTTTGGCCGGGTAGACCGGCATTGTAAATACAAATTTGCTCTTAAAACTGACCTGCCTAGATAAATAAAGGTTTAAAATATATATGTATATAACTAAATAAATCTATCCACAACCCTTCTACAATATGTAGTGTCTATCCACAAACCTTCTACAGTGACGCCTATGTGTTTGTTGAAACACCATTGTACAATGAAAATGATTTGTCGTTGTTATAGACCTATAGTGTGGAGTAAGTGAGCACCACACATAACCATAATATCAATCCCGGAAGTTTGGATAGCTCCATATCTCAATGACTGTAGAGAGAAGTAGTGTAGCTGAGGTGTAAACTAAAGTGGATCAGGTCAGTGTGGGTGTTGGGTTGGGTGTATATCATTAATTTATTCACACACAACAAAGGATGTTTTGCAGCAACTGCAGATTGCCTCTTTAACACACTTGCATAGTTGGATTGCACTGCCATCAAGGATTTTTTTTAAATCATTAATTAAAATAGATTTAATACAAATTAAGGTTTAATTTACCTTTGCATTTCTTTGTCTAGTGAAAGTGAACAGTGTTTCACTATAACTATGTGTGTTCATGCAGTTTAAGCATGTGTGTTTGTCTGAGTGTGTACTGTACACAGGCTGTGTGTGTATTGTATGTATATATTATTATGTGTGTATTATAATATATTATTATGTGTGTATTATAATACATTATTATGAGTGTATTGTAAAAAAAATATTATTTGTGTATTATGCGTGTATTATAATATATTATTATGTGTGTATTATGTGTGTATTATAATATATTATTATGTGTGTTTTATGTGTATTATGTGTGTATTATAATATATTATTATGTCTATTATGAGTGTATTATGTGTGTATTATAATATATTATTATGTGTGTTTTATGTGTGTAGTATGTGTGTATTATAACATATTACTATGTGTGTTTTATGTGTGTATTATAATATATTATTATGTGTGTATTATGTGTGTATTATAATATATTATTATGTGTGTTTTATGTGTGTTTTATGTGTGTATTATAATATATTATTATGTGTATTATGTGTGTATTATAATATATTATTAAGTGTGTATTATGTGTGTATTGTGATAAATTATTGTGTGTATTATGATATATTATAATATATTATTATGTGTGTATTATGATATATTATAATATATTATTATGTGTGTATTATAATATATTATAATGTGTGTAATACTTGTGTATTATAATATATTATTATGTGTGAATTACGTGTTTATTATGATCTATTATTATGTGTGTATTATGATATATTATAATATATTATTATGTGTGTATTACATGTGTATTATGAGATATTATTATGTGTGTATTATGATATATTATAATATATTATTATGTGTGTATTACGTGTGTATTATGATATATTATTATGAGTGTAATACTTGCGTATTATAATATATTATTATGTGTGAATTACGTGTGTATTATGATATATTATTATGTGTGTATTAGGATATATTATAATATATTATTATGTGTGTATTGCGTGTGTATTATGATATATTATTATGTGTGTATTATGATATATTATAATATATTATTACATGTGTATTATGATATATTATAATATACTATTATGTGTGTATTATAATATATTATTATGTGTGTAATACTTGTGTATTAAAATATATTATTATGTGTGTATTACGTGGGTATTATAATATATTATTATGTGTGTATTATGTGTATATTATATATTATTATGTGTGAATGATGTGTTTATTATGTATTTAATGTGTATTGTATGCATCATGGGTGTGAAGAGGCATCACACATTTTGTGCCTCTTCACACATATCTGACCTAGCAATCCACTCAACGGTAATTTATTGGTGCGATCCATCATTTTCATGTTTTATTATAGCCAGCGTTGGAGATATCATTCACAAATAGGCGCACTCGGCTGAGATGACAGCCAGGGAGAGGGATGTCCTTTACCGTTGTCCTCTGCCAAGCGCTTTCAGGGAGCCTCCATGGCAGACAGGAGAGAGAGAGAGAGAGAGAGAGAGAGAGAGAGAGAGAGAGAGAGAGAGAGAGAGAGAGAGAGAGAGAGAGAGAGAGAGAGAGAGAGACTCTCAGTGACAGCCATGTCACATGACTACCTTTGTATTTGGTGGCCATAACTCAGCGCCTGAGAGGGTAGGATCCCTGGAGAATCCCTGGATGATCCCTGGGACTCAACGTAGTATGATCTGCAGATTAATGCAAAAGGCCTTTGCCTCTGGCCAAACACTTGCGTCCTCCAAATTTGTATCCGCTAAAATGTTGGGTCCCATGTTTATTTGGGTAATGAATTGCAGTAATTAATGCACCTATTGATTCTTCCACAGTGTCTCCTACAAAGGCCAGTCTGATTTTTAATTTAGAGAGAGTGGGAGTGTACAGAGTACAATGGGAGGGGAAGGCAGGAAAACATAACCCAGCCAGAAAACATAACCCAGACAGAAAACATAACACATCCAGAAAACATAACACAGACAGAAAATATAATCCAGCCAGAAAACATAACACAGCCAGAAAACATAACCCAGACAGAAAACATAACACATCCAGAAAACATAACACAGACAGAAAATATAACCCAGCCAGAAAACATAACACAGCCAGAAAACATAACACAGCCAGAAAACATAACCCAGCCAGAAAACACAACACAGCCAGAAAACATAACACAGACAGAAAACATAACACAGCCAGAAAACATAACACAGCCAGAAAACATAACACAGCCAGAAAACATAACACAGCCAGAAAACACAACACAGCCAGAAAACACAACACAGCCAGAAAACATAACACAGACAGAAAACATAACACAGCCAGAAAACATAACACAGCCAGAAAACATAACACAGCCAGAAAACACAACACAGCCAGAAAACACAACACAGCCAGAAAACATAACACAGCCAGAAAACATAACACAGCCAGAAAACATAACACAGCCAGAAAACATAACCCAGCCAGAAAACATAACACAGCCAGAAAACATAACACAGCCAGAAAACATTACCCAGCCAGAAAACATAACACAGCCAGAAAACATAACACAGACAGAAAACATAACACAGCCAGCACAATTGCAATATGTGTTTGTAGGGTGAGAGTGAAATTGTTGTATGAATCACATTTGAATATATTCAATTAAATCTCACAAGTTGGAGGCGTTGGGTGCTCCATGCTGTTATTTTGCTTCTTTTTCCCTTCCTGGTTGTAATACAAATGTAAATGGTAAGAAGGCAACAGGGACGTTTGGCTTAGGAGCGTTTCAACAGCTGTGGTGGCACACTAATAAACACAATACAAACAAAATACAAAATTAGCATATAATCTCCTGGAATTATGAATGCGCTAATCTCTATCATCTTGCCTTGTTAAGAGAGGCATTGGCTGAAAACGGGATGTCGAGGGAAACATCATTTCAGGGGAAAATGAACCTCAAGGACAGGAACACTTCCCTTTAAGTATGCTCTCTCTAATTGTCTCTCTCTCTTTTTCTCTTTCTTTCTCACTTTCTCTCTTTCTCTCTTTCTTTCTTTCTTTCTCTTGGAAGACCTGAGCCCTAGGACCATGCCTCAGGACTACCTGGCCTGATGACTCCTTGCTGTCCCCAGTCCACCTGGCCGTGCTGCTGCTCCAGTTGTAACTGTTCTGCCTGCGGCTATGGAACCCTGACCTGTTCACCGGATGTGCTACCTGTCCCCGACCTGCTGTTTTCAACTCTCTAGAGACAGCAGGAGCGGTAGAGATACTCTCAATGATCGGCTATGAAAAGCCAACTGACATTTACTCCTGAGGTGCTGACCTGTTGCACCCTCGACAACCACTGTGATTATTATTATGTGACCCTGCTGGTCATTTATGAACATTTGAACATCTTGGCCATGTTCTGTTATATTCTCCACCCAGCACAGCCAGAAGAGGACTGGCCACCCCTCATAGCCTGGTTCCTCTCTAGGTTTCTTCCTAGGTTCTGGCCTTTCTAGGGAGTTTTTCCTAGCCACCGTGCTTCTACAACTGCATTGCTTGCTGTTTGTGGTTTAAGGCTGGGTTTCTGTACAGCACTTTGTGACATCAGTAAGAAGGGCTGTATAAATACATTTGATTGATATTAGCCAGATTGAGATCAGCAATCCAATTATCACTCAATGATGACGAACTTGTATTGATTCAGTTGTGGATCATCATAACATATGCATCCTATTCTATGTGTGTTACCGTTCGCTAGGGCCCTTAGCACATTATAACAGCTCTCCTGATTGGTTGTTCTTCTCTGTGCTGTGGTTCCATGGGTGGTGCCCTATGTAAGCACTGGGTCACGGCTGCATTCACACTACTTACCAGGGTCTGCTGGAGAACATTGAACACTACCAGCCAACCCATTTATTCTTATTTGTTGACGTTCACCTTAAGAATTGCTTGAGCCCCTTGCATGTCATTATAGGAAAATGAGCTTTTGGCCTTCAATTATGATTTGAAAAACTTGAGTTTAGTTCAAATACGATCAACAGTTTTATATTGATAGCTATAGTTGCTGCTACAAAAGTACTCTAAACACCCAAGAGGTGTGTGGGATTTGTCAGTATTATCTCAAAGAGACGCAGGAATTCACTAAACAGATAAGTTTCCTTATGTAGCAATGTGTTATTTTAAGATTAGATATTGTGCATTCAAAAAGTGTTCATACCCCTTGAATTTTTCCACATTTTATTGTGTTCCAGCCTGAATTCAAAATAGTTTAAATAATGTTTTTGATAAAGTGAAAATATGTTTTTAGACATTCTTGTTAATTTATTGAAAATGAAAGTAGAGGAGAGATTGACAGGATCACTACTTGTTTTTGTAAGAAGTGTTGACATGCTGAATGCACTGAAGTGTCTGTATAAACTACTAGCACATAGCTCAGACACATCCATACCCCGCAAGACATGCCACCAGAGGTCTCTTCACAGTCCCCAAGTCCAGAACAGACTATGGGAGATGCACAGTACTACATAGAGCCATGACTGCATGGAACTCTATTCCACATCAGGTAACTGATGCAATCAGTAAAATCAGATTTAAAAAACAGATAAAACTACACCTTATGGAACAGCACAGACTGTGGAGAGAAACACACACACAGGCACACACAGGCACACAATAAGACACGCACTTTACACACACGTACACATGGATTTTGTATTGTAGATATGTGGTAGCAGAGGGAACACACGTAATGTGTTGTGGAAAGTGTTATGAAATGCTATGTCATGTAATATTTAAAATTGTGTGTACTGCCTTAATGTTGTTGGACCCCAGGAAGAGTAGCTGCTGCCTTGGCAGGAACTAATGGGGATCCTTAGTAAATACTAATACAGAAATACTGTATCACGTTTACATACTGTAAGTATTCACACTCTGAGTCAATACATGTTAGAATCACCTTCGGCAATGATTACAGTCTTTCTGGGAAAGTCTCTAAGAGCTTTGCACACCTGGATTGTACAATGTTTTCACTTTTTATTTGAAGTCTTCAAGCTCTGTCAAGTTGGTTGTTGAAAATGTTCAAGTCTTGCCATAGATGTTCAAGCCAATTTAAATCGAAACTGTAACTCGGCCACTCAGGAACATTCACTGTCTTCTTCGTAAGCAATTCCAGCGTATATTTGGCCTCGTGTTTTAGGTTATTGACCTGCTGAAAGGTGAATTTGTCTCCCATTGTGTTGGAAAGCGCACTGATCCAGGTTTACCTCTAGAATTTTGCCTGAGCTTAGCTCTATTCCGTTTCTTTTTATCCTAAAAAACTCCCTAGTCCTTGCCGTTGACAAGCATAACCATAACATGATGCAGCCACCACATTGCTTGAAATTATGATGAGTGGTACTTAGTGATGTGTTGTGTTGGATTTGCCCCAAACATAACGCTTTGTATTCAGGACATAAAGTTCATATCTTTGCCAATTTGTTTGCAGTTTTAGTGTCTTATTGCAAACAGGATGCATGTTTTGGAATATTTGTATTCTGTACTGGGTTCCATCATCAAATCAAATCAAATCAAATTTATTTTTATATAGCCCTTCGTACATCAGCTGATATCTCAAAGTGCTGTACAGAAACCCAGCCTAAAACCCCAAACAGCAAGCAAAGCATGTGAAAGAAGCACGGTGGCTAGGAAAAACTCCCTAGGAAAAACTCCATAGAAAGGCCAAAAACCTAGGAAGAAACCTAGAGAGGAACCAGGCTATGAGGGGTGGCCAGTCCTCTTCTGGCTGTGCAGGGTGGATATTATAACAGAACATGGTCAAGATGTTAAAATGTTAAAATGTTCATAAATTACCAGCATGGTCAATAATAATAATCATAGTAGTTGTCGAGGGTGCAACAAGCACGTCCGGTGAACAGGTCAGGGTTCCATAGCCGCAGGCAGAACAGTTACAACTGGAGCAGCAGCACGGCCAGGTGGACTGGGGACAGCAAGGAGTCATCATACCAGGTAGTCCTGAGGCATGGTCCTAGGGCTCAGGTCCTCCGAGAGAAAGACAGAAAGAGAGAAAGAGAGAATTAAAGAGAGCATATTTAAATTCACACAGGACACCGGATAAGACAAGAGAAATACTCCAGATGTAACAGACTGACCCTAGCCCCCCGACACATAAACTACTGCAGCATAAATACTGGAGGCTGAGACAGGAGGGATCAGAAGACACTGTGGCCTCATCCGATGATACCCCCGGACAGGGCCAAACAGGCAGGATATAACCCCACCCACTTTGCCAAAGCACAGCCCCCACACCACTAGAGGGATGTCTCCAACCACCAACTTACCGTCCTAAGACAAGGCCGAGTATAGCCCACAACGATCTCCGCCATGGCACAACCCAAGGGGGGGCGCCAACCCAGACAGGAAGACCACGTCAGTGACTCAACCCACTCAAGTGACGCACCCCTCCCATGGACGCCATGGAAGAACACCAGTAAGCCAGTGACTCAGCCCCTGTAAAAGGGTTAGAGGCAGAGAATCCCAGTGGAAAGAGGGGAACCGGCAAGGCAGAGACAGCAAGGGCGGTTCGTTGCTCCAGCCTTTCCGTTCACCTTCACACTCCTGGGCCAGACTATACTTAATCATAGGACCTACTGAAGAGATAAGTCTTCAGTAAAGACTTAAAGGTTGAGACTGAGTCTGCGTCTCTCACATTGGTAGGCAGACCATTCCATAAAAATGGAGCTCTATAGGAGAAAGCCCTACCTCCAGCCGTTTGCTTAGAAATTCTAGGGACAATTAGGAGGCCTGCGTCTTGTGACCGTAGCGTACGTGTAGGTATGTACGGCAGGACCAAATCGGAAAGATAGGTAGGAGCAAGCCCATGTAATGCTTTGTAGGTTAGCAGTAAAACCTTGAAATCAGCCCTTGCCCAGGAAGCCAGTGTAGGGAGGCTAGCACTGGAGTAATATGATCAAATTTTTTGGTTCTAGTCAGGATTCTAGCAGCCGTATTTAGCACTAACTGAAGTTTATTTAGTGCTTTATCCGGGTAGCCGGAGAGTAGAGCATTGCAGTAGTCCAGCCTAGAAGTAACAAAAGCATGGATTAATTTTTCTGCGTCATTTTTGGACAGAAAGTTTCTGATTTTTGCAATGTTACGTAGATGGAAAAAAGCTGTCCTTGAAACAGTCTTGATATGTTCTTCAAAAGAGAGATCAGGGTCCAGAGTAACGCCGAGGTCCTTCACAGTTTTATTTGAGACGACTGTACAACCATCCAGATTAATTGTCAGATTCAACAGAAGATCTCTTTGTTTCTTGGGACCTAGAACAAGCATCTCGGTTTTGTCCGAGTTTAAAAGTAGAAAGTTTGCAGCCATCCACTTCTTTATGTCTGAAACACAGGCTTCTAGCGAGGGCAATTTTGGGGCTTCACCATGTTTCATTGAAATGTACAGCTGTGTGTCGTCCGCATAGCAGTGAAATTTAACATTATGTTTTCGAATGACATCCCCAAGAGGTAAAATATATAGTGAAAACAATAGTGGTCCTAAAACGGAACCTTGAGGAACACCGAAATTTACAATTGATTTGTCAGAGGACAAACCATTCACAGAGACAAACTGATATCTTTCCGACAGATAAGATCTAAACCAGGCCAGAACTTGTCCATGTAGACCAATTTGGGTTTCCAATCTCTCCAAAAGAATGTGGTGATCGATGGTATCAAAAGCGGCACTAAGATCTAGGAGCACGAGGACAGATGCAGAGCCTCGGTCTGACGTCATTAAAAGGTCATTTACCACCTTCACAAGTGCAGTCTCAGTGCTATGATGGGGTCTAAAACCAGACTGAAGCGTTTCGTATACATTGTTTGTCTTCAGGAAGGCAGTGAGTTGCTGTGCAACAGCTTTTTCAAAAATTTTTGAGAGGAATGGAAGATTCGATATAGGCCGATAGTTTTTATAATTTCTGGATCAAGATTCGGCTTTTTCAAGAGAGGCTTTATTACTGCCACCTTTAGTGAGCTTGGTACACATCCGGTGGATAGAGAGCCGTTTATTATGTTCAACATAGGAGGGCCAAGCACAGGAAGCAGCTCTTTCAGTAGTTTAGTTGGAATAGGGTCCAGTATGCAGCTTGAGGGTTTGGAGGCCATGATTATTTTCATCATTGTGTCAAGAGATATAGTACTAAAACACTTTTGTATCTCCCTTGAGCCTAGGTCCTGGCAGAGTTGTGTAGACTCAGGACAATGGAGCTTTGGAGGAATACCCAGATTTAAAGAGGAGTCTGTAATTTGCTTTCTAATGATCATGATCTTTTCCTCAAAGAAGTTCATACATTTATTACTGCTGAAGTGAAAGCCATCCTCCATTTGCGAAGGCTGCTTTTTAGTTAGCTTTGCGACAGTATCAAAAACAAATTTCGGATTGTTCTTATTTTCCTCAATTAAGTTGGAAAAATAGGATGATCGAGCAGCAGTGAGGGCTCTTCGATACTGCACGGTACTGTCTTTCCAAGCTAGTCGGAAGACTTCCAGTTTGGTGTGGCGCCATTTCCGTTCCAATTTTCTGGAAGCTTGCTTCAGAGCTCGTGTATTTTCTGTATACCAGGGAGCTAGTTTCTTATGACAGATGTTTTTTGTTTTTAGGGGTGCAACTGCATCTAGGGTATTGCGCAAGGTTAAATTGAGTTCCTCAGTTAGGTGGTTAACTGATTTTTGTCCTCTGACGTCCTTGGGTCGGCAGAGGCAGTCTGGAAGGGCATCAAGGAATCTTTGGGTTGTCTGAGAATTTATAGCACGACTTTTAATGCTCCTTGGTTGGGGTCTGAGCAGATTATTTGTTGCAATTGCAAACGTAATAAAATGGTGGTCCTATAGTCCAGGATTATGAGGAAAAACATTAAGATCCACAACATTTATTCCATGGGACAAAACTAGGTCCAGAGTATGACTGTGGCAGTGAGTAGGTCCAGAGACATGTTGGACAAAACCCACTGAGTCGATGATGGCTCCGAAAGCCTTTTGGAGTGGGTCTGTGGACTTTTCCATGTGAATGTTAAAGTCACCAAAAATTAGAATATTATCTGCTATGACTACAAGATCCGATAGGAATTCAGGGAACTCAGTGAGGAACACTGCATATGGCCCAGGAGGCCTGTAAACAGTAGATATAAAAAGTGAGTGAGTAGGCTGCATAGATTTCATGACTAGAAGCTCAAAAGACGAAAACGTCATTGTTTTTTTTTTTGTAAATTGAAATTTGCTATCATTTCATTTCACTTCGTCATTTAGGTTAGTATTGTGGAGTTTCTTTTTAAGGGGTGGATCAGCTTAATATTGCGGAAAGATTGTTGCTTCCATCAATGTAATTGTCTGTATCATTTCCAATCCCCCATATATTTTTCGGGCTAAATATATATATCCATATACATACACGTACATATACATATGCATACATATACACATATATACACACACATACCTATATAGACATACATACTTTTTTTTTAATATACCTTTATTATTCACCGCAAACCCTACCACCCTTCCCCCAATTAGAGTAAATTAATAAACAATAACACTTAGGCTTCTACCTTCAGTTTATTCATCTTATACACATTTTACAGACACAATCTATTTTGCAATAGTCATATTTTTGTTTGTTTTTAGTCCTTCCTCTATTTCTGATGTCCATCCAGTTTGATTTCTATTTGTAACTGTGCTATTTCACAAAATGTCTGAACCTACATGCATTTTACAGACCCCGTATGTTTTACATTGGTTATCTTGTTATAAGTTCCACCCTTCAGCTCCATTTAACCCCTCCCATCTATCTCTCAACATCATCCATTTTGTATTTCTATTTGCCATATATTTTTCAGCTGTGCTGTGATGCTTGACAAAAGTACTGAACCTTTCTATTCTCATAGCTTCTACAGATTGTAAATTAAAAAAAAAATGTTTTGCTAAAATAATTATTATATTATTGATTGATTGACTATGGCTTTTCAAATCACTCAGTAATGCTATCTGCAGCGTTAGTTTTAGGCAAATGTTGCAATTCTTCAGCCATTCCTGGGCCTGTGACCAAAAACGAGCTACATATGGACAATACCAAAATAAATGATCTAATGACTCTGCCTCCTCACAGCAAAATCTGCAGAGCTGGGAAGATTGTATCACCCATATACAGTGGGGAGAACAAGTATTTGATACACTGCCGATTTTGCAGGTTTTCCTACTTACAAAGCATGTAGAGGTCTGTAATTTTTATCATAGGTACACTTCAACTGTGAGAGACGGAATATAAAACAAAAATCCAGAAAATCACATTGTATGATTTTTAAGTAATTCATTTGCATTTTATTGCATGACATGAATCCGGCGTTGTTTTGGGTATCAATTCATAAACCATGTGCCATGGAATGGGTACATCAAAAATCTCTTCCCAACTATTTTGCAATTTATTTGGCACAGCTGTCAGTTTTTTAGTCCTTAAATGAAATTGGTATATGTTTTTATTTATCACACTTTTCTTTAACCATTTATGTTCTTTAATACAGGGCCGACATTCAAGTTCCTTACTTTTTTTCCCCTTCTACTTGCCGTTTCCATTTTTGTGGCAATGCTGCAAGTAGTTGGCTGTAATTTTGGGTAGAGCAGACATTTCCATATGTCTGTGTTAGCTGCATGTGTGACATAACTCCACCAGTCCTATTTATGATATCATTCACAACAATTATACCTTTCTTAAATATTTGTTCGAAAAATACATTTTTTTATCAATTAGTATATTTGAGTTTAAACACAATATTTGTTGTATTATTTGTTCTGTTTTTTCAGGTGGATTAAACTGAAATTGCAACCAACTTTCTAAGGCTTGTTTAAAAAATAACTATATTTTTTAGATGATTTCCTTTTCAAACAACCAAAAGTGAGCACTTGTAATCTAAATAAAGGGGAAAAGGCCATTCTTGAACATGGAATGAGACAAATCCTACCAATTTACTAGAGAACCCGTTTGGATTTAAGTATAACTTTTGTATGACTGATGCCTTTAGTGAGAGGTCTAGTGCTTTAATATTTAATCATTTCTGCCCTCTGAATTCAAATTCATTATGTAAATAGGCCCTTTTAATTTTGTCTGGCTTGCCATTCCAAATAAAATTGAATATTTTTTGGTTCATACAATTTAAAAAGCAGGTAGTATTGTGGAGTTACTACAATGTTGTTGATCCATCCTTCCTTTTCTCCTATCACAGCCATTAAACTCTAAGTGTTTTAAAATCACCATTGGCCTCATGGTGAAATCCCTGAGCGGTTTCCTTCCTCTCCGGCAACTGCGTTAGGAAGGACGCCTGTATCTTTGTAGTGTCTGGGTGTAGTGATAAGTAATAACTTCACCATGGTCAAAGGGATATTCAATGTCTGTTTTGTTGTGTTTTTTTTACTCATCTAGCAATAGGTGCCCTTCTTTGCAAGGCATTGGAAAACCTCACTGGTCTTTGCGATTGAATCTGTGTGTGAAATTCACTGCTCGACTGAGGGACCTTACAGATAATTGTATGTGTGAGGTACAGAGATGAGATAGTCATTCAAAAATCATGTTAAACACTATTATTGCACACAGAGTGAGTCTATGCAACTTATTATGTGACTTGTTAAGCAAATGTTTACTCCTGCACTTATTTAGGCTTACCATAACAAAGAGGTTGAATACTCATTGACTCAAGACATTTCAGCTCAATTTCTAAACACGTAATTCCACTTTCACATTATAGGATATTGTGTGCAGACCAGTGACACAAAATCTCAATTTAATCAATTTTAAATTCAGGCTGCAACACAACAAAATGTGTAGAAGTCAAGGGATGTGAATACTTTCTGAAGGCACTGTAAGATAAGAAAATGTAATTGTCCATTTGGTTAGCAAAAAAATGAAATTTGTAATTTGGCACTCTGTTATACAAAATAATGGCTTTTCAAAATGATGTATCACTTCAACCTCATTCATTATCTCATATACAGCACTTGTTTTTTTATTTGATTTATTTCACCTTTATTTAACCAGGTAGGCTAGTTGAGAACAAGTTCTCATTTGCAACTGCGACCTGGCCAAGATAAAGCAAAGCAGTTCGACACATACAACAACACAGAGTTACACATGGAATAAACAAACATACAATCAATAATACAGTAGGAAAATGTAT
This sequence comes from Salmo salar, assembly GCF_965601325.2. NCBI lineage: Eukaryota > Metazoa > Chordata > Actinopteri > Salmoniformes > Salmonidae > Salmo > Salmo salar. The sequence continues at coordinate 51,347,216 of NC_138311.1, read as the reverse complement.
ATACAGTATGTGAAAATGAGGTAGGATAAGAGAGGTAAGGCAATAAATAGGCCATGGTGGCAAAGTAATTATAATATAGCAATTAAACACTGGAAAGGTAGGATGTGCAGAGGACGAATGTGCAAGTTGAGATACTGGGGTGCAAAGGCGCAAGATAAATAAATAAATACAGTATGGGGATGAGGTAGATTGGATGGGCTATTTACAGATGAGCTTTGTACAGGTGCAGTGATCTGTGAGCTGCTCTGACAGCTGGTGCTTAAAACTAGTGAGGGAGGTAAGAGTCTCCAGCTTCAGAGATTTTTGTAATTCGTTCCAGTCATTGGCAGCAGAGAACTGGAAAGAGAGGCGGCCAAAGGAAGAATTGGCTTTGGGGGTGACCAGTGAGATATACCTGCTGGAGCGCATGCTACGGGTGGGTGCTGCTATGGTGACCAGTGAGCTGAGATAAGGTGGGGCTTTACCTAGCAGAGACTTGTAGATGACCTGGAGCCAGTGGGTTTGGCGACGAGTATGAAGCGAGGGCCAACCAACGAGAGCGTACAGGTCGCAGTGGTGGGTAGTGTATGGGGCTTTGGTGACAAAACGGAAGGCACTGTGATAGACTGCATCCAATTTGTTGAGAAGAGTGTTGGAGGCTATTTTGTAAATGACATCGCCGAAGTCGAGGATCGGTAGGATGCTCAGTTTTACGAGGGTGTGTTTGGCAGCATGAGTGAAGTATGCTTTGATGCGAAATTCTAGATTTCATTTTGGATTGGAGATGTTTAATGTGAGTCTGGAAGGGGAGTTTACAGTCCAAAACAGACACCTAGGTATTTGTAGTTGTCCACATATTCTAAGTCAGAACCGTCCAGAGTAGTGATGCTGGATGGGCGGGCAGGTGCGGGCAGCGATCGGTTGAAGAGCATGCATTTAGTTTTACTTGCACTTAAGAGCAGTTGGAGGCCACGGAAGGAGAGTTGTACGGCATTGAAGCTCATCTGGAGGTTTGTTAACACAGTGTCCAGCGAAGGGCCAGAGGTACACAGAATAGTGTTGTCTGCGTAGAGGTGGATCAAAGAATCACCAGCAGCGAGAGCGACATCATTGATGTATACAGAGAAGAGAGTCGGCCCGAGAATTGAACCCTGTGGCACCCCCATAGAGACTGCAAGAGGTCCGGACAACAGGCCCTCCGATTTGACATACTGAACTCTATCGGAGAAGTAGTTGGTGAACCAAGCAAGGCAATCATTTGAGAAACCAAGGCTGTTGAGTCTGCCAATAAGAATGTTGTGATTGACAGAGTCGAAAGCCTTAGCCAGGTCGATGAATACGGCTGCACAGTAATGTCTCTTATCGATGGTGGTTATGATATTGTTTAGGACCTTGACCAACTGAGGTGCACCCATGACCAGCTCTGAAACCAGAGTGCATAGAGGAGAAGGTACGGTGAGATTCGAAATGGTCAGTAATCTGTTTGTTAACTTGGCTTTCGAAGACCTTAGAAAGGCAGGGTAGAATAGATATAGGTATGTAGCAGTTTGGGTCTAGAGTGTCTCCCCCTTTGAAGAGGGGGATGACCGCGGCAGCTTTCCAATCTATGGGAATCTCAGACGATACAAAAGAGAGGTTGAACAGGCTAGTAATAGGGGTTGCAACAATTTCGGCAGAGGTGCTCTTATTCTCCATGGACTTTACAGTGTCCCAGAACTTTTTTGAGTTTGTGCTACAGGATGCAAATTTCTTCTTGAAAAAGCTAGCCTTAGCTTTCCTATCTGCCTGTGTATATTGGTCTCTAACTTCCCTGAAAAGTTGCATATCACGGGGGCTATTCGATGCTAATGCAGAACGCCACAGGAGGATTTTGTGCTGGTCAAGGGCAGACAGGTCTGGAGAGAACCAGGGGCTATATCTGTTCCTGGTTCAAAAAAATTTCAATGGGGCATGCTTATTTAGGATGGTGAGGAAGGCACTTTTAAAGAATAACCAGGCATCCTCTACTGACGGGATGAGGTCAATGTCATTCCAGGATACCCCGGCCAGGTCGATTAGAAAGGCCTGTTCGCTGAAGTTTTTTAGGGAGCGTTTGACAGTGATGAGGGGTGGTCGTTTGACCGCAGACCCATTACGGATGCAGGCAATGAGGCAGTGATTGCTGAGATCTTGGTTGAAAACAGCAGAGGTGTATTCGGAGGGTGAGTTAGTTAGGATGATATCTATGAGGGTGCCCGTGTTTACCTGGTAGGTTCATTGATCATTTGTGTGAGATTGAGGGCATCAAGCTTAGATTGTAGGATGGCTGGGGTGTTAAGCATGTCACAGTTTAGGTCACCTAGCAGCACGAGCTCAGAAGATAGATGGGGGGCAATCAGTTCACATATGGTGTCCAGTGCACAGCTGGGGGCAGAGGGTGGTCTATAGCAGGCGGCAACGGTGAGAGACTTGTTTCTGGAAAGGTGGATTTTTAGAAGTAGAAGCTCGAATTGTTTTGGTACAGACCTGGATAGTCAAAACTCTGCAGGCTATCTCTGGTACAGACCTGGATAGACAAAACTCTGCAGGCTATCTCTGCAGTAGATTGCAACGCCGCCCCCTTTGGCAGTTCTATCTTGGCAGAACATTTTATAGTTAGGGATGGAAATTTCTGGATTTTTGGTGGTTTTCCTAAGGCAGGATTCAGACACGGCTAAGACATCCAGGTTGGCAGAATGTGCTAAAGCAGTGAAAAATGCAAACTTAGAGAGTAGGCTTCTAATGTTAACATGCATGAATCCAAGGCTTTTACGGTTACAGAAGTCAACAAATGAGAGCACCTGGGGAATAGGAGTGGAGCTAGGCACTGCAGGTCCTGGATTAACCTCTACATCACCAGAGGAACAGAGGAGAAGTAGGATAAGGGTACGACTAAAGGCTATAATAACTGGCCGTCTAGCACATTCGGAACAGAGAGTAAAGGGAGCAGGTTTCTGGGCACGATAGCATAGATTCAAGGCATAATGTACAGACAAAGGTATGGTAGGAAGAGAGTACATTGGAGGTAAACCTAGGCATTGAGTAATGATGAGAGAGAAATAGTCTCTAGAGACGTTTAAACCAGATGATGTCATCACATATGTGGGAGGTGGAACAACATGGTTGGTTAAGGCATATTGAGCAGGGCTATAGGCTCTACAGTGAAATAAGACAGTAATCACTAACCAGGACAGTAATGGACAAGGCATATTGATATTAGGGATAGGCATGCGTAGCCAAGTGATCGTATGGGTCCAGTGAGTGGTTGGGCTGGCTGGGGACACGGTGATTCAGACAGTTAGCAGGCCGGGGCTAGCAAGCTAGCATAAGGACCTTAGAGGGATGTCGCGATGGGGGAAAGTCTGTTTTTGCCTCCTCGTGTGGTGACGTCGATAGACCAGTCGTGGAATTAGTAGGGTTCCAAGTAGCAGAGGGGTCCAAGTCCAATTGGCAAAATGGGTGTAGTGGTCCAAGAAACTGGCCGATGGATCTACATTTGATAACTTGTGTTAGCCAAGAGTTAGCCCTAAAATCTGAGGCTTGTTGAAAAGGTGCACTTGCAACAAACGTTTTTTTATCTACCATTTCAGCTGATGTTGTACCAGTGTTTTTCAGTTGACTATAAATACCATCTGAGAGTGTAAGAGGAAACGTAACAGACGTGATTACCAAATTCATTAATAACACACTTAAACTAAATCATGGTTGGCAAACAGCTCAGTCCATCGATAAGTTTATCCCACTACTTAGAACAATGATTATGAATAATGATTCATATTAACCTCCTACATTCCTCAAGCAATGCCTTATTAAAGACAAAATAGGAAGAAGACTAATTGAGCTGACCAATAGTAATATCGGCATGCTCAACTGCCAGGGCTGAGCAAGAGTTTGAAAAATAGCTGCTCTGCAGTTTAAATTAATCAGTTGTATTTTGCTTAATTTTGTTTGACGTTGGCAGAGGAAACGTCCTCTGGGAGTATCTGTCCTTTGACCACTATTGCTTTAGTAATTCTCCCATCAGTAAGAGTATGATTGAAACAATTGTGTGTGTGTGTGTGTGTGTGTGTGTGTGTGTGTGTGTGTGTGTGTGTGTGTGTGTGTGTGTGTGTGTGTGTGTGTGTGTGTGTGTGTGTGTGTGTGTGTGTGTGTGTGTGTGTTTGTGTGTGTGTGTGTGTGTGTGTGTGTGTGTGTGTGTGTGTGTATGCATCCAAATCAGTATCTCCTTCTCTCAGTTATCATTTATTCCTGATTTTCCCCTGCAGAAGTGAATGGGAGTTGACTACAAAGCCCACACAACCAAGAGTGAAACCTGATTAACCTTTCGATGACTCCAGCAGCAGCAAGTGAGCATAGCACACACCCTCCTCTCCTCTCCTCTCCTCTCCTCTCCTCTCCTCTCCTCTCCTCTCCTCTCCTCTCCTCTCTTCTCTTCTCTTCTCCTCTGCTCTCCTCTCCTCTCTTCTCCTCTGCTCTCCCCTCCTCTCCTCTCCTTCTGATAGCCCCAGCCAGGAGATGTTTCAGCTCACTTCTGCTACAGTGATGAATTAACAATAGAACCATTCAATGGCCCAGTAATTACCAAACACTTCGGACACAGCATCAGCACTGTCACACAGGCTTTCCCCGGGAATCCTGGGGCTCCTTGCTCTTCCTAACTTTGTTTTCTCTGACGCAGATTACTTCTGCCACTCCATTACATCTGCCACTCCACTGCCATTTCATGTCTGCACCGCGCTCCATCTGCACAGGGTTGATAATTGTGTGGACCAGCCCTGGTGATTAACATCAGCAGAATTAATTACGCCCGCCATTAAGGCTCCAGGTTGCACACGTGATCAAAATAAATGATCTTTCTCCCCAGCCCCTAAATCATCTCACCTTCAAGTGGAGTGATGGTGCAGAGACAACCAGAGACGACCAGAGACGACCAGAGACGACCAGAGACAGCAAGAGACGACCAGAGACAATCAGAGACGACCAGAGACAACCAGAGACGACCAGAGACAACCAGATACGACCAGAGACGACCAGAGACGACCAGAGAGACGACCAGAGACGACCAGAGACGACCAGAGACGACCAGAGATGACCAGAGACGACCAGAGACAGCAAGAGACGACCAGAGACAATCAGAGACGACCAGAGACAACCAGAGACGACCAGAGACGACCAGAGACAATCAGAGACGACCAGAGACAACCAGAGACGACCAGAGACGACCAGAGACGACCAGAGACGACCAGAGAGACGACCAGAGACGACCAGAGATGACCAGAGACAGCCAGAGACAACCAGAGACAACCAGAGACAATCAGAGACGACCAGAGACAACCAGAGACAACCAGAGACAATCAGAGAGACAACCAGAGACAATCAGAGACGACCAGAGAGACGACCAGAGAGACGACCAGAGACGACCAGAGACAACCAGAGACGACCAGAGAGACAACCAGAGACAACCAGAGACAACCAGAGACGACCAGAGACGATCAGAGAGACAACCAGAGACAATCAGAGATGACCAGAGACAACCAGAGACAACCAGAGACAATCAGAGACAATCAGAGACGATCAGAGACGACCAGAGACAACCAGAGACGACCAGAGACAACCAGAGACGACCAGAGACGACCAGAGACGACCAGAGACGACCAGAGACGACCAGAGACAATCAGAGACGACCAGAGACAACCAGAGATGACCAGAGACAGCAAGAGACAACCAGAGACGACCAGAGACGACCAGAGACAACCAGAGACGACCAGAGACGACCAGAGACGACCAGAGACAGCAAGAGACAACCAGAGACGACCAGAGATGACCAGAGACTACCAGAGACGACCAGAGACAACCAGAGACGACCAGAGACGACCAGAGACGACCAGAGACAACCAGAGACAACCAGAGACGACCAGAGACAATCAGAGACAATCAGAGACAACCAGAGACGACCAGAGATGACCAGAGACAGCAAGAGACAACCAGAGACAACCAGAGATGACCAGAGACAACCAGAGACGACCAGAGATGACCAGAGATGACCAGAGACAGCAAGAGACGACCAGAGACGACCAGAGATGACCAGAGACGACCAGAGATGACCAGAGACTACCAGAGACGACCAGAGACGACCAGAGACGACCAGAGATGACCAGAGACGACCAGAGACGACCAGAGACGACCAGAGACGATCAGAGACGACCAGAGACAATCAGAGACAATCAGAGACAACCAGAGACGACCAGAAACGACCAGAGACAATCAGAGACGACCAGAGACGACCAGAGACGACCAGAGACGACCAGAGACAACCAGAGACGACCAGAGACGACCAGAGACGACCAGAGACGATCAGAGACGACCAGAGACGACAAGAGACAACCAGAGACGACCAGAGACGACCAGAGATGACCAGAGACGACCAGAGACAACCAGAGACGACCAGAGACCCTCGTTTACCACCTTCTTAACCCAATAAGAGGCGTGCATCTCACACCCACCCTCCTGCCCGCCCACGTCCCTCCCGCCTCCCACCCTCCTGCCCACCCACCTCCCACCCTCCTGCCCGCCCACCTCCCTCCCGCCGCCCGCCCACCCTCCTGACCACCCACCTCCCTCCCATCTCCCACCCTCCTGCACGCCCACCTCCCTCCCACCTCCCACCCTCCTGCCCGCCCACCTCCCTCCCACCTCCTACCCTCCTGCCCGCCCACCTCCCTCCCGCCTCCCACCCTCCTGCCCACCCACCTCCCTCCCGCCTCCCACCCTCCTGCCCGCCCACCTCCCTCCCACCTCCCACCCTCCTGCCCGCCCACCTCTCTCCCGCCTCCCACCCTCCTGCCCGCCCACCTCCCTCCCGCCTCCCACCCTCCTGCCCGCCCACCTCCCTCCCGCCGCCCACTGCCCACCAAGGAGACTACAGCCGAGGCTGATGGTATCAATTACAACACCTTATGTGGTGGGATGAGGGAGAGGTGCCCTGGGCCTTGTGACTAATGGCTCTGGGTTAGAGCCACCCTGCCTGCATATGGAGATCAGGGAGCTGACTGCCACTCCGGGTATGCAGGACCCACAGCCAGATGCTGAGGGCTCATTGGTGCACACTCCACAGTCAGTTCACTGGCCTGACATACACAGGTATACAAGCACAAGAAGCAAGCTGCATCCACACAAAGGGTGGGATGTGTTGCTGTATTTAACCATAGCATAGTGTGTAGAGGGTTTATTGATCTGTTCATCTGTTTATTCTTCATTTAACTCAGCAATGCTTTTTAGTTTGAATGTCAAAAGGTACAGTACAATAGACCAGGGAAGTAGCCAAATGTCGTTAAGTAGTTATGCCATCGTGTTCGTGTAGCAGTACATACAGCATGTGGTCTGAGTTGTGTTGCATTGATAGTGAGCATACAGAGATGGGCCAGGCCGGATCCTCAGAGAGAGTGATGACTTTGTTTGGAACAGCCCCCTGGAAGCACTGAGAACAGTGGTAATGTCAGGAGGAGATAAGCCTGTATCATATTGGCTTGTCAAGGTTAAACAGTGAGAGCTGGAGGAGTGGGAGGAGAAAACTCTCCAGTCTATCAATCCTTCCTTTGACTGCTGAGGAAGATGGTGGGGGAGGGGAGAAGATGGTGAGGGAGGGGAGAAGATGGTGGGGGAGGGGAGAAGATGGTGAGGGAGGGGAGAAGATGGTGGGGAGGGGAGAAGGGAGAGGGAGGGGAGAAGATGGTGGGGAGGAGAGAAGGGAGAGGGAGGGGAGAAGATGGTGAGGGAGGGGAGAAGGGAGAGGGAGTGGAGGATATGGTGGGGAGGAGAGAAGGGAGAGGGAGGGGAGAAGATGGTGGGGGAGGGGGGAAGGGAGAGGGAGGGGAGAAGATGGTGAGGGAGGGGAGAAGGGAGAGGGAGTGGAGGATATGGTGGGGAGGAGAGAAGGGAGAGGGAGGGGAGGATATGGTGAGGGAGGGGGGAAGGGAGAAGATGGTGGGGAGGAGAGAAGGGAGAGGGAGGGGAGAATATGGTGGGGAGGGGGGAAGGGAGAGGGAGGGGATAATATGGTGGGGAGGGGGGAAGGGAGAGGGAGGGAGGAGAGAAGATGGTGGGGGGAAGGGAGAGGGAGGGAGGGGAGAAGATATTGGGGAGGGGAGAAGGGAGAGGAGAAGATGGTGGGGAGGGGGGAAGGGAGAGGGAGGGAGGGAGGGAGAAGATGGTGGGGTGGGGAGAAGGGAGAGGGAGGGGATAAGATGGTGGGGAGGGCCATGCTCTATCAACTGAGCCACAAACCGATGCTGGCACTAAGACCGCACTCAACGAGCTGTATAGGGCCATAAGCAAACAAGAAAATGGACATTCGGAGGCAGCGTTTCTCGTGGTTGGTAATTTCAACGCAGGGGAATTAAAATCAGTTTTACCTCATTTCTACCAGTATGTCACCTGTGCAACTAGAGGTGACAAAACTCTAGATCACCTTTACTCCACACACAGAAATGCATAGAAGGCCCTCCCTCGCCCTCCCTTTAGCAAATCAGACCATAACTATGTCCTCTTGCTTCCTGCTTACAAGCAAAAACTCAAACAGGAAGAGGTCCGATGAAGAGGATGCTACACTACAGGACTGTTTTGCTAGCACAGACTGGAATATGTTCCGGGATTCATCCGAAAGCATTGAGGGAGTACACCACATCAGTCACCAGCTTCAATAATAAGTGCATTGATAACGTCGTCCCCACAGTGACCGTATGTACATACCCCAACCAGAAGCCATGGATTATAGGCAACATATGCACTGAGCTAAAGGCTAAAGCTGCCGCTTTCAAGGAGTGCGATACTAATCCGGATGCTTATAAGAAATCCCGCTGTGTCTCCGACAAGGCATCAAACAGGCAAAGCGTTAATACAGGACTAAGATCGAATCCTCCTACGCTGGCTCTGACGCTCGACAGATGTGGCAGGGCTTGCAAACTATTGTGGATTACAAAGAGAAACCCAGCAAGCTGCCCAGCAACGAGAGCTTACCAGATGAGCTAAATGCCTTCCTTCTATGCTAACTTGTGAGTAAGACCTTTAAACAGATTTAAACATTCACAAGTCCATGGGGGGCCAGACAGAATACCAGGATGAGTACTCAGAGCATACGCGTTGACCAGCTGGCAAATGTCTTCACTCACATTTTCTGTCTGTAATACCGGGTCAGAGACAGGTTGTTTCAAGCAGATCACCATAGTCCCCCGTGCCCAAGAACACTAAGGTAACCTGTCTATATGACTATCGCACCGTAGTACTCACATCTATAGCCATGAAATGCTTTGAAAGGATGGTCATGGCTCACATGAACATTATCATCCCAGACACCCTGGACCCACTCAAATTTGCATACCGCCTCAACAGATCCACAGATGATGCAATCACTATTGCACTCCACACTGCCCTCACCCACCTGGACAAAAGGAACACCTATGTAAGAATGGTGTTCATTGACTACAGCTCAGCATTCAACACCATAGTGCCCTTCAAGCTCATCATCAAGCTCAGGACCCTGGGACTAAACACCTCCCTCTGCAACTCCATCCTGGACTTCCTGACGGGCCGCCCCCAGGTGGTGAGGGTAGATAACAACACACTGCCACACTGACCCTCAACACGGGGGCCCCTCTGGGGTGCGTGCTTAGTCCCTTCTTGTACTCCCTGTTCACACACAACTGCGTGGCCGCGCATGACTCCAACATTATCATCAAGTTTGCTGACGACACAACAGTGGTAGGCCTGATCACCGACAATGATGAGGCAGCCTATAGGGAGGAGGTCAGAGACCTGGCAGTGTGGTATCCAGGACAACAACCTTTCCCTCAACTTCAGCAAGACAAAGGAGATGATTGTGGACTACGGAAAACGGAGGTGCGAGCACGCCCCCATCCACATCGATGGGGCTGTAGTGGAGCAGGTCGAGAGCTTCAAGTTCCTCAGTGTTCACATCACTGAAGAATTAACATGGTGAACACACACCCACACAGTCGTGAAGAGGGCACGACAGCGCCTCTTCCCCCTCAGGAGGCTGAAAAGATTTGGCATTGGCCCTCAGATCCTCCAAAAGTTCTACAGCAGCACCATCGAGAGCATCTTGACTGGCTGCATCACTGCTTGGTATGGCAACTGCAAGGCACCCGACTGCTTGGCGCTACAAAGAGTGGTGAGCACGGCCCAGTACATCACTGGGGCTGAGCTCCCTGCCATCCAGGATCTCTATACAAGGGAGTGTCAGAGAAAGGCCCAAACAATTGTCATAGACTCCAGCCACCCAAGTCATACACTGTTCTCTCTGCTACCGCACGGCAAGCAGTACCAGTGCACCAAGTCTGGAACCAACAGGACCCTGAACAGCTTCTATCCCAAAGCGATAAGACTTCTAAACAAGACTGCTAAATAGCTAATCAAATGGCTATCCGGACTACCTGCATTGAGCCTTTTTTGCACTAACTCTCTTGCACTGAGTCTATGCACACACACTCACACATACTTACACTGACACCCCAACACACACGCACACACTACGTATACCTACACGCACATCGACACTGGTACTTCCTGTGTATAGCCATGTTATTTGAACTCGTTATTGTCATTCCTTATACACTGTGTATTTATTCCTTGTGTCATTATTGTTGGAAAAAGACCCGTTAAGTAAGCATTTCACTGTTAGTCTACACCTGTTGTTTACAAAGCATGTGACAAATAACATTTGATTTGAAGGCTTCACCTTCATTGTAATGGGGGATCTCAAATGTGCAATGATTCATTTATATAAGGAAGACAGTTAGCATCTTTCCTTCCCTAAAACAATGAGAGGTTCAGTATCATCAACTCCATTTCCACACCAGCCCCCCTGCTGCAGGATCATTTAAAAGGTTAAAAGACTAGTCAGCAATTATCCTCTATTCATTTGAGGTAAGCTGTAAAACAGAATCACTTTACAGCTGCTGTCAAATGCCACACACTGCATCTACAAAGGAAGTGGCCATGGCTTCCCTCTCACTGCACCAGCTGCCTTTTACTATCCTGCGTGGAAACAGTTCCTTTGATAAAGGAGATCAGAGGAATGGGATTTAGTGTTTGTTGTTTACTTGTTTCTCACATACCATAAGGGGCGTCACTGGAGGACATAGTATTGGGCAGAAGATGCTAATACTGATCTTTCTTATATCTCTCTGATTTAGGACAGACATTTCAAAACATACTTCCTTTTTTTTTTTACTGTCTGTTTTTACATGTATGAATATGTTATTCAATGCGTTTCTACGGGCTAATATGTCATACTCTTTTTGACCAGACAGTCTCAGATACATAGGCTACATATAGTAAGACAGAGGGCCACTGTTTCGCTCGCTCAGATGCTTTCTCCAGTGAGAAAGAGTTTCAGCCACTTACGAATTGAAGGAAAGTTGGCGGCTGCACAGAGCACTGTTCGGATGCTGGAATTATTTTGGATGAACGTGCAATGGTGACCTACTTTTTTAATCGATTTGTTTGATAATCAGACGAAAACATCATGACTGGTTGTGTTCATGGCACATTAAAAGGTAATACATTTTTCTGGTGAAATTACTTGTCTGGCCTCTGCCTTGGGCCTCCAAATCGCTAAGTCCACCCACGCGAAAGTAACATATCATATCATACTACTACTATTGGAGTGTCCCGGATTACAATGTTACGTTAGCCCCTGAGTCCAGGTTGCAGCGTGCAGTCAACAACAGAACTCTGTCTTCATCAATCTGAGCTATTCCAGAGCGTCACGTATTGCAGGAAACAGGTAAGCACACCATCTACAAAGTGTTCCCCTTTGACTCCAGCGCTCAACAAATCAGAGCTAAGGGGCAGCCTGGAGGGAGGGGGGGGGGGGGGGGGGGGGGGGGGCACTGACACAGAGCTGCCATAGGAATGTGGCAGAGTAAGGCCAGGGAGGGCAGGGGAGGAACAAAGGGATGTCTGGGGTTCGTCTGGGAACCCGCCTGATGTCTCCTTACTCTTAAACTATTCACTTCAGATCTAGCATGCTCACAAATGATGGCCATAGACTGATGAACTTGTTCCAGTTATTTCAGGTTATCCACCTCCCACCCATAGGAGTTAGGTTGGTGTGTGGGGGGTACTGAATTAGTCCTGGGCATTCAAGTCATTAGGTAGTACTTCCCATATTGGAGGGGCAGCATGGTTGGCAGGCAGGTT